>NC_091334.1:27384166-27479166 GCF_038502225.1 Cherax quadricarinatus | reverse complement strand
CATGTTTGGCTTCAAGACGAAGCTTTGGTTGTGATTTAAGAAGAGTTTTGGGGGGAAATGGAGGAATGGTAGTTTGGAATGGGGTAATATCCCATGGAGCAGGGAAATGTCTCTGTTGTCCAACTTGATATAGATCATGCAGCTGGTTCATGCGGAGGTCGGTTCCAGTTTTTTCGATCCATCTGGAAGGATGTTCACCAGTGCTGAGGAAAGTTTGGAGGGCTTCTGTGCAGGGGTTTGAATGGGCTAGCCTAAGCATATTGACCCCAATAAGGATATTTCTTTCAGTAACACGATCTCTAATGCTTGGAATATTAAGTTCTTTCCGCATATTTAAAATTTTGGCAGTACGAGGGCATCCTAGGATGATCCTCATTGCTTCGTTTTGCAGTTTTTCCAGCCCTCCAAGCTTCCAGTCAGACACGAGTGCAAGTAGAGGCGCCGCATAATCAACCAATGATCTAATATAAGCAAGATACATCATTTTCACAATTTTAACATTAGCACCATACCTGGGATGAAAACCTGCCACAACTCTAAGTGCTCTCAGCCTTTCTTTGTATTGGCGACAAAGTCTTGTTACAACAGGTCCTAGTAGTGGAACCTCAAAGCCTAGATACCTGTATTTGCTTACATATTCTAGAAGAGACCCATCATGCAAATGGAACTGACGAACTGTGCCTCTCTGCCGAGGAGGACGCCTGTTGAGTATCTTTGTTTTATCCCCTGAGATTATTAACCCCAGGTCCTGACACGAGGCTAAAACATGATTAAGAATGTTTTGGGTGTTGGAGAATCCGGTAGTGTGAATCATTATGTCATCAGCAAAACTAACCATATAATGATGGGGCTGGCTAGGCATGGCATTAAGTAAGGCATTAATCAAAATGTTGAAAAGGGTGGGACTAAGCACACCTCCCTGTGGGGTTCCTAATTCAAAATCTTTAGTTACACTTCTATGTCCCTGGAACAACACAGACGACTTTCTGTTAGACAGGTAATCTTTAATCCAGCGGAGAAGCCATCCTCCAACATCCATTCTGGCAAGTTCACTAATGATTACATGTCTGTTGGCTACATCAAAAGCGGATTTAAGGTCAAGGAACGTAGTGTATGAGCTGTCAGTGTGCAGAGTGAGAAAGGTGGTAATGCAATGATGCACACTCCTTCCATGCATGAAGCCATGCAACCGGGGTGACAAGAATTCCTTAATTCTGTGCATAAGACGATTAAGAATCATCCTTTCAAATGTTTTACACAAGCAGCTAGTAAGGGATATTGGGCGAAATGAGTTTTGTTGATTGGGCTTTGGAATGGGAATAATGAGGCTATTGGTCCATGATTTAGGGAGCTCCCCAGTGACATAACTCATGTTATATAATTCAAGTAAAGGATTACCTGGTACTCGACACAGCAATCTGAGTATGTTGTAAGTAATACCATCCTCACCAGGCGACGTGGAGTTGCCCTTAGTTAGTGCTGCATCAAGTTCATAATTAGTGAAAGGAATGTTGCAGTCATCTGCCTTGCTGAGCATAAAGCAAACAAGTCTCTCCCTTGCATCATATTTGTCCATTAATTTCGCCTGTGTGGTACTGGGAAGACTGTCATAGCTAGATGTAGCAGCCCAAGCACTGACTAACTCATTCGCCCTATGCAAGGGATGAGGGTGCGCGATCTGCCCAGTTCTGTTACCCTTAATTCTATTTATGTCCCTCCATGCCCGGCTAAGTGGGGTGTGAGCATTGAGACCATTGACAAATTGTTCCCAGTCTGTTTGCCGCAGCTCTGTCATACGCTCTCTGGCAGCAGCAAGGGCAGTTTGGAAGAGGCTCAGCATTTCAGGGGTACGATGGTTTCTATAGGCTAGGCCTAGTCTGCGAGCAGTACGTTTCAATGTTCGAAGTTTAGAATCATTGTAATAGGTATGATTTTTATAAGACTTATGATTATTATGGAAGTCATTTGGATTTAGAGTAGTAGGAGGTTTCAGAGGCGGCTCTAAGAAGTTCTGAATACTGCTCACAAGGTCATTGTTAAAGGTCTCGACAGAGGTACACTCATAGGAATTATACCAGTCAGTCACATGTGCAACAAAGTCATGTTGATCAGGGGAAACATTAAGACGTTTCCGTTTGAATATCCCACCAGGGAGAATAGTATTACCAATATCTAGAGAGGTTAGCCTTGGGAAATGATCAGACGCTATATCTGTTACAATGGAAGACTCACAGCTGGCAGAAGTAATGTTGAAGCCAAGACACAGATCAAGGACACCTCCATAGATATGTGTGGGTTCAAGGTCACCTACAATTTGCACATTATCATGACTGTTTAAGAGTGACAACAGTTGATTGCCATTACGATTACCAAACTGAGAGTTTCCAATGCTTTTGTGTCTTGCATTATAATCACCAATAATGAGAGTAGGTTCAGACTGAGCACAAGTTGGGAGCTCCAAGTAATTAAACTTATCAGCAGGAGCGTACAAGTTAAATATGTTGAGAGCAGAGTTCCCAATATAAATCCTAACACCGTGATACTGTAGCCCCTCTGTTTTCTTATGTGCAAGAAGTTGATGGGGAAGTGATTTTTTAATATATAGAACACAAGAATTAGTAGATTTGAGGTTATATGCAACAAACGATGGCAATTTAGGGGGTTGGGATTTTTCAGGGACTCTGCACTCTTGTAGACACACAATATCAATGGATTCAGTGGTTACTTTATGATGCAGGTCAGAAAATCTTTTTCTAAGTGACGCAATATTCCAACTTAAAATGGATAGTTTATACGAGTTTGGTTCCATTATAAAAGTCCAGGGATAGTTTTCAATTTCTCAGCAAAATGAAAAAACTTACTAAATAACAAACAGACATAATCAATATCAATATCATCAGTATTATCCTTATCCATGAGTCTCCTAAGTGCACTTCCATTAGTGAGACCTCTTGGGAGTCTTTGTACACAGAGGTCACTGCACTCTTTGTCTGTGAATGTATGGAAGGTGACACTATCCCTCGCACTCAACTCTCCACTTTTATTACAGTCATCACTATCATCACATGTATCACTTCCCTCATCATTATGACCAGTGATACATACACCATTATCAACAACCGGGTCATCTCCACACTCAGTATCTATCAATACATTACACTCATCAGGTTGACTATCATGATGGCCTTCACTGCCCTTATCATCTTCACTGTGATTGTAAACACCACTATCTGCATTCTTTTTGTCTCCTAGAGCATCCAGGACCTTGTCATAGTGGTCCAGTAGCTGGGACAGACAGGAGCGACCTTCACTAAACCCATGTTGCCCTGGGTTGTGTAACTGATGGGTATCTAGATGGGTGGCGATCTTGCTTCTTAGGACCCTTTCAAAGATGTTTACGATAAGGGATGTTAGTGCTATCGGTCTGTAGTTCTTTGCTATTGCTTTACTGCCACCTATGTGGAGTGGGGCTATGTCTTGTTTTAGTAACTGTGAACATAAGAAAGAAGGAACACTGCAACAGGCCTCCTGACCCATGTGGAGCAGGTCCATGTTCCCCCCCGGATTAGCCCAATGACCCACCCAGTCTGGTCACCTCCACTCAAGGAAGGAGTACGACACCAGACCCAGCAGCACAAGCTAGTCAGGTCCAACTCACACCCACCCACACCCACACCCAGTCATGTATTTATCTAACCTATTTTTAAAACTACACAACCTTTTAGCCTCAATAACTGTACTCGGGAGTTTGTTCCACTCGTCCACAACTCTATTACCAAATCAGTGCTTTCCAATATCCTTCCTGAATCTGAATTTTTTCAACTTGAAACCATTGCTGCGAGTCCTGTCTTGGCTGGAAATTTTCAGCACGCTATTTACATCCCCTTTATTTATTCCTGTTTTCCATTTATACACCTCGATCATATCTCCCCTAATTCTACTCCTTTCGAGAGAGTGCAGATTCAGGACCCTCAGTCTATCCTCATAGGGAAGATTTCTGATACATGAGATCATCTTTGTCATCCTCCTCTGTACGTTTTCCAGGGCATTTTTATCCATTTTGTAATACGGTGATCAAAACTGTGCAACACAATCTAAATGAGGCCTAACCAAGGATATATAGCGTTGAAGAACAACCTGAGGACTTCTATTATTTATACTTCTTGATATGAAGCCAAGGATTCTGTTAGCTTTATTGCAAACACTAATGCACTGTTGTCTTGGTTTTAGATTACTACTAACCAGAACTCTTAATTCTTTTCTCAATCAGTAGTATTAAGATCTACATTATTTAGTTTATATGTGGCGTGGTTATTTACCTGTCCAACATTTAGGACTTTGCATTTGTCAATATTAAACTGCATCTGCCACTTCTCCGACCATTGCATCAGTCTATTCAAATCATCCTGGAGTGCTCTAGTGTCCTCATTAGAATGAATTGGACGGCCTATTTTGGTGTCATCACCAAATTTGCTTATGTCCCTATTTATTCCCTCATCTATGTCGTTTATGTAAATTGTGAACAACAACAGGCCCAACACTGACCCCTGAAGAACACCGCTCGTGACGTGCCCTCATTCTGATTTCTCCCCATTTATGCAAACTCTCTTCTGCCTTTTTGCCAGCCATGCCTCTACCCAGGAAAAAATTTCTCCTCCTATTCCATGTGCCTTAGGTTTCCTCAAGAGCCTCTGGTAAGGAACTCTATCGAAAGCCTTACTGAAGTCCATATACACAATATCATATTCATTACCATGATCTACCTCCTCAAACACCTTAGTGAAAAAAGTTAGTAAATTCGTAAGACAGGAACGCCGCTTTGTAAAACCGTGTTGAGATTCATTAATAAATCTGTGCCTATCAAGATGGCTACGAATTGCTTCGGCAATTATTAATTCCATAAATTTTCCCACTATGGAGGTAAGGCTTATTGGTCTATAGTTCAAAGCCAAGGACCTGTCACCTGCCTTGTAAATAGGTATTACATTTGCCATTTTCCACTTATCAGGCACTATGCCAGTTTGTAGTGATATTGTAGTGATACTGGTCCTGTGAGGAGCAGCAGCAGGATAATACTGCACCACCTCTAGGGGCCCTTAACAACAACAACAACAGTTTGGTGTGTGGTCATGGGCACCAACACATGGTGTGTGATTCTCTTATACTTTATCCATTTATCTGCGATGCAGATTACATGGTGAGTTTAAATATGTGGCCTGTAGTTATAACTTTTCTCTTGACATATGCAAGACATCACCATCCCTGTAGAAGCCATTATTAGATGTACTAGTCATTATATTTTGTTGTTGCAGAAGTACTATGAAGATTCTATGTTCAATAAAGCCTAGAGATAAGGCCTGTGTTTCTATCACAACAATTTATTGAACATAGAATCCTGGGCTACCTGGTGGTGATCCTGCGCTAGACTACATCACAACATGGAGCGTTTACTGAAACCTGAGAGGCTAGACTGTGACCCCAGCTTATCAACGGCTGCTCAGGAATGGAAGCACTGGTTTAAGACTTTCGAAAACTTCTTGGGAGCCCTTCCTAAAGAAGATCTAGATAAACTAAGTCTGCTCATCAATTTTGTGTCACCTAAGATATATGAGGCTATTTCTGAGTGTAATACCTACGAAGATGCTATCAAAACCCTCAAGTCTCAGTATATTAAACCTACAAATGAAATCTTTGCACGCTATCGCCTTGCAACTCGCCGCCAGCAGATTGATGAGTCCTTAGAGGAATACTTTCAAGCACTGAAAATCTTAGGTAAGGACTGTCACTTCCAAGCAGTGACAGCTGCTCAGTATTGTGAAGAGTCCATCAGGGATGCTTTTATCAGTGGCCTGCAATCACCAATAATAAGGCAGCGTTTATTGGAGAATAAAACTCTCGACTTAGCCGCTGCCTTTGACCAGGCAAGAGCTCTAGATTCAGCCCAGAAGAATTCTGAAGTATACAGTACCGCTCAGCCTTCTCGAGTGGTAAGTGCTGCAATTCCTGACCAAGACTCTTGCAATGAAGTTACTGTGGAACCTGCCTCAGTGACAGCAGCAGCAGGTACGGTGTGTTTCTTTTGTGGTTTTTCAAGACATCCACGTCCAAAGTGTCCTGCTCGTGAAGCAATGTGCCATAAATGCCACAAGAAAGGTCACTTTGCGAAAGTATGTCGTGCTAATGCATCAACAAGAGCTAGTGCCTCCACACATTCCAGTGATCATGCGACTCTAGCAACAGTGACTTCTGCGGCTACTCCAAATTCACTGTCAAAGGCAGTTGTGAAAGTATTCATCAAAGGAACAGAAGTAGATGGTCTTATTGATAGTGGCAGCTCAGAGAGTTTCATCAACCTTGACTTAGTTAAACGGCTCTCCTTGACTCTACATCACTCATCAGGTACCGTTTCCATGGCATCAACATCTCTCTCTATTCAGACCTTAGGGTTTTGTAAGGTAAATCTCAGAGTTAATGGAAAGGATTATCAAGATGTACATTTAGCTATTCTGCCACAACTGTGCTCTGATGTTATCCTTGGTCAGGACTTTCAGAAGCTGCATGGTAGTGTCACCTTAACATATGGAGGTGAACTGCCTCCTCTTGTTGTCTGTGGACTTAGCACTTTAAGGGTAGACCCACCAAAGCTGTTTGCAAATCTTACCGCGGATTGCCATCCTATATCAGCTAAGTCACGCCGCTATTCTTATGAGGATCGGATGTTCATTGAGAAAGAAACTCAGAGGCTGCTGAAGGAGGGTATTATAGAACCGAGTGATTCTCCTTGGCGTGCACAGGTTGTTGTTGTTAAAGATGGTTATAGGAAACGGAGACTGGCTATCGGTTACTCTGAGACAATCAACAAATTTACACTTCTTGATGGGTACCCTCTACCTCGAATTGACGATACAGTGAACAAAATTGCTCAGTACTACGTGTTTAGCACAATTGATCTGCAGAGTGCCTATCATCAAGTCCCTATAAGGAATGAAGATAAACCATACACAGCGTTTCAGGCTAGTGATGGCCTGTATCAGTTTACCAGAGTCCCTTTTGGAGTCACCAATGGGGTAGCCTGCTTCCAACGAATTATGGATTCACTCATTCAGGAAGAGCAACTCATGGGAACTTACGCGTATTTAGATAATGTTACCATTTGTGGCAAGACCCAGGAGGAACATGATGCAAACCTTGATAAGTTTTTGGAAGCCGCCAAGAAGAAAAATATCAGTTACAATGAGGAAAAGTGCACTTTTTCAACTAAAAGGCTTAGCATCCTTGGTTATGTAGTGGAAGGAGGTTCAATATTCCCAGACCCTGAACGACTACGACCTCTACGGGAACTTCCAATGCCTCAAGACAAAAAGTCACTCCGAAGAACTCTTGGTCTCTTTGCTTATTACTCACAATGGATCTACAACTATTCAAGTAAAGTCCGCCCATTGAGTGCTACCACATTTCCTGTGACAAAGGAAGCAGAAGCCGCTTTCCATACTCTCAAACAGGACATTGAAAACTCAGTAGTTCAAGCCATTGATGAGTCCCTACCATTCGAAGTGGAAACGGATGCATCTGACATTGCCATTGCTGCAGTCTTATCTCAGGCAGGACGACCAGTAGCCTTCTTTTCGAGAACTTTTCAAGGATCAGAGAAATGTTATGCTGCTGTAGAAAAGGAAGCCCAGGCCATCATAGAAGCAGTTCGCCACTGGAGGCATTATTTAACTGGTAGACATTTCACCATAAGGACTGACCAACGGTCCGTGATGTATATGTTCGACAAGAGGCACAAAAGTAGGATAAAGAATGACAAGATATTACGCTGGAGGATGGAACTATCGTGTTATGACTTTGATATCCTGTACCGACCGGGTCAAGAGAACATCTCACCTGATGCATTCTCTAGGTCCCACTGTGGAGCAGCATGTCATGATTTGCAATCACTCTCATCTCTCCACAAGGCTTTGTGTCACCCAGGAGTTACACGCCTGTACCATTTTGTCAAATCAAAGAACATGCCCTACTCAGTGGAAGATGTGCGACAAGTGATCAGAGCATGCAGAGTATGTGCAGAGTGCAAGCCAAACTTTCATCAGCCAGAGAAGACTCATCTCATAAAATCCACCCAGCCTTTCGAAAGATTGAATATAGATTTCAAAGGACCTCTACCAAGCACAAATCAGAATAGGTATTTCCTTAACATAGTAGATGAATATTCAAGGTTTCCCTTTGTATTCCCCTGTGCAAATATGGCTGCTTCAACTGTTATTAGTTGTCTTTCACAGTTGTTCTCTATTTTTGGTATGCCAGCTTATATCCATTCAGACAGGGGATCCTCGTTCATGAGTAACGAACTTCAGGAGTTTTTGGCTAGCAAAGGTATTGCCTGCAGCAGAACAACAAGCTACAACCCTCAAGGCAATGGTCAAGTGGAGCGGTTCAATGGTACTATATGGAAGGCAGTTACAATGACATTAAAGTCGCGCAATCTACCTGTTCAACACTGGCAAACTGTCCTACCGGATGCTCTTCACTCTATTAGATCACTGCTGTGCACAGCTACTAATGCAACCCCTCATGAAAGACTCCTCAACTATTCACGTCGTTCCTCTACGGGAGCCTCCGTGCCCACTTGGTTATGTCATCCTGGACCCGTTCTCCTGAAGAGTCACCGTAGGATGAACAAGACGGATCCTTTAGTGGAAGAGGTAGAGCTCCTGCAAGCTAATCCACATTACGCCCACATTCGCTACCAAAATGGTGAAGAGACTACAGTATCTACAAGACATTTAGCCCCAGTTGAAATCCCTATTAGTGTGGAATCTCAAGATACACCAATAGATGTGAAAGATGCTTCGTTTTCTCCTGGAAAGCCCCTTGAGACTACCCCTATGGAAATAGAGGATTCTGCTCCAGCAGTTAATCAAACCCCGCTGGAAAATATCGAACCTGGTGAAGAGGCTCAAGGGCTACGAAGGTCGGGACGTGTACGTCGCCCACCTAACAGTTTGGGAGATTACTGTCTCTGATATTTTAGAAGGGGGAGATTGTAGTGATACTGGTCCTGTGAGGAGCAGCAGCAGGATAATACTGCACCACCTCTAGGGGCCCTTAACAACAACAACAACAGTTTGGTGTGTGGTCATGGGCACCAACACATGGTGTGTGATTCTCTTATACTTTATCCATTTATCTGCGATGCAGATTACATGGTGAGTTTAAATATGTGGCCTGTAGTTATAACTTTTCTCTTGACATATGCAAGACATCACCATCCCTGTAGAAGCCATTATTAGATGTACTAGTCATTATATTTTGTTGTTGCAGAAGTACTATGAAGATTCTATGTTCAATAAAGCCTAGAGATAAGGCCTGTGTTTCTATCACAACAGATATGTTAAAAAGATTAGCCAAAGGTATGCTAAGTTCCTCTTTACATTCCTTTAGCACCCTTGCAAACAGGTCATCAGGGCCTGGGGATTTGTTAGGTTTTAGTCTCTCTATTTGTCTGAGGACCATGTCACTAGTTACCGCAATCGTGCATAGTTTATTATCGTCCTGTTCTACATAATCTATTATTTCAGGAATATCGCTACTATTTTCCTGGGTGAAAACTGAGAGGAAGTAAGTATTGAGAATTTCACACATATCCTTATCACTGTCAGTGATCTGACCAGAGTTACTCTTAAGTCGGCCTATCCTGTCCCTAATCTTACTTCTGTATACCCGAAAGAACCCTTTTGGGTTAGTCTTTGAATCCCTTGCGACCTTAGCCTCACAATCCCTTTTTGCTTTTCTTATTCCTTTCTTTATTTCTCTCTTTAATTGAATATATTGATTTCTTAACTGCCCATCCCCTCTTTTGGTACGCCTATATATGCCTCTCTTTTGATCAATGAGATGTTTTAATCTATTGTTCATCCATTTGGGATCATTTTTGTTAGATCTAATTTCCCTACTCGGAACAAAAGTTGTCTGGGCAGCTAGAACTATGCTCTGAAAAACGTCATATTTACAACCAAGATCACCTACCTGACCCATAGTCAGGACATCCCAGTTTAGCCCACCTAGGTAATTTTTCAGTCCCATGAAGTCGGCCAAGCGAAAATCTGGGACAGAGATTTGATTGCAGTTATCTGGGTAATTCCATGATATATTGAAACTAAGTGATTTGTGATCACTTTCCCCAAGCTCATCATTAACCTCAAGATTATTAATTAGTGAATCTTTGTTGGCAAGAACCAAGTCAAGCAGATTGTTTCCTCTAGTTGGTTCTGTCAAAACCTGTTCCAAAAAGCAATCCTGAACCGTATCAAGAAAGTCACTAGACTCAAGATTTCCTGTCATGTTGTTCCAATCAATTTGTCTAAGTTAAAATCTCCCATTATCACAACATTTTCATATCTAGATGCCTTATGAATTTCGTCCCATAACAGCTTACTGCACTCCCTATCAAGGTTTGGGGGCTTATAAATCACACCCAAAATTAATTTGTCACGTCCCTCGAGAAACTGTAGCCAAACTGATTCTGTGTTCGATGTTTCTAATCTTATATCATGTCTAAGACAACAATTTAAATTTTCTCTGACATACATCGCCACTTCACCACCCTTCCTGTTGACCCTATCAGTGTGGAATAGTTTATAACCCTGTATGTTGCATTCAGAAGGCATTTCTATATCTTTCAGGTTGAACCAGGTCTCTGTTATACCAATAATATCTATATTACCTACACTTGCAAGTAATCTTAGCTCATCTATCTTATTTCTTAGACTCCTACTATTTGTATAGTAAACCTTAAGGGAGTTAGTCACTCGTTGCCCTCTACTATCTCTAATTGCTTCTTGATCAGTTGATTTGCCATTACTAGCAACTTGATTTTGAATATTGTCTTTTAAACATATCCCTGAGGTATCCCAGTAATAACTACTGTTTTTAACCCTAATGCTGCAGCCTGATTGTTTCCCACAAACACCTATACCTCTACAATCTATCAGTTTAAATTCCTAGACAAGTCATTAATTACCCTCTCAATCGAATTGGCTAATGCAACCACTCCATCCCCAGAGAGATGAACCCCATCCCTTGCATACATATCACGTTTGCCAAAGAATAGGTCCCAGTTATCAATGAATGGGATTGCAAGTTCCTTGCAGTACCTGTCTAGCCAGCAATTAATACCAATTGCCCTAGACATCCATTCATTGCCCACTCCCTTTCTAGGCAAGATGCTACATATGACTGGGATCCCTCCCATAGACCTAACTACTTCTATGGCTGACCTGTACTTATCCAGCAGCTCCTCTCTCCTGCCCTTCCCAATGTCATTACCCCAGTGCTAAGACAGATAATGGGCTTGTTCCCATTACCTACCATAATATTATCCAACCTGCTGACTATGTCACCAACACTAGCTCCAGGAAGGCACACTCTCTGTCTGACCTTTCTGTCTCTGTTACAAAATGCACGGTCCATATATCTTACCTGACAATCTTCTACTATTAAAATATTCTTACCTTGATTAGCAGGGGAATCAGTGGTACCTTCAACATCACTAGCCACTGAAGTACACTCGTCTTGGAGAACAGAGAATTGATTTCCTACCTTCACATCTTCTCTATTAACTCTCCTCATCTTCCTTCTTCCTGAACTGTGAACTACTTAAAGCGGCTGCCACTATCACTGCTGGTGACCATTTCCTCCTTACCAGCTAAATCCTTTTCACATTCACTCCCAAACTCATCTATGCGAAGCTTCAGCCTCCTATTTTCCTCCTGAAGAAGTACAATCTCCTTCTTCAACACTTGAACCTGAGATTCTAAAACACTACACCAAGCCATGGTGCTTGGTAATGCTAACTCCCAAGAGTTTAGGCCACCTGTGGGACGACCTGTGTCCATGCTCCCTCCCTCTCCCGGCGGGTGGAAACATTTCTGTGTGTTTCCTTACACTTGTTGTCATGTTCATGTTATCCTGATGCCAAATGACTTCGAACAGGCAATAAATGACATGCCCATGCACTCTGCCCCAGGGCCAGACTCATCGAACTCCGTGTTCATCAAGAACTGCAAGAAGCCCCTATCACGAGCTTTTACCATCCTATGGAGAGGGAGCATGGACAAGGGGGTCGTCCCACAGTTACTAAAAACAACAGACATAGCCCCACTCCGCAAAGGGGGCAGTAAAGCAATACCACAGAACTACAGACCAATAGCATTAACATCCCATATCATAAAAATCTTTGAAAGGGTCCTAAGAAGCAAGATCGCCACCCATCTAGAAACCCATCAATTACACAATCCAGGGCAACATGGGCTCAGAACAGGTCGCTCCTGTCTGTCTCAACTATTGGATCACTACGACAAGGTCCTAGATGCACTAGAAGTAAAAAAGAATGCAGATGTAATATATATAGACTTTGCAAAAGCCTTCGACAAGTTTGACCATGGCGTAATAGCGCACAAAATGCGTGCTAAAGGAATAACAGGAAAATTTGGTAAATGGATCTATAATTTCCTTACAAACAGAACACAAAGAGTGGTAGTCAACATAGTAAAGTCCGAGGCAGCTACAGTGAAAAGCTCTGTTCCACAAGGCACAGTACTCGCTCCCATCGTGTTTCTCATCCTCATTTCTAACATAGACAAGAATGTCAGCCACAGCACCGTGTTTTCCTTTGCAGATGACACCGGAATCTGCATGACAGTGTCTTCCATTGCAGACACTGCAAGGCTCCAGGCAGACATCAACCAAATCTTTCAGTGGGCTGCAGAAAACAATATAAAGTTCAACGACGAGAAATTTCAATTACTCAGATATGGTAAACACGAGGGAATTAAAACTTCATCAGAGTACAAAACAAATTCTGGCCACAAAATAGAGCGAAACGCCAATGTCAAAGACCTGGGAGTGATCATGTCGGAGGATCTCACCTTCAAGGACCATAACATTGTATCAATCGCATCTGCTAGAAAAATGACAGAATGGATAATGAGAACCTTCAAAACTAGGGATGCCAAGCCCATGATGACACTCTTCAGGTCACTTGTTCTATCTAGGCTGGAATATTACTGCACACTAACAGCACCTTTCAAGGCAGGTGAAATTGCTGACCTAGAAAATGTAGAGAACCTTCATGGCGCGCATAACGGAGATAAAACACCTCAATTACTGGGAGCGCTTGAAGTTCCTGAACCTGTACTACCTGGAACGCAGGCGGGAGATACATGATTATATACACCTGGAAAATCCTAGAGGGACTAGTACTGAACTTGCACACGAAAATCACTCACAACGAAAGCAAAAGACTCGGCAGACGATGCAACATCCCCCCAATGAAAAGCAGGGGTGTCACTAGCACGTTAAGAGACCGTACAATAAGTTTCAGGGGCCCGAGACTGTTCAACTGCCTCCCAGCATACATAAAGGGGATTACCAATAGACCCCTGGCAGTCTTCAAGCTGGCACTGGACAAGCACCTAAAGTCGGTACCTGACCAGCCGGGCTGTGGCTCGTACGTTGGTTTGTGTGCAGCCAGCAGTAACAGCCTGGTTGATCAGGCTCTGATCCACCAGGAGGCCTGGTCACAGACCGGGCCGCGGGGGCGTTGACCCCCGGAACTCTCTCCAGGTAAACTCCAGGTAAACAGCAAGTAGGTACCTGGGTGTTAGTGGACTGGTGTGGGTGGCATCCTGGGGGATAAGATTGAGGATGACAATGAAAATAAGACAGACAGTTCTGGATGACGCACTGTCTTGAGTTATCCTGGGTGGCTAACCCTCCGGGGTTAAAAATATTATCTCTTATACAAAAATGTGTGTACATCAGAGAAGACTTGGTACCTCCCCCCGCCAGTGTTACCTCCAACTACCACACAGTTCAAATTCAAATTCAAATTCAAAGTTTATTCTCTATAAAGATTACAATGTTGAATTTACAGAATTTGGTTGTTGTGTGATTTACATGTAGTTAAATAATGATTACAGAGTGTACCACTAGAACACCTAGCATGGCTAGGCATTACAGAGTGTACCACTAGAACGCCTAGCATGGCTAGGCATTACAGAGTGTACCACTAGAACACCTAGCATGGCTAGGCATTACAGAGTGTACCACTAGAACGCTTAGCATGGCTAGGCATTACAGAGTGTGCCACTAGAACACCTAGCATGGCTAGGTATTACAGAGTGTACCACTAGAACGCCTAGCATGGCTAGGCATTTCGGGCAGACTTAGTTTAATTCTTTATTTTAAAATATTACAAATTATGAGGTAAGTTGGTATTATGGCTAAGTGACTAAATACTAGTTTGTGAGTTTAGCAATGTGAATGCTTTTGTTTTGGCACAGTACATAGTTTCAGTATTGGAGTATCACAGGATTCATTATTTTAAGATTGAGATTAATATTTCTGTTTATGGTCAAATGGGTGAGTGAGTGTAAGTGTGAACCACCAGGTGGTATTCGTGTAGTTAGTTGACGGGGTGTATCAGGGAGATAAGATGTTTTCTAATGGTAGTTTTGAAGGTGATGAATGTGTCTGCAGTTCTAGAGTTCTCAGGTAGGGTATTCCAGATTTTAGGGCCTTTGACATACATTGAATTTTTGTAAAGGTTTAGTCGGACACGGGGAATGTCATAGAGATGTTTGTGTCTGGTGTTATGCCTGTGGGTTCTGTCACAACTATCAAGAAATCGTTTTAGGTCATGGTTAATATTGGAGTTTAAGGTCCTGTAGATGTAGATTGCACAGTAGTAAGTGTGGATGTTCTGAACAGGGAGTAAGTTTAGATCTATGAAGAGTGCAGGGGGGGGGGGTTGCCAGGGATGGGATTTAGTGATTATTCTTACTGCAGCTTTTTGTTGGGTTATTATTGGCTTTAGGTGTGTTGCTGCAGTTGATCCCCAAGCACAAATAGCATAGGTGAGGTATGGATAAATAAGTGAGTGCTATATACACCTGGAAAATCCTAGAGGGACTAGTACCGAACTTGCACACGAAAATCACTCACTACGAAAGCAAAAGACTTGGCAGACGATGCACCATCCCCCCAATGAAAAGCAGGGGTGTCACTAGCACGTTAAGAGACCATACAATAAGTGTAAGGGGCCCGAGACTGTTCAACTGCCTCCCAGCACACATAAGGGGGATTACCAACAGACCCCTGGCAGTCTTCAAGCTGGCACTGGACAAGCACCTAAAGTCAGTTCCTGATCAGCCGGGCTGTGGCTCGTACGTTGGTTTGCGTGCAGCCAGCAGCAACAGCCTGGTTGATCAGGCTCTGATCCACCAGGAGGCCTGGTCACAGACCGGGCCGCGGGGGCGTTGACCCCCGGAACTCTCTCTAGGTAAACTCCAGGT
Source organism: Cherax quadricarinatus (assembly GCF_038502225.1). NCBI lineage: Eukaryota > Metazoa > Arthropoda > Malacostraca > Decapoda > Parastacidae > Cherax > Cherax quadricarinatus. The sequence continues at coordinate 27,463,810 of NC_091334.1, read as the reverse complement.
ATAGTGTGAGAAGGGCATTTTGCGGCACGTAGTATCGTATCTTGGAGAGGATCCCAACCGTTTTGGATACTTTTTTGGTTATATGTTGGATATGGGTGCTGAAATTCAGATTGTTGTCAAGGTATAGGCCTAGGAATTTGTCCTCATATTTTCTGGTAATTAGAGTGTTGTCGATCTTAATGTTAAGTTGTCCAATACCTGCTCTGCTACCAAACATAATATAGTAGATTTTGTCAGTGTTAAGCGTAAGTTTATTGGCTGTCATCCAAGTCGATATTTTGATCAGCTCCTCGTTAACAATGGTGTTGAGGGTGGCAAGATTAGGGTGAGAGATGACATAAGTCGTGTCGTCAGCAAATTATTATTATAATCAAGGGGGAAGCGCTAAACCCGGAGGATTATACAGCGCCTGGGGGGGGGATGTGGAAGGCATTCAGGCTTAATTCGGGGAACTGGAGCTCAGATCCAATTCCCTAAATCAAGAGCCCCTCACCAACATCAAGGAACCTTCCTTGAGGGGGTCGTCAGCAAAGAGAATGGGTTTCAGGTGTTGGGATACGTTTGGAAGGTCATTGATGTATATGAGGAAGAGCAGGGGACCAAGGACACTTCCCTGCGGAACTCCAGTATCAAGTGGCCGTGTTGTTGATGCTGTATCTTTAATGGTGGCATACTGATACCTATTAGTAATGTAAGATTTGAAATAAGCAAGCGCATGGCCTCTTATACCGTAATGATCAAGTTTGTGGAGTAGGATGTCGTGGTCTACTAGGTCAATCAAAATTCCTAATTGCTTCTGTGTGAATTATTACTTATATTTCAGCACTTATAAAGTACTTATAGTGTAAGGCAAAATAATAAATTATTTTACGTAAAATATAGTAAGAATAAAGACTTAAATAAGGCTGAGAGGGACCTTCTTCAGTATTTTTAACTAACTCACAGTGAGTTATACAATGATTATATGTGAATTATCATCTTTATTTTAACACTAGTGAACTTCTGGTAGTGTCAGGTTGGATAATAAGTCGTTGTAGGTAAAATAAAGTTAAATAAGGCAGATGGGTGACGTAGTAGTGTTTGTCAACTTACAGTGAGTCGAGTACTGCGTGTCACACTTATCTCATTATTTATTATAAAACTGATATTAATACACAACACATATTCATATGGTTCACACTGGCACTCCGTCAAACTCCCTGGCACTCACTGGCACTCCGTCAAACTCCCTGGCACTCACTGGCACTCCGTCAAACTCCCTGGCACTCACTGGCACTCCGTCAAACTCCCTGGCACTCACTGACACTCCATCAAACTCCCTGGCACTCACTGGCACTCCGTCAAACTCACTGGCACTCACTGACACTCTGTCAAACTCCCTGGCACTCACAGACACTCCGTCAAACTCCCTGGCACTCACTGGCGCTCCGTCAAACTCCCTGGCACTCACTGGCACTCCGTCAAACTCCCTGGCACTCACTGACACTCCGTCAAACTCCCTGGCACTCACTAACACTGTCAAACTCCCTGGCACTCACTGACACTCCATCAAACTCCCTGGCACTCACTGGCACTCCGTCAAACTCACTGGCACTCACTGACACTCTGTCAAACTCCCTGGCACTCACAGACACTCCGTCAAACTCCCTGGCACTCACTGGCGCTCCGTCAAACTCCCTGGCACTCACTGGCACTCCGTCAAACTCCCTGGCACTCACTGACACTCCGTCAAACTCCCTGGCACTCACTAACACTCTGTCAAACTCCCTGGCACTCACTGGCACTCCGTCAAACTCACTGGCACTCACTGACACTCCGTCAAACTCCCTGGCACTCACTGACACTCCGTCAAACTCCCTGGCACTCACTGACACTCCGTCAAACTCCCTGGCACTCACTGGCGCTCCGTGACACTCCCTGGCACTCACTGTCACTCATCGGCACTCCCTGGCACTCCGTGACACTCACCAAGGTGACACAATGTCATATTCTAACAAGTTTGTTCATGAAAATTAACATTCTAAGAAAACGTTGTTCATACGTTTGTTAGTTTTGAACGTGTTCACGAGAGGCTCTTGATCCAAGGTAACGAATATTGTCTGGTCCACCAGGTTGTTAGTGCTGGTGGTCCTGGACCAGGCTTAGGTTGGTACGGGTGAAACCATTAAGATGTGTTCCCTTAAGACACGTAATGTTCACCTAACCTTAAGTACCTGGTGTTAGTGGTGGTGTGGGTGGCATCCTGGGTGTTAGTGGTGGTGTGGGTGGCATCCTGGGTGTTAGTGGTGGTGTGGGTGGCATCCTGGGTGTTAGTGGTGGTGTGGGTGGCATCCTGGGTGTTAGTGGTGGTGTGGGTGGCATCCTGGGTGTTAGTGGTGGTGTGGGTGGCATCCTGGGTGTTAGTGGTGGTGTGGGTGGCATCCTGGGTGTTAGTGGTGGTGTGGGTGGCATCCTGGGTGTTAGTGGTGGTGTGGGTGGCATCCTGGGTGTTAGTGGTGGTGTGGGTGGCATCCTGGGTGTTAGTGGTGGTGTGGGTGGCATCCTGGGTGTTAGTGGTGGTGTGGGTGGCATCCTGGGTGTTAGTGGTGGTGTGGGTGGCATCCTGGGTGTTAGTGGTGGTGTGGGTGGCATCCTGGGTGTTAGTGGTGGTGTGGGTGGCATCCTGGGTGTTAGTGGTGGTGTGGGTGGCATCCTGGGTGTTAGTGGTGGTGTGGGTGGCATCCTGGGTGTTAGTGGTGGTGTGGGTGGCATCCTGGGTGTTAGTGGTGGTGTGGGTGGCATCCTGGGTGTTAGTGGTGGTGTGGGTGGCATCCTGGGTGTTAGTGGTGGTGTGGGTGGCATCCTGGGTGTTAGTGGTGGTGTGGGTGGCATCCTGGGTGTTAGTGGTGGTGTGGGTGGCATCCTGGGTGTTAGTGGTGGTGTGGGTGGCATCCTGGGTGTTAGTGGTGGTGTGGGTGGCATCCTGGGTGTTAGTGGTGGTGTGGGTGGCATCCTGGGTGTTAGTGGTGGTGTGGGTCGCATCCTGGGTGTTAGTGGACTGGTGTGGGTCACATCATGGGAGCTAGTGGACTGGTGAGGGTAGCATCCTGGGTGTTAGTGGACTGGTGTGGGTGGCATCCTGGGTGTTAGTGGACTGGTGTGGGTTGCATCCTGGGTGTTAGTGGACTGGTGTGAGTGGCATCCTGGGTGTTAGTGGACTGGTGTGGGTGGCATCCTGGGTGTTAGTGGACTGGTGTGGCTTGCATACTGGGTGTTAGTGGACTGGTGTGGGTCACATCATGGGAGCTAGTGGACTGGTGAGGGTAGCATCCTTGGTGTTAGTTGACTGGTGTGGGTCACATCTTGGGTGTTAGTGGACTGGTGTGGGTGGCATCCTGGGTGTTAGTGGACTGGTGCGGGTCACATCCTGGGTGTTAGTGGACTGGTGTGAGTGGCATCCTGGGTGTTAGTGGACTGGTGTGGGTTGCATCCTGGGTGTTAGTGGCCTGGTGTGGGTGGCATCCTGGGTGTTAGTGGACTGGTGTGGGTGGCATCCTGGGTGTTAGTGCCGGAAAAAAAATCCCCCCCCAGTACCAACAATACCACCAGTCCGATAACATTCTTCTTTGCAAATATACAGGGTCTAAAGCCAGCAACAAACAACAAAATACCTTTCATCCGTGGACTGCTTGCAGAGGCAAAGGCAATGTTCGCGGCTTTCACTGAGACCCACATAAAGGATCACTTGGACAATGAAATATGGATCCCAGGTTACAACCTATACAGATGTGACAGAGTGAACAGGCAAAAGGGGGGGGGGGTTGGCCTGTACATTGCAGAGTCACTTGTTTGCACAGAACTGCTTAATGCCTCAAATGACGTAGTGGAAGTTTTAGCAGTAAAGGTCGAGAACCAAAACCTAGTCATTGTGGTTGTCTACAAGCCTCCGGATGCAACATCCCAGCAATTCCAGGAACAGCTGTTAAAAATTGACCACTGTCTGGAAAATCTTCCAGCTCCTGCACCCAACATCTTGCTCCTGGGGGATTTCAACTTAAGGCACCTAAAATGGAGGAATATAGCAAATAATATTGTTGCAGTAATAACACCAGGAGGCAGCTCTGATGAAAACTCACACTCACACGAGCTTTTAAATCTCTGCACAAAATTCAATTTAAACCAGCAAATAATAGAGCCTACTAGACTGGAGAATACACTAGACCTCATATTCACTAACAATGATGATCTGATAAGAAATGTCACCATATCAAAAACAATATACTCAGATCACAACATAATTGAGGTTCAGACATGTATGCGAGGAGCCCCAGACCGACAAAATGAGACTAGTCACAAGGGAGCATTCACCAAATTCAACTTCAATAACAAAAACATAAAGTGGGACCAAGTAAACCAAGTCCTAACCGATATAAGCTGGGAAGATATACTAAGCAACACAGACCCAAACTTATGCCTAGAACAGATTAACTCGGTGGCACTCGATGTATGCACAAGGCTTATTCCTCTAAGAAAAAGGAGGAGTAGATGTAAAATAGAAAGAGACAGGCGCTCCCTTTACAGGCGACGGAAAAGAATAACAGAGCGGCTAAAAGAGGTCAATATATCTGAAATGCGCAGGGAGACACTGGTCAGAGAAATAGCAAGCATCGAACTTAAGCTAAAAGAATCCTTTAGGAGTCAGGAATCGCGGGAAGAACTAAAAGCTATAAATGAAATCGAAAGAAACCCAAAGTATTTCTTCTCCTATGCCAAATCAAAATCGAGAACAACGCCCAGTATTGGGCCCCTACTTAAACAAGATGGGTCCTACACAGATGACAGCAAGGAAATGAGTGAGCTACTCAAGTCCCAATATGACTCAGTTTTTAGCAAGCCGCTAACCAGACTGAGAGTCGAAGATCAAAATGAATTTTTTATGAGAGAGCCACAAAATTTGATTAACACAAGCCTATCCGATGTTATCCTGACGCCAAATGACTTCGAACAGGCGATAAATGACATGCCCATGCACTCTGCCCCAGGGCCAGACTCATGGAACTCCGTGTTCATCAAGAACTGCAAGAAGCCCCTATCACGAGCCTTTTCCATCCTATGGAGAGGGAGCATGGACACGGGGGTCGTCCCTCAGTTACTAAAAACAACAGACATAGCCCCACTCCACAAAGGGGGCAGTAAAGCAACAGCAAAGAACTACAGACCAATAGCACTAACATCCCATATCATAAAAATCTTTGAAAGGGTCCTAAGAAGCAAGATCACCACCCATCTAGAAACCCATCAGTTACACAACCCAGGGCAACATGGGTTTAGAACAGGTCGCTCCTGTCTGTCTCAGCTACTGGATCACTACGACAAGGTCCTAAATGCACTAGAAGACAAAAAGAATGCAGATGTAATATATACAGACTTTGCAAAAGCCTTCGACAAGTGTGACCATGGCGTAATAGCGCACAAAATGCGCGCTAAAGGAATAACAGGAAAAGTCGGTCGATGGATCTATAATTTCCTCACTAACAGAACACAGAGAGTAGTCGTCAACAGAGTAAAGTCCGAGGCAGCTACAGTGAAAAGCTCTGTTCCACAAGGCACAGTACTAGCTCCCATCTTGTTCCTCATCCTCATATCCGACATAGACAAGGATGTCAGCCACAGCACCGTGTCTTCCTTTGCAGATGACACCCGAATCTGCATGACAGTGTCTTCCATTGCAGACACTGCAAGGCTCCAGGCGGACATCAACCAAATCTTTCAGTGGGCTGCAGAAAACAATATGAAGTTCAACGATGAGAAATTTCAATTACTCAGATATGGTAAACATAGGAAATTCAATCTTCATCAGAGTACAAAACAAATTCTGGCCACGAAATAGAGCGAAACACCAACGTCAAAGACCTGGGAGTGATTATGTCGGAGGATCTCACCTTCAAGGACCATAACATTGTATCAATCGCATCTGCTAGAAAAATGACAGGATGGATAATGAGAACCTTCAAAACTAGGGAGGCCAAGCCCATGATGACACTCTTCAGGTCACTTGTTCTATCTAGGCTGGAATATTGCTGCACTCTAACAGCACCTTTCAAGGCAGGTGAAATTGCCGACCTAGAAAATGTACAGAGAACTTTCACGACGCGCATAACGGAGATAAAACACCTCAATTACTGGGAGCGCTTGAGGTTTCTAAACCTGTATTCCCTGGAACGCAGGAGGGAGAGATACATGATTATATACACCTGGAAAATCCTAGAGGGACTAGTACCGAACTTGCACACGAAAATCACTCACTACGAAAGCAAAAGACTTGGCAGACGATGCACCATCCCCCCAATGAAAAGCAGGGGTGTCACTAGCACGTTAAGAGACCATACAATAAGTGTCAGGGGCCCGAGACTGTTCAACTGCCTCCCAGCACACATAAGGGGGATTACCAACAGACCCCTGGCAGTCTTCAAGCTGGCACTGGACAAGCACCTAAAGTCAGTTCCTGATCAACCGGGCTGTGGCTCGTACGTTGGTTTGCGTGCAGCCAGCAGGAACAGCCTGGTTGATCAGGCGCTGATCCACCAGGAGGCCTGGTCACAGACCGGGCCGCGGGGGCGTTGACCCCCGAAACTCTCTCCAGGTAAACTCCAGGTAAACTGGTGTGGGTCACATCCTGGGTGTTAGTGAACTGGTGTGGGTGGCATCCTGGGTGTTAGTGGACTGGTGTATGTGGCATCCTGGGTGTTAGTGGACTGGTGTGGGTGGCACCCTGGGTGTTAGTGGACTGGTGTGGGTGGCATCCTGGGTGTTAGTGGACTGGTGTGGGTTGCATCCTGGGTGCTAGTGGACTGGTGTGGGTGGCATCCTGGGTGTTAGTGTACTGGTGTGGGTCACATCCTGGGTGTTACTGTACTGGTGTGTATCATATCCAGGGTGTTAGTGTACTGGTGTTGGTTACATCTTGGGTGTTAGTGGACTGGTGTGGGTCACATCCTGGGAGTTAGTGGACTGGTGTGGTTCACATCCTGGGTGTTAGTGGACTATTGTGGGTGGCATCCTGGGCGTTAGTGGATTTGTGTGGGTGGCATCCTGGTTGTTAGTGTACTGGTGTGGGTGGCATCCTGGGTGTTACTGGACTGGTGTGGGTGACATTCTGGGTGTTAGTGGACTGGTGTGGGTCACATCCTGGGTGTTAGTGTACTGATGTGTGTCACATCCTGGGTGTTAGTGTACTGGTGTGGGTGGCATCCTGGCTGTTACTGGACTGGTGTGGGTGACATCCTGGGTGTTAGTGGACTGATGTGGGTCACATCCTGGGTGTTAGTGGACTGGTGTAGGTCACATCATGGGTGTTAGTGGACTGGTGTCGGTCGCATCCTGGGTGTTACTGGACTGGTGTTGGTCACATCATGGGTGTTAGTGGACTAGTGTATGTCACATCCTGGGTTTTAGTGGACTGGTGTGGGTGCCATCCTGGGTGTTAGTGTTCTGGTGTGGGTGACATCTTGGGTGTTAGTGGACTGGTGTGGGTCATATCCTTTGTGTTAGTGGACTGGTGTGGGTCACATACTGGGTGTTATTGGACTGGTGTGAGTGACATCCTGGGTATTAGTGGACTGGTGTGGGTCACATCCTGGGTGTTAGTGGACTTGTGTGGGTCACATCCTGGGCGGTAGTGGACTGGTGTGGGTCACATCCTGGGTGTTAGTGGTCTGGTGTGGGTCACATCCTGGGTGTTAGCAGACTTGTGTGGGTCACATTCAGGGTGTTAGTGGACTGGTGTGGGTCACATCATGGGTGTTAGTGGACTGGTGTGGGTCACATCATGGGCGTTAGTGGACTGGTGTGGGTCACATCCTGGGTGTTAGTGGACTGGTGTGAGTCACATCCTGGGTGTTACTGGACTGGTGTGAGTGACATCCTGGGTATTAGTGGACTGGTGTGGGTCACATCCTGGGTGTTAGTGGACTTGTGTGGGTCACATCCTGGGCGGTAGTGGACTGGTGTGGGTCACATCCTGGGTGTTAGTGGTCTGGTGTGGGTCACATCCTGGGTGTTAGCAGACTGGTGTGGGTCACATTCAGGGTGTTAGTGGACTGGTGTGGGTCACATCATGGGTGTTAGTGGACTGGTGTGGGTCACATCATGGGCGTTAGTGGACTGGTGTGGGTCACATCCTGGGTGTTAGTGGACTGGTGTAGGTCACATCCTGGGTGTTACTGGACTGATGTGGGTCACATCCTGGGTGTTAGTGGACTGGTGTGGGTGGCATCATGGGTGTTAGTGGACTTGTGTGGGTCACATCCTTTGTGTTAGTGGACTTGTGTGGGTCACATCCTGGGTATTAGTGGACTTGTGTGGGTCACATCCTGGGTGTTAGTGGACTGGTGTGGGTCACATCCTGAGTGTTAGTGAACTGGTGTGGGTCACATCCTGGGTGCTAGTGGACTGGTGTGGGTCACATCCTGGGTGTTAGTGGACTGGTGTGGGTGGCATGCTGGGTGTTAGCAAACTGGTGTGGGTCATATCCAGGGTGTTAGTGGACTGGTGTGGGTCACATCCTGGGAGTTAGTGGACTGGTGTGGGTTACATCCTGGGTGTTAGCAAACTGGTGTGGGTCATATCCAGGGTGTTAGTGGACTGGTGTGGGTCACATCCTGGGTGTTAGTGGACTGGTGTGGCTCACATCCTGGGTGTTAGTGGACTGGTGTGGGTGGCATGCTGGGTGTTAGCAAACTGGTGTGGGTCATATCCAGGGTGTTAGTGGACTGGTGTGGGTCACATCCATGGTGTTAGTGGACTGGTGTGGGTTACATCCTGGGTGTTAGCAAACTGGTGTGGGTCATATCCAGGGTGTTAGTGGACTGGTGTGGGTCACATCCTGGGTGTTAGTGGACTGGTGTGGCTCACATCCTGGGGGTTAGTGGCCTGCTGTGGGTCACATCCTGGGTGTTAGTGGACTGGTGTGGGTTGCATCCTTGGTGTTAGTGGACTGGTATGGGTCACATCCTGGGTGTTAATGGACTGCTGTGGGTCACATCCTGGGTGTTAATGGACTGGTGTGAGTCACATCCTGGGTGTTAGTGGACTTTTGTGGGTCACATCCTGGGTGTTAGTTGACTGGTGGGGGTCACATCCTGGGTGTTAGTTGACTGGTGGGGGTACATCCTGGGTGTTAGCAAACTGGTGTGGGTCATATCCAGGGTGTTAGTGGACTGGTGTGGGTCACATCCTGGGTGTTAGTGGACTGGTGTGGCTCACATCCTGGGTGTTAGTGGCCTGCTGTGGGTCACATCCTGGGTGTTAGTGGACTGGTGTGGGTTGCATCCTTGGTGTTAGTGGACTGGTATGGGTCACATCCTGGGTGTTAATGGACTGCTGTGGGTCACATCCTGGGTGTTAATGGACTGGTGTGAGTCACATCCTGGGTGTTAGTGGACTTTTGTGGGTCACATCCTGGGTGTTAGTTGACTGGTGGGGGTCACATCCTGGGTGTTAGTTGACTGGTGGGGGTCACATCCTGGGTGTTAGTGGCCTGGTGTGGGTCACATCCTGTGTGTTAGTGGACTGGTGTGGTTCACATCCTGTTTGTTAGTGGACTGGTGTGGGACACATCCTGGGTGTTAGTGGACTGGTGTAGGTCACATCCTGGTTGTTAGTTGACTGGTGGGGGTCACATCCTGTGTGTTAGTTGACTGGTGGGGGTCACATCCTGGGTGTTAGTGGCCTGGTGTGGGTCACATCCTGTGTGTTAGTGGACTGGTGTGGTTCACATCCTGTTTGTTAGTGGACTGGTGTGGGCCACATCCTGGGTGTTAGTGGACTGGTGTAGGTCACATCCTGGGTGTTAGTGGACTTATGTGGGTCATGTCCTGGGTGTTAGTGGACTGGTGTTGGTCACATCCTGGGTGTTATTGGACTGGTGTGGCTCACATCCTGTGTGTTAGTGGACTGGTGTGGGTCACATATTGGGCGTTAGTGGACTGGTGCAGGTCTCATCCTGTGTGTTAGTGGGCTGGTGTGGGTCATCCTGGGTGTTAGTTGACTGGTGTTGGTTGCATCCTGGGTGTTAGTGGACTGGTGTGGGTCACATCCTATGTGTTGTTGGACTGGTGTGGGTCACATCATGGGTGTTAGTGGACTGGTGTGGGTCACATCATGGGCGTTAGTGGACTGGTGTGGGTCACATCCTGGGTGTTAGTGTACTGGTGTGGGTCACATCCTGGGTGTTAGTGGTCTGGTGTGGGTCACATCCTGGGTGTTAGCAGACTTGTGTGGGTCACATTCAGGGTGTTAGTGGACTGGTGTGGGTCACATCATGGGTGTTAGTGGACTGGTGTGGGTCACATCATGGGCGTTAGTGGACTGGTGTGGGTCACATCCTGGGTGTTAGTGTACTGGTGTGGGTCACATCCTGGGTGTTAGTGGTCTGGTGTGGGTCACATCCTGGGTGTTAGCAGACTAGTGTGGGTCACATCATGGGTGTTAGTGGTGTGGGTCACATCATGGGTGTTAGTGGACTGGTGTGGGTCACATCCTGGGTGTTAGTGGACTTGTGTAGGTCACATCCTGGGTGTTACTGGACTGGTGTGGTCACATCCTGGGTGTTAGTGGACTGGTGTGGGTGGCGTCATGGGTGCTAGTGTTCTGGTGTGGATGACATCTTGGGTGTTAGTGGACTGGTGTGGGTCACATCCTGGGTGTTAGTGGACTGGTGTGGGTCACATCCTCTGTGTTAGTGGATTGGTGTGGATCACATCCTGGGTGTTAGTGGACTGGTTTGGGTGACATCCTGGGTGTTAGTGGACTGGTGTGCGTCACATCCTTGGTGTTAGTGGACTGGTGTGATTCACATCCTGGGCGTTAGTGGACTGGTGTGGGTCACATCCTGGGTGTTAGTTTACTGGTGTTGGTGGCATCCTGAGTGTTAGTGGACTGGTGTGGGTCACATCCTGGGTGTTAGTGGATTGGTGTGGGTCACATACTGGGTGTTAGTGGACTTGTGTTGGTGGCATCCTGAGTGTTAGTGGACTTGTGTGGGTGGTATCCTGGTTGTTAGTGGTCTGGTGTGGGTCACATCCTTTGTGTTAGTGGACTGGTGTGGGTCACATCCTGGGTATTAGTGGACTGGTGTGGGTCACATCCTGGGTGTTAGTGGACTGGTGTGGGTCACATCCTGGGTGTTAGTGGACTGGTGTGGGTCACATCCTGGGTGTTAGTGGACTGGTGTGGGTCACATCGTGGGTGTTAGTGGACTGGTGCATGTCACATCCTTTGTGTTTCTGGACTGGTGTGGGTCACATCATGGGTGTTAGTAGGCTGGTGTGGGTCACATCCTGGGTGTTAGTGGACTGGTGTGGGTGTCATCCTGGTTGTTAATGTACTGGTGTGGGTCACATCCTGGGTGGTAGTAGACTGGTGTGGCTCACATCCTGGGTGTTAGTGGACTGGTGTGGGTTGCATTCTTGGTGTTAGTTGACTTGTGTGGGTCACATCCTTGGTGTTAGTGGACAGGTGTGGGTCACATCCTGGGTGTTAGCAGACTTGTGTGGGTCATATCCAGGGTGTTAGTGGACTTTTGTTGGTCACATCCTGGGTGTTAGTGTACTGGTGTGGCTCACATCCTGGGTGTTAATGGCCTGCTGTGGGTCACATCCTGGGTGTTAGTGGACTGGTGTGGGTTGCATTCTTGGTGTTAGTGGATTGGTATGGGTCACATCCTGGATGTTAATGGACTGCTGTGGGTCACATCCTGGGTGTTAGTGGACTGGTTTGAGTCACATCCTGGGTGTTAGTGGACTTTTGTGGTCCACATCGTGGGTGTTAGTGGACTGGTGTGGGTTACATCCTGGGTGTTAGTTGACTTGTGTGGGTGGCATCCTGGGTGTTAGTGGACTGGTGTGGGTCACATCCTCGGTGTTAGTTGATTGGTGTGGGTCACATCCTGGGTGTTAGTGGCCAGGTGTGGGTCACATCCTGTGTTAGTGGACTGGTGTGGGTCACATCCTGTTTGTTAGTGGACTTGTGTGGGCCACATCTTGGGTGTTAGTGGACTGGTGTAGGTCACATCCTGGGTGTTAGTGGACTGATGTGGGTCACATCCTGGGTGTTAGTGGACTGGTGTTGGTCACATCCTGGGTGTTAGTGGACTGGTGTGAGTCACACCCTGGGTGTTATTGGACTGGTGTGGGTCACATCCTGTGTGTTAGTGGACTGGTGTGGGTCACATAATGGGTGTTAGTGGACTGGTGCAGGTCACATCCTGGGTGTTAGTGGGCTGTTTTGGGTCATCCTGGGTGTTAGTTGACTGGTGTGGGTTGCATCCTGGGTGTTAGTGGACTCGTGTGGGGCACATCCTGAGTGTTGTTGTACTGGTGTGGGTCACATCCTGGGTGTTAGGGGACTTGTGTGGGTCACATCTTGGGTGTTAGTGGACTGGTGTGGGTCGCCTTGTCCATCAAAGGTACCTGATAGTAACCTTTAAGGAGATCTAACTTGGACACAAAAGTAGCCTTACCCTCAAAGTCGATTACTTCATCTAGACGAGGAAGAAGGTAAGCATCTGTGATTGTGACCTCATTCACCTTACGGTAGTCTGTAAACGGTGAAGCCCTTGGACTAGATGACTCCTCCACTAACCCATGCTCTAACAGAAATTATACCTCCTGCTGAAGTAACTTCTGCTTCTCAGGATTAGCTCTGTTGGGGGAGAGTTTAATAGGTTTAGAGTTTCCCACATCTAAGTCATGATAACCTAAAGTACATTTTTTTGGCACATCCAAAAAAATATCAGGGTAAGACTGGAGAAGTTCAGTTAACTTGTTGCTTGAGTTTCAGATAGCCCCACCATTAAAGGGCTAGGGTCCTTGAGGAGGACAGAGTTTTAAAGTTTAACATTAATTTCAGAAATAGAGTGCAAAGAGTCAGAGTCGTCCTCAGAGGTAGAGGACAGAGTCATTACTGGGACTTTATCTGGTGTATGAAAAGATTTTAATTGATTAATGTGGTAGGTTTTAGTTTTTGGGGTCTTATCAAATGGAGCTACCACTTAATTTACATTAGATAATTTACTTACAATTTGCATTGGTCCCGTAAATCTAGCTTTCAAGGTGTGGCCATGTATAGGGTCTTGCACCAACACCTTGTCTCCTGGATGGAAGGAGCGGAATTGTGCATTTTTGTCATACCTCTGTTTCATTTTATTTTGAGCTGCCTTTAGGTTAGCCTTGGCTAACTGATGTGCCACCTGCAACCTTGAAGACAGGTTGTAGAGTGTTGAGCTAACGTCTTCTCCCATCCATCCTTCTTTGAGCACCCAAAGAGAACCTCGTACATTGTGCCCAAAGATCAGCTCAAATGGACTATACCTGGTAGACTTCTGCACAGTTTCTCTTATTGAAAACAGCAACAAAGGTAGTGATTCATCCCAGTCTGTAGGAAAATGCTTACAAAAAGTTCTCATCATGGTTTTTAACGTCTGATGGAATCTTTCCAAGGCGCCTTGGGACTGAGGATGATAGGCAGTGGATAAGTTGTGGATTATCCCTAACCTAGTTAATGCTTCCCTATATGCCTTGGCAGTGAAGTTAGTGCTTTGATCACTTTGAATAGATTTAGGAATGTCAAAACAAGAAATAAATCTGGTTTAAGCTTTGAGAATAGCTTTAGTATTAATACTGAGCATGGGCATTGCTTCAGGGTATCTAGTTACTCTATCCATAATGGTAAATAAGTACTGATTTCCAGACTTTGACTTAGGTAATGGACCTATGCAGTCTATGATTAATTCTGCAAAAGGTTCTCCATCAGCAGGTATAGGTTGGAGAGGTGCAGGTTTAATAGAATATTCAGGTTTCCCTACTTGCTGACATTCTCGGCAACACTGGATATGATTCTTCTCATCCTGCTTTAATTTTGGCCAATAGAATTCTTTTGTGATTCTAAATAATGTTTTGGTAATTCCTAGGTGACCTCCTAATAAAGTATTATGAGCTATATTCAATATTTGAGGTCTAAACTTTGTTGGAACCACTAACCTGTCTGACAGTTGCTGGTCCTCTATCTCCTTACCAGTCTCGGTGCAGATCAAATAGTCGTTTTTAGGTTTATACTTGACTGGATGATCCGAAAAGGATTTACCCATGGCTGCCTGAAAAGCAAAATTCAAAGAAGGGTCCTTTCGTTGTTCCTCCCGGAAGGACAGTCCCTCAGGCTTGGAAACAGAGATATCTGGCAATCCTGCAACCTTGGAATAGGAAGGCTTGATCTGGGTCTGTTCACTTAATTTGCGAGGCCCTGGCCAGTTTTCCTCATAAAACAAATTGGCTATTACAAGATCAGAGTCATCCAAGGATAGGTCAGCATTTTCACCAGACAACCCTTGGGATGTTGCTCGAGTTATGGCCAACACCGGAGAAGAATTAATCATTATGGGTTCAGGACATACACTAACAATGGTAATGTTATTACCCAGTAATAACATGGCAACCTTCATGGGGAACCCCTCAGATACACCCACACTCAAGTATCCAGTGTAATATTTGCACTGTACATAAATTCTGTGCAAGGGGACAGAAAATATAGCTCCTCCAAATGCTTCCAACAAAACAGAGGAATTTAAGGAGGTGTTCTTTGAAAGGGGTAATATTCCCTCACTTATAAGTGAGCAATATGCTCCAGTATCTCTAAAGGTTCTGATTTTAGTTGCTTTTGAGTTTTCCTGAAGGGAAATACGACTCTGACAGTAATAAGGGGCCATCCCTTTCTCTACTTCTTTCAGGGACATGTTACTAGGGATATTATAGATTTTCCCAATAAGTTGGGGTTTGTGGGGGCAGTTGGGACAGATGTGACCTACTTTATTGCAGGGGAAGCAGACGACAGGCTTGCCCTTTACTCCCTGCTGACGTTGCAACTGGTGTCACTCTGGCTGATGTCTCTCTGGATACTGTTGTCGAGTTACACCATGTTGAGTGGGTTGTCTCTCACCAGGTGGACCATAAGTTGAGAAGCGTGGCTCACCAGGTGACTTAGTTGGCTGACGTAGACGTTCTCCCTCCGGCTGGCACTTCATCCTCCAAGGTTGACGATCTCTGCTCATGCCAGGCTGTTGAAAAGAGAGATGGGATCATTCAGACAAGAAGTGGTTAGTTTCAAAGGTATCAGCCAACCTGGCTGCTTCCAATGCAGTGGTTAAGTCACGATCCTGCAGAAAGACTCTAACCTCTGGTCCCACTGACTCCAGCAGGTTGTCAGCCAGAATAAGCTGCACAAGATCATCGGAGGTAGCAACACCACTTGCTTTATACCAGCTGGTAAAAGCTTTAGTCTGCTGTTGCACAAAATCAACCAGGGATTGACCAAGCTGTCGTCTGCCTAACTTGAAGAGTTTCCTGTACTTAGCTGGGATACATGTATATGCTCTCAAAACTGTGATCTTCACCACTTTATAATCGGAAAAATCAGTGTCATTTAACACTGACGTAAATTCCTGTGCCTTACCAAACAATGCTGTGTGAACCAACGACGCCCAATGCTGTTCCGGCCACCTCAAGGCTCAAGCCTGATTTTCGAAAGCTTCAAAAAATTGTTCTGGTTCGGCCTCACTGAAGCAGGGAACAAGCTGTACTGCTTTCTGTAAACTAAAATCATTTACAAGTTGCAAAAACTGCCTTCTTTCTTTTTCCCTATCAAACTCTTCCTTGGCAAATGCCCTCTGTTCCCTAGTCTGCTCAAGATTGATTTTCGCCAACTCAAATGCCAACGCCGCTGATTTGCCTTGAGACAACCCTGCTGCACTAGACTGACAATTTTGCTCCATTAATGTATCATCTTCCTCCTGCGAGAACATTGGAGTTTTATTCCTGGCTTCCGTAGAGGGAGGAGTCTGATGTGCCATCTCCTCTTCCCGAAGTTTGTCGGTGATCAGCGAACGCAGTTGTGCAGCTGTGAGAGTGCGTTCGTAATCAATGCCAATGGAACGAGCAATTTGCCAACAACACTGTAGGGACAATTTAGGCAAGTTAAACAAAGTATATGCTGACACCAGACGTCTGACTCGTCTAGGTGACATACCCCAATGTATAAGTTATTTGCTATGCACAGTACAATTGCAGAATAACCCCAACGTAACACGTTATTTGCAGAACACGCTTAGCTATGCACAGTACGACTGCAGAATACTTGTACCCAAATGTAACACGTTATTTGCAGGCTACACTTAGCTATGCACAATACAACTGCGGAATACGCACATACGCTTGCAAGGTGGATACACAATAGCAAAGCTGACTGCAAAATCTTCACACAAGGTTGACTGTAGTGAAGCAAGCACACCGAACAAGCTAGTAGCGAGCTGTTGAACGATCATACAATAGCAAGGCTGACCATAGCAAGGCAATTGACACTCAAAGTTTGTAAAACGTTGGCAAAGCTAATGCAATGCCAGACAGCAAGCTACACAATGATCCTGCTTCCAGCATCACCCTAGGCTCAACCCGTGCTCTATATCCAGCTCCAGCTCTCGGACAGGCTACCCATATTACAACCCAGGAGTCCAAAAGGCCTGTTATCCTGGGTGTAAAATGAACACAGCAGAAAAACTTTTGACTTATATTATCCTTCACCAATTTAGAACAGAAGTATGTACACTATATACAGCAATAGGTATTAGTGCACTCCATGGTAAGCAAGGCAGAATAGAAGCTACTAGAGAGCAGACCATGCTTCAACCAGCTCTAGAATGAGAATGACAAGGGCAGACGGGTGAGTGGTACCCCTCTGCGATTGCCAAAACCATCTTCTCATTGGCTGGAACCTGGTTACTGATTGAATGACGGGGCCCCATCATCAACCCTTAGCCCCTGGTTCGCTGGTTGGGGGAGATAGCCTGCAAATGAGGGTGTGTACATGCGCCGAATGAAGGTTACGTACTCTTTGCGTGCCACAGTGGACTGTTGTGGGTGGCATCCTGGGTGTTAGTGGACTGGCGTGGGTCACATCCTGGGTGTTAGTGGACTGGTGTGGGTCACATCCTGGGTGTTAGTCGACTGGTGTGGGAGGCATCCTGGGTGTTAGTGGACTGGTGTGGGTGGCATCCTGGGTGTTAGTCGACTGGTGTGGGTCACATCCTGGGTGTTAGTGGACTGGCGTGGGTCACATCCTGGGTGTTAGTGGACTGGTGTGGGTCACATCCTGGGTGTTAGTCGACTGGTGTGGGAGGCATCCTGGGTGTTAGTGGACTGGTGTGGGTGGCATCCTGGGTGTTAGTCGACTGGTGTGGGTCACATCCTGGGTGTTAGTGGACTGGTGTGGGTCACATCCTGGGTGTTAGTGGACTGGTGTGGGCCGTATCCTCGGAGAACACTGACCTGATTTGCGGGAAATGCTCAGCATAACAAGTGACTTTCTATATTTACGTGGAGAGGGTTTTGGGGGTCAACGCGCCTGCGGCTTGCTCTGAGACCAGGCGTCATTGCGGATCAGGGTCTGGTGAACCAGAGGGTCACTGCTGGCCACATGCAAACTGACGTACGAACCACAGCCTGGCTGGTCAGGTACTGGCTGTAGGTGCCTGTAGAGTGCTTTCTTGAGGACAGCCAGGGGTCTATTGATAATCTCCCTTATGTATGTTGGGAGGCAGTTGAGTAGTCTTGGACCCCCGACACTTACTTTGTTGTCTCTCATCATGCTAGTGGCACCCCTGCTTTTCATTGGGGGGATGTTCCACCCTTTGCCGAGTCTTTTGCTTTCATAGGGAGCGGTTTTTGTGTGCAAGTTTGGAATTAATCCCTCTTGGATTTTAAAGTGTATGTTATCATGTATCTTTCTTGCCTCTGCACTCCAGGGAATACAGATCAAGGGCCTTCAACTGTTCCCAGTAATTTAGGTGCCTTATTGTACTTATGTGTGCCGTGAAAGTTCTCTGTACACTCTCCAGGTCAGCAATGTCGCCAGCCTTGAAGGGGGCTGTTAGTGTACAGCAATATTCCGGCCTAGAGAGCACAAGCAATTTGAAGAGAATCATCATGGGCTTGGTGTCCCTAGTTTTGAAGGTTCTCATTATCCATCCTCTCATTTTCCTAGCGGATGAAGTAGATGCATTGTTGTGGTCTCTGACATTTTCACTCCCAGTTTCTTCACATTACTTTTTTGCTCTATTGTATTGTTAGAATTTGTTGTATACCCTGACAGTTTTAATTTCCTCAAGTTTTCCATATATGAGTAGTTGAAATTTCTCCTCGTTGAACTTCATATTGAGTGGCCAATTTGAAGGTTTATCATATATGTCAGCTATGGTCTGCATACCTTGTACTTGTATTATTATCATTACCATCCTCATCATCAATGATCATCATAATCATCATTGTCATAGCCATCATCATCATCAACTATTCTTGTCTCTTGTTTATCATACTGCCTCCTGCGTAGCTCAATCATCTCTAACTAATATACGGAACTAATTCCTTGAATATCTTACCCAGTTATTCATTTTATTATTGTTCTTCGTATCACACTAGTTATTAATATCACCCTAGTTATTAATATCTTTATAACTAGTTATTCATTTTTTTTTTTATACAGTATCTATTTATATCAAATTTATATTTTAGCAATACATTTTTTTTTTAAACTCGCAAATTTTTGCTAAGTTTCTCATTATTCTTCATTATTGTCTGCATCATTCTGTATTTGCTTACCGTTCCTTGTATTTTCCCCCCAGTTAATCATTAATGAATAACTCTGTATTTTATACTTAACATGTATATTATGTCTCGAATTTTTCACCCAGTTATCAAGAACCTCAATGGAAATAAGTCACTTTGTCTGACTTTTTTGGGTTATCCTACATAATCTACACATATGCTGCTATGTATGATAAAATGTGTAACTGTATTTATGTGTACCCGTACCTTAATAAAAACTTACCTATATATTTTATTAATATTACCTCGCACATTGTGTTTTGGTTATATTTAGTTAATTCCTATTTAGGTTCCATAATATCTTGCAGTTCACTTTAATACTTGTAGTATCTACTTTCTATACTGTTGGCAAAGTAAATACGTATTCCGCTTTTTATTTGTATATTATCTTCGTATAAATTAACAGTTTGTAGCCAGCCTGTGTAATAATAATTCATTGCCTTTGTTACACTGAATTTTTCACTACAGTTTTTGTTAAAATTTTTAGCATACAACCTTTACTATTCATTATTAAGTTAGTTTTCATAGTGCAATTATTTAGCCATAATTTTACAATGCCAATTTTTAGATTTTATTGTAAGCATTAGCATTATTTGTCATAAGTACTATCTATTAATGTTAATATAGGTTCAAATCTTAATGTCATCTCAGATCACTACAATAATGAGATTACAGCTACCTAAGACTGCAAATACTACATAAGTAACCATGAGCAAACAGTTTTTTGTAAGAATATCTTAGTTTTCAGTTACAATGCTAGATGACATCACAACCCTCCTTGGTCACTCTATGCTTAATTAACCTTTTATTCTCACA
This sequence comes from Cherax quadricarinatus, assembly GCF_038502225.1. Taxonomy (NCBI): domain Eukaryota; kingdom Metazoa; phylum Arthropoda; class Malacostraca; order Decapoda; family Parastacidae; genus Cherax; species Cherax quadricarinatus. Next base: position 27,444,308 of record NC_091334.1, on the reverse strand, counting down.
GAAGCCTGCCTTAAACACGATGCTATAAACATCTGTAACATACTTGGATGCAGTCTTTCATAACAGAGGTAAGATTTGTTTGGATTTTTAACCTGGGGGAGGAAGGGTTATTCAATCAGCATAACTCGAGAAAGCCATTGTGTCATTGAGGACTGTCTTGTCATATTTCCATAGGGGTCCTGTAACCTTGTACCCCAGGATGTTGTACACAACAGTCGACTAACACCCAGGTACCTACTTACTACTAGGTGAGCAGGGACAGCAGGTGTAAGGATACATGCTCAATGTTTAAACCCATGCAGAGAATTGAACCTTGGACACTTGATGTATGAGGCATATACGTTGCCAACCAAGCCACGGGTGGCACTGCGATATGCAGTCTCTCCTCACTTAACGATGGAGTTCCGTTCCTAAGACCATATCAGTAAATGAATTCGTCACTAAGTGAGGAGCATACTACACCTACCATCCGACTTACGACCACTCAACTTACGACCGTGTTTTTTATGCCAAATTTCTGGGAAATAAACAACTATTTGTGTTGTACACAGTGTTTATCCTAAACCTTACAGTATAAAATACAGTACTAACAGCATAAAAAGTAAAGTAAAACATGAAATATCAAAATAAAACAATAAAATAAAGTCATTACAAAAATGTGATGTTGATATTCAGTAGTAAAGTTTGACTTACGTCCATTTCGACTTACAACCGGTTTCTCGGAACCGAACTCGGTCGTAAGTCGGATGGTAGGGTATAATGGTAGTGGGTTTGTGTCAACCGTCTTTGATGTTGTTTTAATGTCACTTTTGCCCCATTTATAAAATTTTTGGTATATTTTTAAATGTTTATAAAGCAGTGTACTGTAGTATATTGTAATAAACAGAATAGAGGAAATCAGCTCTAATATACATTATTTAGGTATGCATACTGGTCAGAGAGCCCATCATAAGTCTGAGTCGTCGCTAAACGAGTACGTCACTAAGTGAGGAGAGGCTGTATTATGTCATTGAGATGCAATGCATAAATTTATCATGTCTCAGAGATTAACATGGTAGATACATATTTGCTGAATTTACAGCTAAAAACATTACTGCCCCAATAGCAATAGGTGCTGTCTATAGAACTTCTCACACCTTTGGAGATCACTTCAGGGATCTAATCATAATAATAAACTAAACAAGTATAATATAATAATTGCTGGTGATTAACATTAAATCTTGTTCAAGCAGATGATCCTCAAATAGCTGGCTTCCTTAATAACATGTATAACTGCTTTGTACTGCTCTTAATACCTACAGTGCCCCGTGGCCTGGTGGCTGAAGCTCTCGCTTCACACAGCGATGTCTGGGTTCGATACCCAGCGACGCTAGAAACATTGGGTGTATTTCTTTACACAGGATGTCTATGTTCACCCATCAGTACAGTGGGTACCTGGGTGTTAGTGAGCTGGTGTGGGTTGCATCCTGGAACAAAACTGACCTAATTTGCCCGAAATGATTTGCATAACAAGCAGTTTTCTATGTAATAGTACATGTATATTATTGATGTCAGCTATGGCCTGTATACCTTGTACATGTACTTGTAATAAATAAAGATATTATTATATTACTATTATTACTGAGACATCTGCATCTTCCCTTGACAACATTTGGACAAACTTAACATCTCTAAAAGCTGGCATAATCACAAACAGTGATACAGATCATCACTCAGCCTCCCTAGCAACCAACATATCCAAACCATCTTTGAACACTTAAACTGTCTCATTCAGTCCTCATGATGAGGTTATGGTACTTTTATAATGTCAGTAAGTGCTATTGATTGGCAGAGAGAAGTCAGCAAGAATAATAATATCCTCTCTGGTGTTCGAGGTTTTCTTCAAAAAATTCATTGTTCAATCGCTAGCACACTCAGCTCTCACACTGAAGTCTAGAGGTTGAATCCCTGGTACGGCTGTCCATGTTCACCCATCAATATAAAATGGGTACCTGGGTGTTTGTTGGCTGGTGTAGGTCGCATCCTGGGACAAAACTGACCTGATTTGGCTGAAATGCTCTGCATAACTAGCGGCTTTCTGTATAGTAGTATGTCATTGATTTCAGCTATGGTCTGTATACCTTGTACATGTACTTGTAAAAATAAAGATATTGTGGAAAATTACATTTACCTGGATGAATCTCATTAGATACATACCAGTAAATGGTAACAAAGATAATTATTATTTATCAAAGTTACATAGACAAGTAGGAATTTTGGGACACCTAGGTCGCAAAAAATGTCCCCCTTTGATACCTACAACTGTCATATCCACAAGTTGCTCTAGACCTATATTAATTGCAAATGAAATATACATCAGGAATTTTGGTAGAATTTAATATAAATTTGTGGACTGTATGTTAAAATTAATAAATGATTACATATACACATTAATATAACAGAAGGAGAATATATCTTAATACCACTCACCAATTAGTCTGGAGATTACTGTGTGTCATGTACAGAAACCCCCTCCCTGTCTAAATTATGATGAAATTACTGGCCAGAACATCAACATAAATAGACATCGACTTATCTGGGGTAATATCATGTTTCCATCTAATTACGGAGTCCTGTCCAGTTGCCTGATTTCTCACGTTATGCAGGACTGCAATTCCAACAATTTTGGCTCCTATTTGAGAGGTTTTAGGCCCAGTATAACCTCTAGAGCGACGAAAATTCTTCCGAATTTCACTAACGTTTGTCTTGGCTCAATTCAAAAACAATGGCAACTCTGGTTCCAACAACCCTTCTCCCCGTCGCTGGTTCCATTTTTCATTTACAAATTAATTTTGATTAAATACAATGTATTACACTAAATTTAAAAAAAATACCCTGTATTTTTTGGAAAATACATTATTTTCCACAGATATTATAATTATTATCATTATCATTATTAATATTGCACCTTAAAAAACAGATGGGTCACAGCCAAGAGACTAAATAGCCTTTGACTAACCATCAGCACTGTAACTTGTTCATCAATTGCTTGTTAATTCAATTACTGCTAAACCACTACTACCTCTGTTGAAATATAAAAAAACATTGTTCAATTCGAACCAATTATGATATATATATATATGTCTAGTATTAAGTAGTCTGTTCAGCATTAGGTTTAGTCTGCCTGAAATGCTTTGGCATGATAGTGGCTTTCTTTGTACTTAGCAAATCAAAATTATAATGACATATAAACTATGCAAAGAAATAAAATCCTTATTCTTTATTCCTTTGATCTGTTGACAAGATTCATACCTGTGGTAAATGGTATAGAATGGGCGTAGTTTTTAAGGAACTTTCCATATTCTTAAAAAAAAAATCTTAACTGTGCTATGCTACAGGTTCAAAGAGCTGGAGGGCGATATCAAAACGGTCTTTAACAAAGTTTCTGGGCTTTTGCAAAATTACCAAAACCAAAAATATTGTATTAACCAGACCAAATGAATCTCCTATTCATATGTTTGATAAAGTAAATAAACTTAATGACTCTTTGTCCATAGGAACTAACCTTGCCAGCAGAATCGCGATTTTCTTACTAACAGCTGCCAAGGCTCTCTTCCTGTCACTGACAGTTCACACACCGATAACTCCAAATGTAAAAGCACTCAAAGAAATGCTGTTATTCACATGAAAGCTGTCTCTGTGTTATCAACTATCATTGTCTTTACTATAAAAAATCTTTGAAAAGAATTTTTCATTTTAACATACCAGCTGTCTCCCACCACGGTAGGGTGACCCGAAAAAGAAGGAACACTTTCACCATCACTCACTCCATTACTGTCTTGCCAGAGGTGCGCTGATACTACAGTTCAAAACTAGAAATATCCCCACCCTCTTTAGATTCTGTATAAATGATATAAAGGAATATATGCATTTATCATTAAACATTTTTACCCTTTACCTGTTGTTAGGTAAGACACATATGCAACAGTTAGGTATCTTTATTTCGAAACGTTTCGCCTACACAGTAGGCTTCTTCAGTCGAGTACAGAAAAGTTGAAAGAAGCAGAAGTTACTTGAAGACGATGTAATCAGTCCATCACCCTTAAAGTTTTGAGGTGGTCACTCCCTCAGTCTGGAGAAGAGCATTGTTCCGTAGTCTGAAACAATATGGAGTTGAAGTGACAGGATGGAGCCTTATATAGCGCCAGGAGGTGAGACGTAGGTCACTTTGGGAGGTCAGGTCCCTCTCAAATCCAGCCGTTCTCACTAGTAGAGGTTGTCGAAGTAGATTTCAGGTCTGTACCAAGATACCCTTGGTACATCGTCTTCAAGTAACTTCTGCTTCTATCAACTTTTCTGTACTCGACTGAAGGAGCCTACTGTGTAGGCGAAACGTTTTGAAATAAAGATACCTAACTGTTGCATATGTGTCTTACCTAACAACCTGTCGGTATTTTTTACCATTTTAATGTTCTACCCTTTACCTGTTTGGCTTCAGGTCATGAGAAATTTAATGATGGATAATGAGAACCTTCAAAATTATGGATGCCAAGCCTATGATGATTGTCTTCAAATCACTTGTTCTTTTTAGGCTGGAACTGCTGTACACTAACAACCCCTTTCAAGACAGGTGAAATTGCAGATCTAGAGAACGTACAGAGAACTTTCATGGCATGTATAAGTACAATAAAACACCTAAACTACTGGGAACGGTTGAAGTCTCTTGATTTGTATTCCATGGAACGCAGGTGAGAAAGATACATGATAATTTACATTTGGAAAATCCTAGCAGTACTATTCCCAAATCTGCACTCGAAAATCATTCCCTACAAAATCAAAAGACTTGGAAGGAGATGTAACATCCCCCAATAAAAAGTAGGGGTGCCATGAGTATACTAAGAGATGACACAATAAATGTCAGGGGCCCAAGACTGTTCAAATGCCTCCCAGCATGCCCCTGGCTGTCTTCAAGAAGGTGCTGGACAGACACCTAAAGTCAGTACCTGACCATCCAGGCTGTGGTTCATATGTCGGTTTATGTGTGCCCAGCAGTAACAGTCTGGTTGATCAGGCTCTAATCCACCACAAAGCCTGTGTTGAGGATAAAGCTACAAGCTAAGCCAAAGATTAAATAATGGACTGTAGGGGGACTTAGCTTGAAAGACAGCTTTTGCCTATGCAGCTGTCCCTGCAGGCTATGTCTTGAGAAGCTGTCATATGCACTTCCTCAAGTGCTGGAATATAAAGTGTTATGGGTGAGTATAATTACCCCTAGGGGGTACTATGTCAGCATATCTCAGAAACTGATTGCTGACTGGATCCAATACTCACGTGTGTGGGCTACAAAGCCCTCACTTCACTGGGGTATATGGTAATCTGTTCATCGTACAGAGCTCATAACTGCGCAATCAATGGAATCATCACACGCTAAACAGACTTACCTGGGTTTGTGTATCAGACCCTTACTCCCAGGTATTGGTGTCTTGATTGAAGAATAGTGTTCTTTGAAGAATGTCGCATTACACTCTGTTAGGATCGCAACACTCGTTGTTACACTGTTCATCAAGTATTGTTTATTATTCACCATAATGTCACTAAAGAAGCTGATCACACTTCTCTGTGTCTTTTGAGATACTTTTATGCACAAAAACGTGCAGATCAGTGTTCTTTGTGGGTTATCCCAGCATCAATGTGTCCCCCAGCAGGGTCACCTGGAGTTTACCTGGAGAGAGCTCCGGGGTCAATGCCCCCGCGGCCCGGTCTGTGACCAGGCCTCATGGTGGATCAGGGCCTGATCAACCAGGCTGTTACTGCTGGCTGCACGCAATCCAACGTACGAGCCACAGCCTGGCTGGTCAGGTACTGACTTTAGGTGCTTGTCCAGCACCTGGTTGAAGACAGCCAGGGGTCAATTGGTAATCCCCCTTATGTATGCTGGGAGGCAGTTGAACAGTCTTGGGCCCCTGACACTTACTGTGTTGTCTCTTAACGTGCTAGTGACACCCCTGCTTTTCATTGGGGGGGATGTTGCATCTTCTGCCGAGTCTTTTGCTTTCATAGAGAGAGATTTTCGTGTGCAAGTTCGGTACTAGTCCCTCTAGGATTTTCCAGGTGTATATAATCATGTATCTCTCCCGCCTGCATTCCAGGGAGTACAGGTTCAGGAACTTCAAGCGCTCCCAGTAATTGAGGTGTTTTATCTCTTGTTATGCGCGCCATGAAGGTTCTCTGTACATTTTCTAGGTCAGCAATTTCACCTGCCTTGAAAGGTGCTGTTAGTGTGCAGCAATATTCCAGCCTAGATAGAACAAGCGACCTGAAGAGTGTTATCATGGGCTTGGCATCCCTAGTTTTGAAACGCCACAGCCTCATACGCTGCCACTGCCCCTAGCCATATAAAGAAAAAGCTGACATAGCATATTTCCCTTCCTTGCCAAACTTCCACCAGGAAGCAATGCAGAATACTTCATTCTTACTGTCTTAAGCATAGACAACAATGTATATCTTTAACATGGTAATACAGTGGGTGCAGGATTTCTTTAATTGTCCTGCTAAGGTAAGAGATTGATTGTCTCATTGAAACTACACATTTGCAACACTGGTCTCTTGCAAAGAAGTTGTGACTCGTCACATGCTCGTACTGGTACACGCTGGTTAAACATCTGTTGGTAATTATTCGATGTAACAGTAAACAAGATGCTTGCCCCTTCTGAGAGTGCTAGGCCCCTCAGGACTGAAAAGAGATGAAGGGGGCTGATAGCCCCCCTCTTGGAGAAAATTTCTCAACAGCCTGGACATGGACTGAGCTGCATTGGTGTTGACCCATGAAACCTTCTCCAGGTATACTTCAGTTGTAAGTGACGTAAATATTGTCTTCTTGCCAGCCAGTTGAACATGTTACTCAGTTTATTCTGGTAAACATACTCATAAATACAGTTACATAAATTATCATACATAGCAGTATATGTAAACAATGCACATGTATTGACTGGTATGTAAACACAGCATGTACTAACTGGTATGTAAACACTGCATGTATTGATTGGTATGTAAACACTCCATATATTGACTTGTATGTAAACACTGCATGTATTGACTGGTATGTAAACACTGCATGTGTTGACTGATATGTAAACACTGCATGTATTGACTGGTATGTAAATACAGCATGTATTGACTGGTATGTAAACACTGCATATATTGACTGGTATGTAAACAGTGCATGTATTGACTGGTATGTAAACACTGCATGTATTGACTGGTATGTAAACACTGCATGTATTGACTGGTATGTAAACACTGCATGTATTGACTGGTATGTAAACACTGCATGTATTGACTGGTATGTAAACACTGCAGGTATTGACTGGTATGTAAACACTGCAGGTATTGACTGGTATGTAAACACAGCATGTATTGACTGGTATGTAAACACTGCATGTATTGACTGGTATGTAAACAGTGCAGGTATTGACTGGTATGTAAACACAGCATGTATTGACTGGTATGTAAACAGTGCAGGTATTGACTGGTATGTAAACACAGCATGTATTGACTGGTATGTAAACAGTGCAGGTATTGACTGGTATGTAAACACTGCATGTATTGACTGGTATGTAAACAGTGCAGGTATTGACTGGTATGTAAACACAGCATGTATTAACTGGTATGTAAACAGTGCAGGTATTGACTGGTATGTAAACACTGCATATATTGACTGGTATGTAAACACTGCATGTGTTGACTGGTATGTAAACACTGCATGTGTTGACTGGTATGTAAACACTGCATGTATTGACTGGTATGTAAACACTGCAGGTATTGACTGGTATGTAAACACTGCATGTATTGACTGGTATGTAAACACTGCATGTATTGACTGGTATGTAAACACTGCAGGTATTGACTGGTATGTACACACTGCAGGTATTGACTGGTATGTAAACACTGCATGTATTGACTGGTATGTAAACACTGCATATATTGACTGGTATGTAAACACTGCAGGTATTGACTGGTATGTAAACACTGCATATATTGACTGGTATGTAAACACTGCAGGTATTGACTGGTATGTAAACACTGCATATATTGACTGGTATGTACACACTGCAGGTATTGACTGGTATATAAACACAGCATGTATTGACTGGTATGTAAACACTGCAGGTATTGACTGGTATGTAAACACTGCATGTATTGACTGGTATGTAAACACTGCAGGTATTGACTGGTATGTAAACACTGCAGGTATTGACTGGTATGTAAACACTGCAGGTATTGACTGGTATATAAACACTGCAGGTATTGACTGGTATGTAAACACAGCATGTATTGACTGGTATGTAAACACTGCATGTATTGACTGGTATGTAAACACAGCATGTATTGACTGGTATGTACACACTGCAGGTATTGACTGGTATGTAAACACTGCAGGTATTGACTGGTATGTAAACACAGCATGTATTGACTGGTATGTAAACACTGCATGTATTGACTGGTATGTACACACTGCAGGTATTGACTGGTATGTAAACACTGCATATATTGACTGGTATGTAAACACTGCATGTATTGACTGGTATGTAAACACTGCATGTATTGACTGGTATGTAAACACTGCATGTATTGACTGGTATGTAAACACTGCATATATTGACTGGTATGTAAACACAGCATGTATTGACTGGTATGTAAACACAGCATGTATTGACTGGTATGTAAACACTGCAGGTATTGACTGGTATGTAAACACAGCATGTATTGACTGGTATGTAAACACTGCAGGTATTGACTGGTATGTAAACACTGCATGTATTGACTGGTATGTAAACACTGCATGTGTTGACTGGTATGTAAACACTGCATGTATTGACTGGTATGTAAACACAGCATGTATTGACTTGTATGTAAACACTGCATGTATTGACTGGTATGTAAACACTGCAGGTATTGACTGGTATGTACACACTGCAGGTATTGACTGGTATGTAAACACTGCATGTATTGACTGGTATGTAAACACTGCATGTATTGACTGGTATGTAAGCACTGCATGTATTGACTGGTATGTACACACTGCAGGTATTGACTGGTATGTAAACAGTGCAGGTATTGACTGGTATGTACACACTGCAGGTATTGACTTGTATGTAAACACTGCAGGTATTGACTGGTATGTAAACAGTGCAGGTATTGACTGGTATGTAAACACAGCATGTATTGACTGGTATGTAAACACTGCAGGTATTGACTGGTATGTAAACAGTGCAGGTATTGACTGGTATGTACACACTGCATGTATTGACTGGTATGTAAACACAGCATGTATTGACTGGTATGTAAACACTGCATGTATTGACTGGTATGTACACACTGCAGGTATTGACTGGTATGTAAACACAGCATGTATTGACTGGTATGTAAACACTGCAGGTATTGACTGGTATGTAAACACTGCAGGTATTGACTGGTATGTAAACACTGCAGGTATTGACTGGTATGTACACACTGCAGGTATTGACTGGTATGTAAACACAGCATGTATTGACTGGTATGTAAACACTGCAGGTATTGACTGGTATGTAAACAGTGCAGGTATTGACTGGTATGTAAACACTGCAGGTATTGACTGGTATGTAAACACTGCATGTATTGACTGGTATGTAAACACAGCATGTATTGACTGGTATGTAAACACTGCATGTATTGACTGGTATGTAAACACTGCATGTATTGACTTGTATGTAAACACTGCAGGTATTGACTGGTATCCAGGTAAACTCCAGGTATGTACACACTGCATATACAGGGCCGGATTACCACATAGGCAAACTAGGCATTTGCCTAGGGCCCCGCACATTTGGGGGCCCCGCGGTCCAAGGGGTTCAGGGGCTCATCCAAGACTGTGCACATGGTGCAAGTGCAAAGGGGTCCCTACCTAAAAAGTTCAAGTGTTTGGAGAGTAAAATTGATTTTTAAAAATTAATCAAAACAAAAATAAATAATGAAGTAAAATAAAATAAAAATAAATAAACCTAACCATAGATGGCAACACTCAACACGCCTTTGTTTACATCAGAACAGCTGTGTTTTCCCGCTAATGGGTGAGTATGGGAGATTCCTCTCCAATTTTCTGTAGTAATTACACGTTATCTAGACTTGTACTGTGACAAATTAACTGAAGTGTTGTTGATAGACATTGATGTGTATGGATAAATGTTTGTTTTCGCCTCTAAATGTTAAGGGAGGTACCTGATAGGGTTACTTGACCAGTAAAGACGCATGGACCAGTAAAGACGCATTTATAAAGAAAAACCTAAAAACGCAAACTGACTTCCGTTTGTAGGTTTTAAAAGCACTTTGTCCTGTTTTTAAGTCTTTATCATTTCAATAACAGATCTCGATTGATGTTCTACATCACTTCCGTCGCAAATGCTTAGTTTTCAAGTTGCGACGGAAGTGATGTAGAACATCAATTAATTTACTACATATTTCCCCAGAAACACATAAGCCACATCAGAAAATCGTTGGTTGGGTGAAACTGAAAATTGTCCCTGCATTCTTTAATTCTCATGTCCTTATCTATGGTGGTAGGCCATATATCATGCAAAACATAATGATTAGTTTAGTTATGAAAATGGTAATATAAATACCATTGTGCATTGTTCTTGGACTCAGTATGATTTCTGTTTAAGTAAATTGGAGATCAAGGAGGATGAATTAGTAAAATATTCGTAGCCCAAATCACTAACCTAATCTATGGTAAAAGTTCTGTATATGACTCCTTTCTGGTAACGTTTTGAATTTTTAGATGCGCAGCCAGAGGAAAGGGGGCTACAAGGGTCATATCCCCCCAATTGACAGAAAAAAAAATTAATAATAATTAAAAAATTAATAATAATTGATAATGAAAAATTTGTATTTGCATGATTACAGACAGTGATACATCCTCATTATGGCATCTCGTGAACGTGATGTTGGACGTTCTTATGTGAGTGGGTCACAGAAAAGAAAGAAGAAAATTCAAGAAGAAGAACAGAAAAAGAAAGATGTAGGAAGCTGCAGAAAGATCACAGACATGCTCACGAAAACAGTTTCTGATGTTACCAGTACAGTTGAATCTGCAGATACGTCAGATCATACAGGAAACTCTCCCTCCATTATTTCTCAGCCAGCATCTACTTCTTTTGTGTCTCCTCTCAATGTCTCAATGGACATTTCATCCACAGGATTTGTCTTAAAAGATCCTGCCTCATGGCCAAATGTAATCCCAGATTCTCTACGTAATGCTTTCATTGCAGAAAACTTCAGTCAAACTCTGAGCATTGACTTCAGGAAATCAGCAAGGATTTATGATGATGGAAGTCGTCGTTGTTTAAAGTCATCTATGTTTTATAGGAAGCTTGCAAATTCAGAAACTGTGAAAAGATCATGGATGGTATACTCTGAAAGCTCAGGAAAAGTGTACTGTTCAGCATGCAAGCTATTTTCTACCAAAGAAAATACCTTCACACAGGGGTTCAATGACTGGAAAAATTCCAAGCGTTTCGAGGAACATGAAAACAGCACCACTCACAGGAGCTGCATTTTAGCCAGTGTATTTCGTGCACAGAAAAAAGGCTTATTGGATTCTCATTTGGAAAATCAAACTGAAAAAGAGCGCACTTATTGGAGAAAAGTTCTAGAAAGAGTTGTTGCTGTTGTAAAATTCTTAGCTCTAAGAGGACTTGCTTTCCGTGGAGAAAATGAGGTTTTTGGTTCGGAAAACAATGGCAATTTCCTAGGGATCATAGAACTGTTAGCACAATTCGATCCATTCTTAGCAAATCATGTGTCACGCCTTGGGAATGCAGGAAGAGGCACTGTATCTTACATGTCATCTACTATATGCAATGAATTTATTGAACTGATGACTAAGAAGGTCCTCAATAACATCATAGCAGCTGTGAAAACTGCAAAATACTTTGCAATAAGTGTAGATTCAGCACCAGATATTTCACATACAGATCAATTGACATTCATTGTTCGCTTTGTCGACTCCAGTGGTAAGCCTGTAGAGCGCTTTATAAAATTCATTCCTCTTTCAGGCCATGATGGAGAAACAATGATGAATGTAGTACTGGATACTCTGCTTGAACATGATCTCTCTATTATGGATTGCCGTGGCCAGAGCTACAACAATGCAAGTAACATGTCGGATAAATATAATGGATTGCAAGCCCGTATCAAGCAAATCAACCCACTTGCTGAATATGTGCCCGCCTCTGCTTCAATGCATCGGTGGAGTATACTCAAGTCAACCATTCATGGAGATGTCATCAAATCATTATCAACAACAAGGTGGTCAGCGCAGCATGATGCAACACATGCTTTGAAAGACAGCTTTGCTGAAATACGTTCTGCTTTGATCCAAATAGCAGAGGATGAAGACCAGACAGCAACTACAAGAAGCGAAGCAGCCAGCTTAGCATCAAAATTGGAAGATTTTGAATTGGCCTTACTCTGTGTGCTTTGGGACTGTATACTGGAACGGTTAAATGCCACGAACAATACACTTCAGAAAATTGAAATTGAAATGGCTACTTGTGCTAACCTCTATGCAGCCTTAGTGGAATTTGTAAGCTCACTTCGCAATGATGAAGCTTTTGAAATGTTTGAAGAGAAAGCTAAACTGCTGGTGAAAGACTACAGTTACCGGGCTGATCATCAGCGGTCAAGGAAGAGGAAACGCAATTTTGAAGAGCCAGACAATGAAATTGTGTTGCTACCAAGGCAGAAATGTAAGACAGCTACATACTTCGTCATTCTGGATTCACTGATTACAGAATTGGTGAAAAGAAAAGAAATCTACCAGAATCTCAATGACAAGTTTGGATTTCTGTTCAAAATTACTACTATGCCAGATGCAGAATTGAGAGAAGCTGCATTAAAGTTGCAACAGCACCTTTCAGCAGATGTTCAGGACACATTTGTTGAAGAAATAGTTCATTTTTCTGGGTATATGAATCAGATTAAAGCTCCACCTGAAAAATGTGCGCCCTCAGCTGCTTTGAAACATTTAAGAAATCCAGGTATCTCAGAAACCTTCCCTAATGTTGACATAGTGTATCGCCTTTACCTAACACTTCCAGCTACTAACTGTGAAGGAGAACTTTCATTTTCTGTTTTGAAAAGAGTGAAAAACCAGCTCCGTTCAACAATGAGCCAAGACAAATTGTGTAACCTAGCCTTGTTGACCATTGAGTCTGATCTAACAAGAAATATTGATTTTCAGAATGTAATTGATGATTTTGCTAATATGAAATCCAGAAAAAAGTTTATTTAAGAAGTGCCTGTGAATATAAACAATTCTTTACTTTCTTGAGTTTATATGATTTGATAGTCTTATGCATGATGCAATGATAACAATAATGGTCAGTGATTTATAAAGGGAATAATAGTGCTGTAGTGGTTATGCTGAATATAATAGGTACATGATGTCACTACTTTAATAGCCTAATCTAGTAATACTATGCTGTCTTGAGTTTATTCTCTTTAAAATGCATGATTTAACAAGATAGTTATAATGGCTGTTGGTAAATGGTTTTGGTTGTCTTGATGTACTTTCCCTATTAAATTTAATCTAAATAGCCAGAATGTATTTAATTAGACCTTAAACAGGCTCGAGCGACCCCCCCCCCCCAAGCTGGAAGGGGTCGCTTCGCTTACCCGTAACTTAAAGGGGCCCCACCAATCTGAATAGCCTAGGGCCCGGAGACTTCTTAATCCGGCCCTGTGCATATATTGACTTGTATGTTAACACTGCATGTATTGACTGGTATGTAAACAGAGATGTATTGACTGGTAGGTAAACACTGCAGGTATTGACTGGTATGTAAGCACAGATGTATTGACTGGTATGTAAACACTGCTTGTATTGACTGGTATGTAAACACTGCATGAGTGCATGACCATGGCTAACACGACGGTCTGGAGTTTTGAGACTCTGTGATCGTGGGTTTTATCCCCGCCCGTGGTATGGTTTGGTTTTTTAAACACTGCATGTATTGACTGGTATGTAAACACAGATGTATTGACTGGTATGTAAACACAGCATGTATTGACTGGTATGTAAGCAACGATGAGAAATTTCAATTACGTACTCCAATATGGTAAACATGAGGAAATTAAAACTTCATCAGAGTATAAAACAAATTCCAGCCACAAAATACAGCCAAAAACTAACGTCAAAGACCTGGTTGTGATCATGCCGGAGGATCTCACCTTCAAGGACCATAACATTGTATCAATCACATCTGCTAGAAAAATGACAGGATGGATAATGCAAACCTTCAAAACCAGGGATGCCAAGCCCATGATGACACTCTTCAGGTTGCTTGTTCTATCTAGGCCGGAATATTGCTGCACACTAACAGCACCATTCAAGGCAGGTGAAATTGCTGATGTAGAAAATGTACAGGGAACCTTCACGGCACGCATAACAGAGATAAAACACCTCAATTACTGGGAGCACTTGAAGTTTCTCAACCTGTACTCCCTGGAATGCAGGCAGGAGACATACATGATTATATACACCTGGAAAATCCTAGAGGGACTAGTTTACCTGGATTTTACCTGGAGAGAGTTCAGGGGGTCAACGCCCCCGCGGAATGGTCTGTGACCAAGCCTCCTGGTGGATCAGAGCCTGATCAACCAGGCTGTTACTGCTGGCTGCACGCAATCCAACGTACGAGCCACAGCCCGGCTGGTCAGGTACCGACTTTAGGTGCTTGTTCAGTGCCTGCTTGAAGACAGCCAGGGGTCTATTGGTAATCCCCCTTATGTATGCTGGGAGGCAGTTGAACAGTCTCGGGCCCCTGACACTTATTGTATTGTCTCTTAATGTGCTAGTGACACCCCTGCTTTTCATTGGGGGATGTTGCATCGTCTGCCGAGTCTTTTTGATTTCATTGCGAATGATTGTCATGTGCAAGTTCGGTACTAGTCCCTCTAGGATTTTTCAGGTGTATATAATCATGTATCTCTCCCGCCTGCATTCCAGGGAATACAGGTTCAGGAACTTCAAGCGCTCCCAGTAATTGAGGTGTTTTATCTCTGTTATGCGCGCCGTGAAGGTTCTCTGTACATTTTCTAGGTCAGCAATTTCACCTGCCTTGAAAGGTGCTGTTAGTGTCCAGCAATATTCCAGCCTAGATAGAACAAGCGACCTGAAGAGTGTCATCATGGGCTTGGCATCCCTAGTTTTGAAGGTTCTCATTATCCATCCTGTCATTTTTCTAGCAGATGCGATTGATACAATTTTATGGTCCTTGAAGGTGAGATCCTCCGACATGATCACTCCTAGGTCTTTGACGTTGGTTTTTTGCTCTATTTTGTGGCCAGAATTTGTTTTGTACTCTGATGAAGTTTTAATTTCCTCACGTTTACCATATCGGAGTAATTGAAATTTCTCATCGTTGAACTTCATACTGTTTTCTGCAGCCCAATGAAAGATTTGGTTGATGTCTGCCTGGAGCCTTGCAGTGTCTGCAATGGAAGACACTGTCATGCAGATTCGGGTGTCATCTGCAAAGGAAGACACGGTGCTGTGGCTGACATCCTTGTCTATGTCAGATATGAGGATGAGAAACAAGATGGGAGCGAGTACTGTGCCTTGTGGAACAGAGCTTTTCACCGTAGCCGCCTCAGACTTTACTCTGTTGACTACTTCTCTTTGTGTTCTGTTTGTGAGGAAATTATAGATCCATCCACCAACTTTTCCTGTTATTCCTTTAGCACGCATTTTGTGTGCTGTTACACCATGGTCACACTTGTCGAAGGCTTTTGCAAAGTCTGTATATATTACATCTGCATTCTTTTTGTCTTCTAGTACATCTAGGACCTTGTCGTAGTGATCCAGTAGCTGAGACAGACAGGAGCGACCTGTTCTAAACCCATGTTGACCTGGGTTGTGTAATTGTTGGGTATCTAGATGGGTGGTGATCTTGCTTCTTAGGACCCTTTCAAAGATTTTTATGATATGGGTTGTTAGTGCTATCAGTCTGTAATTCTTTACTATTGCTTTACTGCCCCCTTTGTGGAGTGGGGCTATGTCTGTTTTTAGTAACTGTGGGGCGACCCTCGTGTCCATGCTCCCTCTCCATAGGATGGTAAAAGCTTGTGATAGGGGCTTCTTGCAGTTCTTGATGAATACGGAGTTCCATGAGTCTGGCCCTGGTGCAGAGTGCATGGGCATGTCATTTATCACCTGTTCGAAGTCATTTGGCGTCAGGATAACATCAGAAAATCACTCACTATGAAAGCAAAAGACTTGGCAGACAATGCAGCATCTCCCCAATGAAAAGCAGGGGTGTCACTAGCACGTTAAGAGACAACACAATAAGTGTCAGGGGCCCAAGTCTGTTCAGCTGCCTCCCAGCATACATAAGGGGGATTACCAATAGACCCTTGGCTGTGTTCAAGCAGGCACTGGACAAGCACCTAAAGTTGGTACCTGACCAGCCGGGCTGTGGCTCGTATGTTGGAGTGCGTGCAGCCAGCAGTAACAGCCTGGTTGATCAGGCCCTGATCCACAACAAGGCCTGGTCACAGACCGGGCCGCTGGGGCGTCGACCCCCGGAACTCTCTCCAGGTAAACTCCAGGTAAACTGCAGGTATTGACTGGTAAGTAAACACTGTATGTGTTGACTGGTATATAAGCAACGATGAGAAGTTTCAATTACTCCGATATGGTAAACATGAGGAAATTAAAACTTCATTAGAGTATAAAACAAATTCCACCTACAAAATACAGCAAAAAGCTAATGTCACAAACCTGGGAGTGATCATGTCAGAGGATCTCACCTTCAAGGACCATAACATTGTATCAATCACATCTGCTAGAAAAATGATGGGATGAATAATGAGAACCTTCAAAACTAGGGATACCAAGCCCATGATGACACTCTTGAGGTAACTTGTTCTATCTAGGCCGGAATATTGCTGCACACTAACAGCACCTTTCAAGGCAGGTGAAATTGCTGACCTAGAAAATGTACAGAGAACCTTCACGGCGCACATAACAGAGATAAAACACCTCAATTACTGGGAGCGCTTGAAGTTCCTGAACCTGTACTCCCTGGAATGCAGGCGGGAGAGATACATGATTATAAACACCTGGAAAATCCTAGAGGGACTATTACCAAACTTGCACACGAAAATCACTCAATACGAAAGCAAAAGACTCGGCAGACGATGCAACATCCCCCCAATGAAAAGCAGGGGTGTCACTAGCACATTAAGAGACAACACAATAAGTGTCAGGGGCCCAAGACTGTTCAACTGCCTCCCAGCATACATAAGGGGGATTACCAATAGACCCCTGGCTGTGTTCAAGCAGGCACTGGAGAAGCACCTAAAGCCAGTACCTGACCAGCCGGGCTGTGGCTCGTACATTGGATTGCGTGCAGCCAGCAGTAACAGCCTGGCTGATCAGGCCCTGATCCACCACGAAGCCTGGTCACAGACCTTGCCGTGGGGGCATTGACCCCCGGAACTCTCTCCAGGTAAACTGCAGGTATTGACTGGTATTTAAATTCAGATGTATTGACTTGTATGTAGACACAGATGTATTGACTGGTATGTAAACACTGCATGTGTTGGTTGGTATGTAAACACAGCATGTATTTACTGGTATGTAAACACTGCAGGTATTTACTGGTATGTAAACACTGCAGGTATTGACTGGTATGTAAACACAGATGTATTGACTGGTATGTAGGCACAGCATGTATTGACTGGTATGTAAACACTGCATGTGTTTACATACCAGACAAAACCATGTTAAACGACGGTCTACTGTACTTCCAGTGTACACAGTTATATGCAATACATGACCAGTGTAGCAGTCACAAGGTATAAACAATTTTATACTAAAGCGTTTCGTCTTGCTTGGTATATACTGCTTGAATGACAGTCTACCTTTGAAGAGAATCAAAGACTCATCAATAACAAGCTCCCCGAAGAGATAAAAATACATACAGAACTTTTGTTTCATGTACATAAACACATAAACACTGCATGAATTGATGGGTATGTAAACATTGCATGTATTGACAGGTATGCAGGAATAAACTAAGTTAATCACAAACACAAAACTGAAATCCTGCATTCAAGCTCTCAACACTTTAATTTTTTTCCCAAGAAGTGGCACCGTGTTAGTTGAATTTTATGGTGTTAGTCGAAAATATGCTGCAGTTTTGCAGTAATGTAATGAAGAAAACATGGTAAAGGAACCTGTGTTAATCACTGGTCTACTGTACTTGTTTTAGTCTTGTTTTATTCTTATTCTGTCACTTGTAACATAATATGTGTTTCAGTCTTGTTTTATTCTTATTCTGTCACTTATAACATTATACGTCTTTCATTTGTGTTTTTCGCATTTTCAGTTATTGTTGTCTTAGCGGAAGTATCAGGAGCACCTTCAGCAGGAGTTCTATAGCAGTATTAGCTTAGTCAGCAGGAACACTGACAGCAGCAATCTGCAGAGGTATCAGGAGCTCTGTCAACAGTGCTCTGCAGAGGCAACAGGAGCTCTGTCAACGGCACTCAGCAGAAGCAGCAGGAGCTGTCTCCTAGTGTGCCATGGCTTTAATAACTAGGGAGGAAAATAATGGCTTCAGAGTCATTAAAGCTTTGATGATATGTGGTAAACAAGTGTTGTACAACACATTCTTGTGGGGAACCCCAAATAAACCTCTTGATATGAGACTGCTTGAGTACTTAAAAAACCTGACAGGAACATCATCAGCAAACTATGTAAAAGACAGGCCGAAAGGTAAATTGTTTGACAGCACACAAAGGGAGTTGATTAATAAGAATCCAGATGGTTCAAAGTTTGATGTGTCACTGTTGTATCGAAGCATCAGACTAGCTTGTGAGAATGTTGCTCCTTTTAGTGATTCAAAATGGTTCACTCCCAGTACAGAAATGGAATACTACATCACTGCCATAAAGAACATGAAGAATGATGCTCTCCACGGTCAGCTTGCAGTTAGTGATGAAGGTTGTTATAAAAATATGGAGAAGCTTCGGGAGTTGTTAATTGGGTGTCTTAAAACATCTGGAAAGCGGTATGCCCGAGAAGAGGCTGAATTATACAAGAAGATCAAGGAGGTGAATGATAAACTGGACATCATTATGAATGAGATTATCGGAGAGGAAGACATAAGACGTATTGATGATATAAAATACTGTAATATTGTTATTGAAAATCGTAATAAACTGAAGGAGATCTTTCAAGCAATCACTTATAGTATTAACCCAGTGACTTTTATCACCAACAACTTGCAACTCAAGGAAGACAAAATTTTTGTTGATGTTGCAGCTAAGGAAGGAAAAAATAGACGTGATAATAAACATATAGATTATAGAGACCTTCTCGAGCTTGTCCAGACCACACCTGTGCCATCATCTGTGAGCTCTGCCAAACAACAAGGTTCCTCTGCACGACCTCAAATACTCCTGCTTAAAGGTGTGACAGGAAGTGGCAAGACCACTCTAGTGAAGTTGGTAACTCAGGAATGGATACAGGGAGGGCAAGATAACATCAGAGGAATAGATAATTATCAACTCCTGCTGTGGGTAGAGTGCAGTGACCCAGCCGTGAACTCCTACCAGGATCTCCTAGACCTCCTAATACCAGATGCTGCAATAAAATTCAGAAACATCCTGACTAAAATAGTAAAGTTTTATAAGATATTAATTGTTGTTGATGGTCTTGATGAACTTTATTACAATTCTAAAACATTAGTGACTGATCTTTTATATGAATTCCGAAACTCTGTTCACGCAACATTTATATGCACCTCCAGACCTGAAAAAGTTACAATGCTAATGAAGATGATCCCTGAAGAATATAATGTGACACTTGCTGAACTAAGAGGCATAAATAAAGAACATATGGAAGAATATGTGCGTTGGACTCATCGGGAGATGAGTAATTTCACGAAGAGTAAAAGCACTGATGAACTGGTAAATAAGGTGATGAAAGTTAAAGGTCTTACAGAATACTTATGTCTACCAATGAACTTAACATTTTTTGTTTATATCTTGGTCCAGGAACCTGATGAGTTGAACATAACCATCACATTAACAGAGTTCTTCCATAAAATACATCATATGTGCCAAAGTAAATTACTAGAGAGATTAGTGAACTGTTCAGAGACCAAAACAAAGAATAAAAGTGACCTCCAGTGCTGTGTTCAAGTAATATTGAAGATAATTTATGCAGCATCTCTTGAGAGTCTCTCACGTGACCAGTTGAACTTGGAAGAAAAGACTATAAATCAACTAATATCTGTTTGTAATGAATATAATATTTCTTATCAACAAATTCTTTATGCATTCTTGAGTTTGAAGAGAGTATGGACTTTGCAAGGCATCAAGGAGCTGTACTCTGCACCACACAAGGGAATCCAAGAATACTACAGTGCTCTGCATATTTTGATGACGCTCAAGCACCAACTACAAACTTCTGTATTCCCAGTAACACTTGAACTGGCAACACCTACATTAGCAACACCTGTCAGCATCAGAGGAGTGTTAAAGCAGAGCGTTGCATCTGCCAGGGTAGACATGACCAAGTACCACAGTGTTCTGATACATGTGGCTGGGCTGTTGCACCTGGTACTAGACCAGGTACCTGAAGTCATCACATACGAAGTTGCTCGTCTCCTACATGAGTCTGGCATGAAGAACAATGACCACTGGCTCAACGTCCTAGAGAACACCAGATGTAATGAAAACATTGCTAAGGCAATAGCTCCCTTCATCAGCACTGGAAATATTTATATTAATGATCATAGGACAATGAGTTGTTACACAGCTCTTCTTCCACACCTCACCCCATCTAAGGTGCACATTAATATCTCTGGTGAACGTGCTGACATGCCTGGCCTACTGGACCTGCTGGCCATCATTGCTCAACACCACCTCTTCTCACCCCTAGAACTCCATCACTGCTGTGACACCACCACCGCCACCACTACCGCCATCACCGCCACCACTTCTGATGCCATCCTGCAGCACCTGCAACCTCAGTAACTTACAATATGAATTGTTGATGAATGAGATTCTTATGTAATACTTAAGTATCTTTATTGTAGAAATGTTTCACCAGCCAGTAATTTCCTCACTCCAGTACAAACAAGTCACTGCTTGGCAAGACGTATCCCCAATAAACATACTCAAGTGTTGCACGAGTGTCGGTGTTCTCGGTTTTCCGAACCATTTATTTACAATATAAATTGTATCTTTTGTACATTAGCTACCTCATTGTGCATATAATTTTGGTGAATCAATTTGAAGTAATGAGTCATACTTTTAACCCGTAAACGGTCCAAGCAGATCTACGTTCATGTGTAGAGCTACAAAAGTAGATCTACGTTTTTTTTACATATTTTCAAATGTAACAAAAAATCAAAAGTAGATCAAAGCTTTTTTACACATTTTCAAATGTAAAAAAACAAAAAGAAGATTACTTTTTTTACATACTTTCAAATGTTGAAAAAACGTATACAGTGGACCCCCGGTTAACGATATTTTTTCATTCCAGAAGTATATTCAGGTGCCAGTACTGACCGAATTTGTTCCCATAAGGAATATTGTGAAGTAGATTAGTCCATTTCGGACCCCCAAACATACACGTACAAACGCACTTACATAAATACACTTACATAATTGGTCGCATTGGGAGGTGATCGTTAAGCGGGGGTCCACTGTATATACGTTTGGACCATTTACGGGTTAACCCCTTCAGGGTCCAAGAAATTTTGAAAAAAAAACAAAAATTATTTTTTCTTACAGAATTAAAGAGTATATTTTTGTGAAGGTAATAAGACAAAAAAAAAAAATTCTGATCAGTACTTACCGAGATACAGTGCTGAGAAGTTGACCCAAAATGACCTGGTGGCGGCAACATCGATGATTTCCACATATGCGCATTACTTTATTTAACGTTTTTTGTAGTTTTTTTTTTTTTTCTAATTTTTTTCTTTTCCTACTAACATTTGGGGCCTGAGAGACCAATACTGTATATAATGTATATATATAAACTCACTGTATTGAACACAATAACCGCACTAAAGTTATTATCATATTATTGTTTACCACTTTTGTTTATTACAATAAACATGCACAAATCTTGTATAATACTAATGTTCTATCATATATTTACAATCACTGGACATGGTTTTAGAACTGCTGGAGCTTGTGGAACTCCTTGAAACAAGGCACCATGCACAGAGGTACCTAAATTTCCTCACACATAAACCGAGTGTCTTTGCGTCTTTGTTGCCGTCGTTTTGTTTGTGCACAGACAACACATCTCTTCTGAGCAAATTTCTTCTGAGTTGAAGGAGGCTATATTATGAAATGATCACCTTCCCTCCTCAAACACTTGGGTATATTCTCAGGAATTCGAGGACCTTGTTGTATAGCAGGTGTTGTTACCTGGTGCTTCATTATGAGTTGTCTGACAACAGACAAACAAAATTCACCATACGGTGGTCTGTTGCCAGTCTTCATTTGGTACATATTATATGCATTGAGCATTGAAATGTTCATGAGATGGAAGAAAAGTTTCATGTACCACTTGTAACTTTTACGAACACAATCAACAAAGCCAATCTGCATGTCACATTTGTCAACCAAGCGCATGTTTTGTGTATAATCAATCACTGTCACTGGTTTTCGAATACGTTCATTAGTCACTCGATCAACTTTGCCACTGTCTTTCATTTCGTTACGGTGAATGGTTGTCAACAATGTGACATCTCATTTGTCATGCCACCGTAATGCCATGATGTCATTGGCAGTAAACACCTGCACATCATCACCACAAGCACCTGCGTTGAGCCTGGGCATATGTTTACGATTAGAACACACTGTGCCACACACATCTGTCTTGTTCACTCGTAAGAAATCACTGAGTAAAGGGCTTGTGTACCAGTTATTGGTATATAATGTATGCCCCTTACCAAGATAAGGTGCCATCATGCTTCTCACTATGTTTCCTGAGATACCCAATAACATCTTGGTATCTTTCAATGTTTTACTTCCCGTGTATACAACAATATCCAATACCAGGCCACTGTCACAGTCACAGAGTACAAACAGTTTTATACCAAAGCGTTTCCTCTTGCTCGGTATATACTGCTTGAATGACAGTCTACCTTTGAACAAAATCAAAGATTCGTCAATTACAAGATTCTTGAATGGATAAAAGTACATGTTGAACTTTTGTTTGAGATACATGAAAACATTTCTAATCTTGTATAACCTGTCACTTCTATCAGGCCTGGTTTTGTCAGAGAAGTGCAACATACGTAACAGTAAGATAAACCTGTTCACTGGGATGATTTCACTGAAGACCGGGGTAGAAATTAGCCGATCTGTGGACCAGTATGCTTTTATATTATGCTTATAGACATGAGGCATAAGCATTATTGTTGCAAAAAGCAAATACATTTCTGCAACAGTCGTCTCTTTCCACTGGTGTAGTCTTGACTGTGGTGATATCATCGTATTTGCCATGGTGTACTCAAAATACTTGTTACTTTCCCTGACAATAATTTCCATCAAGGGCTGGTCAAAGAATATTTCAAATAATTCCAATTCATTGGCCATGTTTCCAAGGGAACAAGTAGGTAGAATTCCACTTTGAGAGTCATCAAAGTGGTGGGGATTGGGAACAAAATTGGGATTTTGCTGCCAATCCCAGATACGGTTTGCTGGTGGATACTGGACATCATAGGCTGGTTGTGCAGGTAGTTGTGGTTGTGGTGGGCTGGTGGCTGACGCTCCGCTTTGTCTTTGAACTGCGGAGTCAGCAGTGTGGGTCCCAGCCTGAGCTGGTGAGTCACGCATGGCCATGGCACTACCATCACCACTACCACCATCTACTGATGCCTGTGGTCTATCCGTGCCAAGTGTAGCCACATCATCCTCACTTTCACTGTCTATTCCTGGTGTAGGGCCACGGGATGTACTCCAGAATGTACTCCGTCCCCTGGGCACTGCATAGGGTACATTACCCGAGCGCATGCAGCGGCGTACATACCGACGCTTCACTGGTGAATATGTTTCCTCACTATCACTACTCGAATGATCATCAAGAACAATAAAATCACAATCCACGTCACTATAATCATCATTACTGAAGTCAGAGGCCTGGCTACGCGAAAATAGTTTTCTCTTGCATTGAGGTACAACTGACCGTGACTGAGGAGTGCCCACACCAGAGGTAGAAGGTTGAGGATCATCAGGGTTTTCTGTGCTATTATCGATATCCTGGTCATTCCTTTCGGTCACTGACTGATCAAAGCCAAAGAATTCGTCTTCATTTCCACTTCCATCAGTGTCAGAACTATCAGATAGGAAGAGGAGAGTCCCAATTTGCCTTGGAGTGAGAGCTGCCTTGCGACGAGGCATGGTGAACAAGGGTAACTGAGCCGGCGTTCCCACAATGCTATGCGGGCGCCTAGATTTTTTGTTTATGGCGCACACCCACCAAGCAGACATGTTCTCTCACATGTAGGCCTATGAGCGTTTTCACGCTAAATTTGACGGCACTAGAATTTTGGCGTAGATCTACGGTTTGGACACTGAACGTGAAGCTGTAGATATACGGGACAGACCCTGAAAGGGTTAAAAATTGTACCAATGTTTATTTAGCTACCTTTCTTAGTGTACATATAA
This sequence comes from Cherax quadricarinatus, assembly GCF_038502225.1. Lineage (NCBI taxonomy): Eukaryota > Metazoa > Arthropoda > Malacostraca > Decapoda > Parastacidae > Cherax > Cherax quadricarinatus. Next base: position 27,419,588 of record NC_091334.1, on the reverse strand, counting down.
CTGCAGAGAAATCCCACTTAATAGTCTATGTCTAGTTCTTAAGTAGTCTTATTTTATATGTTACAGTTAGTTTGTTGGAGATGCATCACATACTACTGGGTTGTTGGAGATGCATCACATACTAGTGGGTTGCTGGAAATGCATCACATACTAGTGGGTTGCTGGAAATGCATCACGTACTAGTGGGTTGCTGGAAATGCATCACATACTAGTGGGTTGCTGGAAATGCGTCACATACTAGTGGGTTGCTGGAAATGCATCACATACTAGTGGGTTGCTGGAGATTCATCTTTTATTTCTTTATGCAGCACAAATAATGTAGTTTAGGTGATACAGAACATTGGTATGCACAAAAGAAGGTCACTAATTACGCAGTGCATAATCTTCAGCATTTCATCCTTATCAAATGCATCAGCATTGAAGGTTTGAAGGCTATCAGAAGAGATATTCTCTAGCTAATTAGCAGAGATGAATCTTGCAGCTTGATAAAATTAGCAATGTGGAACTTGTACAGCCCTATAATGAGAAGTATCCAGTCAGGAAAACACAACACTCCTAAAAGTGACTCCAAAAGAGAAGAAACACTTTCACCATCAGATCAGAGAATACCTGACAGGGAGGCAACAACGAGTCATGGTACGTGACGAGGTGTCAGAGTGGGCACCAGTGACAAGCGGGGTTCCACAGGGGTCGGTCCTAGGACCTGTGCTGTTTTTGGTATATGTGAATGACATAACAGAAGGGATAGACTCAGAAGTGTCCTTGTTTGCAGATGATGTGAAGTTAATGAGAAGAATCAAATCGGACGAGGATCAGGCAGGACTACAAAGAGACCTGGACAGGCTACAAGCCTGGTCCAGCAACTGGCTCCTTGAGTTTAACCCTGCCAAATGCAGTCATGAAGTTTGGGGAAGGGCAAAGAAGACTGCAGACACAATATAGTCTAGATGGCCAAAGACTGCAAACCTCACTCAAGGAAAAAGATCTGGGGGTGAGTATAACACCGAGCATATCTCCTGAGGCGCACATCAATCAGATAACTGCTGCAGCATACGGGCGTCTGGCAAACCTATGGATAGCATTCCGATACCTCAGTAAGGAATCATTCAAAACTCTGTATACCATTTATGCCAGGCCCATACTGGATTATGCAGCACCAGTTTGGAATCCACACTTGGTCAAGCACGTCAAGAAATTAGAGAAAGTGCAAAGGTTTGCAGCAAGACTAGTCCCAGAGCTACGGGGATTGTCCTACGAAGAAAGGTTGAGGGAAATCGGCCTGACGACACTGGAGGACAGGAGGGTCAGGGGAGACATGATAACGACATATAAAATACTGCGCGGAATAGACAAGGTGGACAAAGACGGGATGTTCCAGAGATGGGACACAGAAACAAGAGGTCACAATTGGAAGTTGAAGACTCAGATGAATCAAAAGGATGTTAGGAAGTATTTCTTCAGTCATAGAGTAATCAGGCCATGGAATAGCCTAGAAAGTGACGTAGTGGAGGCGGGAATCATACATAGTTTTAAGGCGAGGTATGATAAAGCTCATGGAGCAGGGAGAGAGAGAGGACCTAGTAGCAATCAGTGAAGAGGCAGTGCCAGGAGCTATGACTCGACCCTTGCAACCACAAATAGGTGAGTACAAATAGGTGAGTACACTCAATCACTGTCTTGCCAGAGGCATGCTGATGCTATAGTTTAAATGCCCCTCCAAACTCCAAATATCCCTACCTGTCCTTCAGAGTGCAGGCGCTGTACTTCCCACCTCCAGGACTCACGTCTGACTAGCCGGTTTCCCTAAATCCCTTCATAAATGTTGCCTTCCTTGCACTCTAATAGCATGATAAGTCATAAAACCACTTGCCTCCACTCACTCCTATTTAATGCGCTTCTTTTTTTCAACAAACCAGCCATATCCCACTGAGACAGGGTGGCCAAAAAAGAAAAACAAAAGTTTCTTTTTTTAACTTTAGTAATGTATAGAGGAGAAGGGGGTTACTAGCCCCTTGCTCCCGGCATTTTAGTTGCCTCTTACGGCACGCATGGCTTATGGAGGAAGAATTCTGTTCCACTTCCCCATGGGGATAAGAGGAAATAAACAAGAACAAGAACTAGTAGGAAAATAGAAGAAAACACAGAGGGGTGTGTATATATATGTTTGTACATGCATATGTAATGTGACCTAAGGGTAAGTAGAAGTAGCAAGATGTAGCTGAAACCTTGTATGTTTATGAGACAGAAAAAAACACCAGCAGTCCTACATCATTTAATACAATTACAGGCTTCCGTGTCACACTCGCCTGGCAGGACAGTAGTACCTCCCTGGGTGGTTGCTGTCTACCAACGTACTACCACAGGATGGTAGTACCTCCCTGGGTGGTGGTGGCTGTCTACCAACCTACTACCACAGGATGGTAGTACCTCCCTGGGTGGTTGCTGTCTACCAACCTACTACCACGGGATGGTAGTACCTCCCTGGGTGGTTGCTGTCTACCAAACTACTACCACAGGACAGTAGTACCTCCCTGGGTGGTTGCTGTCTACCAACCTACTACCACGGGATGGTAGTACCTCCCTGGGTGGTTGCTGTCTACCAACCTACTACCATGGGACGGTAGTACCTCCCTGGGTGGTTGCTGTCTACCAACCTACTACCACAGGATGGTAGTACCTCCCTGGGTGGTTGCTGTCTACCAACCTACTACCACAGGATGGTAGTACCTCCCTGGGTGGTTGCTGTCTACCAACCTACTACCACGGGATGGTAGTACCTCCCTGGGTGGTTGCTGTCTACCAAACTACTACCACAGGACAGTAGTACCTCCCTGGGTGGTTGCTGTCTACCAACCTACTACCACGGGATGGTAGTACCTCCCTGGGTGGTTGCTGTCTACCAACCTACTACCATGGGACGGTAGTACCTCCCTGGGTGGTTGCTGTCTACCAACCTACTACCACAGGATGGTAGTACCTCCCTGGGTGGTTGCTGTCTACCAACCTACTACCACAGGACAGTAGTACCTCCCTGGGTGGTTGCTGTCTACCAACCTACTACCACAGGATGGTAGTACCTCCCTGGGTGGTTGTTGTCTACCAACCTACTACCACAGGATGGTAGTACCTCCCTGGGTGGTTGCTGTCTACCAACCTACTACCACGGGATGGTAGTACCTCCCTGGGTGGTTGCTGTCTACCAAACTACTACCTAGGATCTAACACACTATGTTAGTATATTGGCAAATTTGAACCAACACATGCCAAACATAGCATATCATCCTTCACAAATGCTGCCTCAATTGTTATCAGTTTAAGCAAGTCAGAGGAGGTATAATCAAGATATTTTAAGAGAAAAATACTGACCACCTAAAAATTTAACAAACTGGCACTTATGTTGGACATGTTACCTTAGACCTGCTGGTCTTGTTCACCTAGCGGTAAGTAGGTACCTGGGTGTTAGTTGACTGGTGTGGGTGTCATCCTGGGCGTGGTAATCTACCTTAGATAATGCTGGGCTTTGAAATGAGGTAAAATATTAGTTCTTGAGTAGTCTTTAAACATAACAATTAGTTTTCCTGGAATACTAGTGGGTTTGTTTTGTTCCTAACAATGTTTTATTACATGTTAACTGCATTATTTGTTTATTTATTTATTTTTTAATTTGAACATGATACAGAGAAGTACAAGGAATACAATTTTTAAAGTGCAGCATGCCAAAGCCCCTTGTATGCAGAGCATTATGGACAGGCTTAAAATTAACTTAAGATTAACTAAGCAATGATATATTCAGTGGTACAAAAATTATTGTAAAACAGATAACAATTTAGTACAAATGAGTATTACAAAGACAGGTCATATGGTCATTACTGTGTTGCTGTGTAATCAGTAGAATGGAGTATTATGTTAGGTAATGAAGTTAAATAGTAACAAAGTTTGATTGGGTCACAGGTTGATATTTATGAGATACTATAATGAGATACATATATGAGATACAATTTATGAGATACAATTATTCAGTATTTATTTAGTTGTGGGTGAGTAAGTGATTTTTGAGAAGAGACTTGAATTTATAAACAGACAGTGTTTCTTTTATATTCACAGGTAATGAATTACAGATTTTAGGGCCTTTTATGTGCATTGAGTTTTTGCATAGCGTGAGATGGACACGAGGAACATCAAAGAGTGATCTGTGTCTTGTGTTATGGTCATGTGTTCTGTTGAGGTTGGCAAGGAGATGTTTGAGGGGAGGGTTAATATCAGAGTTAAGTGTTCTATGTATGTAATAGGTGCAGTAATAAGTATGGATGTTTTGTATGGTGAGTAGGTTTAGTGTTTTGAATATTGGTGGAGTGTGCTGTCTGTAGTGGGAATTTGTTATCATTCTGACTGCAGCCTTTTGTTGGGTGATTAGTGGTCTGAAATGGTTTATTGTTGTTGAGTCCCATGCACAAATTCCATAGGTGAGATAGGGGTAAATAAGTGAGTGATATAGGGCCAGGAGGGCTGACTGTGGAACATAGTACCGTATCTTCGATAGTATGCCTACGGTCTTGGATTTTTTTTTGGAAATTTGTTGTATATGTGTTTGAAATTTGAGTCTATTATCAAGGTGGATTCCTAAGAATTTTTCCCTCTGTGAGTTTTGTGATAGGTGATCCATTTATCATTATGTTAAGAGACACATCTGTAGCTCTGTTACCAAACTGAATGTAGTAGGTTTTGTCAATGTTTAGAGTAAGTTTGTTGCTCCTCATCCAGGTGATATTTTGTGTAATTCGGTATTTACAGTATTGGCTAGCATGACTGGGCTCTGGTGAGAGTAGACGTATGTAGTGTCATCTGCAAATAGTGTGGGTTTGAGTAGATGCGATGCATTTGGTAGGTCATTTATGTATATGAGAAAGAGAAGAGGGCCTAGGACTCTTCCCTGTGGGACACCAACTGTAATTGGCTGTGCGGAAGAGTTTGCCCCATATGTGTACACATATTGGCTTCTGTTGCTGAGGTATGACTTTAGGTAGTTGAGGGAGTGCCCTCTTATACCACAGTGCGACAATTTTATGTGGAGCAAGTCGTGGTCAACTGTATCGAAAGCTTTACGTAAGTCAATGAAGATCCCCAGTGGGACTTCTTTTTTCTCTATTGCTGTATGAATATGTTCTAGCATGTGGATAATAGCATCATTAGTATTTTCATTAGGCCTGAACCCAAATTGACAGGGGTTGAGTATGTTGTGGGAGATGAGGTAGGAATAGATACGCTTATGGATTAATTTTTCAAAGATTTTAGAGAGAGGGTGTAAGTTTATATTGGCCTATAGTTATTCAAGTCTGTGTGGTCTCCTCCTGTTGTTGACAACAACAGTGTAATTCATGAAACAGATGAGATAAACAGCTGTCTTGAAAACCTTTTAAATCCAAATATTTCCTTCCTTAGACGTTTCAGTCTTTCAAATGTTATTGATGCCTGACAAGAGCATTGTACCAGAGTTCTGTTCCTAAGACCACGTCGTTAAAGTGAGGAGCATACTATAATGGTAGTGGGTTCGTGTCAACCATCTTTGATATTGTTTTAATGTCACTTTTGCACCATTTATAACATTTCTGGTATATTATTAAATATTTATACAGTAGTGTAGTGTATATTGTGATAAAAATAGAGGAAATCAGCTCTAATATACATTATTGAGGTATGCATACTGGTCAGAGAGCCCGTCGTAAGACCGAGTCGTCAGTTAACAAGTACATCACTAAGTGAGGAGAGGCTGTACAGTGGTCCCCTGGTATCTGTGGGAAATACTTTTCAAGATCTCCCATGTACCCTATATATAAGTCATGTTTTGTTTACATACATAACTCGGATAAGGTTTAATTGATATATGCACAATAAAACATTACCAACATTAAATAATAAACCTTGTTCATTATTATACTTGATATGGAATGACCTTATAGTATTAAAAGATATAGAATATTAAAAAAAATGGGAGTTGTCACAGTTGCTTTTTGCTGATGACACAGTGGTTTTGAGAGATTCTGAAGAAAAATTGCAAAGGTTGGTGGATGAAATTGGTAGGGTATGTAAAAGAAAGCAGTTAAAAGTGAATGTAGAAAAGAGCCTACGTTGCATTGCGTGTGTCTAGCAGTAATAGCCTGGCTGATTAGGCCCTACTCCACCGGGAGGCCTTGTCATGAACCGGGCCACGGGGGGGGGGAGGTTGACATCCGTAACATTCTCCAGGTAGACCTATGGTAATTCTTCCTGGAGGGTAACAAAAAATTTAGGTAATGAGAGACTGGATATCAGATTGGAGGGAGGGAGTATAGAGGAGGTGAATATCTTCATATACAGTGGAACCTTGAGTTTTGGCCGTAATCCATTCCAGCAGCTCAGCCGAAACTTAAATTGTTCGAAAGTCAAAGCAATATTTCCCATAAGAAATAATGTAAATCCAATTAATCCATTCCAGACACCCAAAAATATTAAAAAAAAAATTTTTTTGAAGAATAACTTTTGTTTTACAAACACAGATCAATTATAAATACAAATGTAATACTTAAATGACTAATGAAATGGACCCATCCGCTGACACGTCCACTCCCAAATATCTGAATACATTCACCTCCTCCATACTCTCTCCCTCCAATCTGATATCCAATCTTTCATCACCTAATCTTTTTGTTATCCTCATAACCTTACTCTTTCCTGTATTCACTTTTAATTTTCTTCTTTTGCATACCCTACCAAATTCATCCACCAACCTCTGCAACTTCTCTTCAGAATCTCCCAAGAGCACAGTGTCATCAGCAAAGAGCAACTGTGACAACTCCCACTTATGTGCGATTCTTTATTTTTTAACTCCACGCCCTTGCCAAGACGCTCGCATTTACTTCTCTTACAACCATATCTATAAATATATTAAACAACCACGGTGACATCACACATCCTTGTCTAAGATCTACTTTTACTGGGAAATAATTTCCCTCTTTCCTACATACTCTAACTTGAGCCTCACTATCCTCGTAAAAACTCTTCACTGCTTTCAGTAACCTACCTCCTACACCATACACCTGCAACATCTGCCACATTGCCCCCCTATCCACCCTGTCATACGCCTTTTCCAAATCCATAAATGCCACAAAAACCTCTTTAGCATTATCTAAATACTGTTCAATTATATGTTTCACTGTAAACACCTGGTCCACACACCCCCTTCCTTTCCTAAAGCCTCCTTGTTCACTATTCTCTGTCTTACTCTTAATTCTTTCAATAATAACTCTACCATACACTTTACCAGGTATACTCAACAGACTTATCCCCCTATAATTTTTGCACTCTCTTTTGTCCCCTTTGCCTTTATACAAAGGAACTATGCATGCTCTCTGCCAATCCCTAGTTACCTTACCCTCTTCCATACATTTATTAAATAATTGCACCAACCACTCCAAAACTATATCCCCACCTGCTTTTAACATTTCTATCTTTATCCCATCAATCCCAGCTGCTTTACCCCCTTTCATTGTACCTACTGCCTCACGAACTTCCCCCACACTCACAACTGGCTCTTCCTCACTCCTACAAGATGTTATTCCTCCTTGCCCTATACACGAAATCACAGCTTCCCTATCTTCATCAACATTCAACAATTCCTCAAAATATTCCCTCCATCTTCCCAATACCTCTAACTCTCCATTTAATAACTCTCCTCTCCTATTTTTAACTGACAAATCCATTTGTTCTCTAGGCTCCTTAACTTGTTAATCTCACTCCAAAACTTTTTCTTATTTTCAACAAAATTTGTTGATAACATCTCACCCACTCTCTCATTTGCTCTCTTTTTACATTGCTTCACCACTCTCTTAACCTCTCTCTTTTTCTCCATATACTCTTCCCTCCTTGCATCACTTCTACTTTGTAAAAACTTCTCATATGCTAACTTTTTCTCCCTTACTACTCTCTTTACATCATCATTCCACCAATCGCTCCTCTTCCCTCCCGCACCCACTTTCTTGTAACCACAAACTTCTGCTGAACACTTTACCACTACATTTTTAAACCTACCCCATACCTCTTCAACCCCATTGCCTATGCTCTCATTAGCCCATCTATCCTCCAATAGCTGTTTATATCTTACCCTAACTGCCTCCTCTTTTTGTTTATGAACCTTCACCTTTCTCTTCCTTGATGCTTCTATTCTCCTTGTATCCCATCTACCTTTTACTCTCAGTGTAGCTACAACTAAAAAGTGATCTGATATATCTGTGGCCCCTCTATAAACATGTACATCCTGAAGTCTACTCAACAGTCTTTTATCTACCAATACATAATCCAACAAACTACTGTCATTTCACCCTACATCATATCTTGTATACTTATTTATCCTCTTTTTCTTAAAATATGTATTACCTATAACTAAACCCCTTTCTGTACAAAGTTCAATCAAAGGGCTCCCATTATCATTTACACCTGGCACCCCAAACTTACCTACCACACCCTCTCTCAAAGTTTCTCCTACTTTAGCATTCAGGTCCCCTACCACAATTACTCTCTCACTTAGTTCAAATGTTCCTATACATTCACTTAACATCTCCCAAAATCTCTCTCTCTCCTCTACATTCCTCTCTTCTCCAGGTGCATACATGCTTATTATAACCCACTTTTTGCATCCAACCTTTACTTTAATCCACATAATTCTTGAATTTACACATTCATATTCTCTTTTCTCCTTCCATAACTGATCCTTCATCATTATTGCTACCCCTTCCTTACCTCTAACTCTCTCAGATACTCCAGATTTAATCCCATTTATTTCTCCCCACTGAAACCCCCCTGCCCCCTTCAGCTTTGTTTCGCTTAGGGCCAGGACATCCAACTTCTTTTCATTCATAACATCAGCAATCATCTGTTTCTTGTCATCCGCACTACATCCACGCACATTTAAGCATCCCAGTTTTATAAAGTTTTTCTTCTTCTCTTTTTTAGTAAATGTTTACAGGAGAAGGGGTTACTAGCCCATCGCTCCCGGCATTTTAGTCGCCTCATACGACACGCATGGCCAATAGAAGAAATTAGAACAAGAGCTATTTAGAAAAAGGAGAAAAACCTAGATGTATGTATATATATATATATGCATGTGTGTGTCTGTGAAGTGTGACCGAAGTGTAAGTAGGAGTAGCAAGATATCCCTGTTATCTAGCGTGTTTATGAGACAGAAAAAGACACCAGCAATCCTACCATCATGCGTACTAGTATGTCAAAAACCCTGGGTCGTAAGCCGTACTAGTACGGCCAAAAACCCCAATTGGTTAAAAATAGCATGTTTTTGAGAGGTCACAATCATAATTTTGTTATTTATTTTTATTTTCAAACTTCAAAAAGGATCTCTACTGTATAGGATGTTATGGGTTTGTTAGTAGCCTATGATAGTGTACAGTTTTATAACATGAGTCTTGGTACTCACCTGTATGTGTTTGCTAGGGTTGAATCTAAGCTCCTGGCCCTGGTGTACACTCCTTTGTTCTGACTCACAAAATTGTAATAACGTGCCTGAAAATAAACAACTGAATGAGTGTGGTTTGAACCCCATCCATATAGGATGCTGCAAGTCTCCAAGTGGACATTAACCCAGTCTTTAATTGGGCTCAGAAAATAATTTGAAGTTCAGGGAAGACAAATTTCAGTTATTCTGCTTTGGAAAACTTGAGGAAAAAAAATACTGGATTGGAGTATAAAACAAATTCAAACCACAGAGTAGAGCAAAAAAAATAATGTGAAGGACCTTGCACATCTGCTACGAAAATGATAGGATGGCTAACGAGAACATTCAAAACTAGGGATACCAAGCCCATGATGATTCTCTTCATATCACTTGTTCTTTCTAGCCTGGAATATTGTTGTACACTAACTGCCCCTTTCAAGGCAGATGAAATTGCAGACCTGGAGAATATACAAAGAACATTCACTTCATGTAAAGTGGTACCCGGAGTTTTGTACAGCTCCCAACTCGAACAATTATGTAAGTGTATTATTGTAAGTGCTTTTGTAAGTGTATTTTTGGGGGTCTGAAATGGACTAATCTAATTTACATTATTCCTTATGGGAACAAACTCATTTGGTAACAGGACTTAAACTGCCTTCTGGAACGAATTATGGCCGAAACTCGGTGTACCATTGTATAAGTACAATAAAGCACCTAAATTACTGGAAACAGTTAAAGTCCCTTGTGCTCCTTTGAATGTAAGTAAGAAAGATACATGATAATATACACTGGGAAAATCCTAGAAGGATTAGTCCCAAATCTGCACACAGAAATCACTCCCTACAACAGCAAAGTACTTGACAGATGGTGCAACAGCTCCCCCAGTGAAAAGCAGGGGCACCATAAGTACACTAAGAGAGAACACAATAAGTGTCAGGGACCCAAAATTGTTCAACTGCCTCCGAGCATACATAAGGGGGATTACCAATAGACCCCTGGCTGTCTTCAAGAAGGCACTGGACAGACACATAAAGTCATTACCTGACAAGCTGGACTGTGGTTTGTACATTGGTTTACGTGTGGCCAAGAGTAACAGTCTGGTTGATCAGGTCCTGATCCACCACGAGGCCTGGTTATGGACTGGGCTGTGGGGGCATTGATCTCTGAAACTTCGTCCAGGTATACTTCAGGTGTGGCAAGGAATTCTAGTACTTGCTTGCTATAGGTTCAAACCCCACTCATTCCATTTTTTCTCTCTCTTCTGTATATCAGTTGGTGTAATATATAGTGTTAGTGTTAATGACAAGTGGTGAGTTAGGAAGAGTCACAGTGGTCAGTGGTCAGTCGTCACGTGAGGTCACAGACCCTGAGCTGCTTTGGGGATTAGTGTGGATGGTTACAAAGCATGGCTTGCTTCTGCAGTGTTTTAAAAATTGAGGTTGGAGAGTTGAAGGAGGAGGTCTTGCTTCTCCAGGAGGAGATTAGGAGGTTGAAGGTCCACCTCAATGGGTCTGGGAGAGAGTGTGAGGTGGCTGGAGTTGTGGGGAATGAGGCTTCTAGCAGTGAGGTGCAGTCTGTCTCTCGCTGTGAGGAGGCTGTAGGTGGGGAGGTAGCAACGGCTACCAGCAGTGAGGTGCAGCCCAGCACCTGCTACAAGTGGCGAGTGATTCACAGTAATGGGAGGCGCATCAGAGTAAGGAAAGTTAAGAGTGAAGATCTGAAGGTAGGAAATCGCTTCTCTGTTCTTCAGGATGAATGTACTTCAGTGGCCAGTGAAGGTAAGGGTACTACTGCCCCTGCTAATGGAGGTAAGCACATTCTTGTGGTTGGCGACTCTCAGGTAAGATATATTGACTGTGCTTTTTGTAATAGGAATAAGAAGATGAGAGATAGTGTGCTCCCCTGGAGCTGGTGTTAGGGACATAGTCAACAGGCTGGATAATATCATGTCAGGTAATGGGAACAAGCCCATTATCTGTCTCAGTGCTGGTGGAAATGATATTGGGAAGGGTAGGAGAGAAGAGCTGCTAGATAAGTACAGGTCAGCTATAGATTTCATTAAGTCTAAGGGAGGGATCCCAATCATATGTAGCATCTTGCCTAGAAGGGGAGTAGGAAATGAATGGTTGTCTAGGGCAATTGGTGTAAATTGCTGGCTAGACAGATACTGCAAGGAACTTGCAATCCCATTCATTGACAACTGGAACAACTTTTATGGCAAACATGATATGTATGCAAGGGATGGGGTACATCTCTCTGGGGCTGGGGTGGTAGCACTTGCAGACTCAATTGAGAAGGCCATTGGTGAAATGCCTATGATTTTAAACTGATAGAAGATAGAGGTATGGGTGTGTGTGGGAAACAAGCAGGTTGCAACACTAGGGTTGGAAACAGTAAATGTATAAAAGGCATTCAGCATGAAGTTATAAATAAAAATAATAGATCAGGTCAGCAAACAAAGGGGGACAGCAGAGGGCAGCAAGGGACTAGCTCCCTTAAGGTTTACTATACTAATAGCAGGAGTGTAAGAAATACTCAATTGCCCAATTTTATTCTAAAATCCCTATTATTGCCCAATTTTGCTTTAAACTATATTGATCAAACTTATTTTAAACTTCTTTTATTGACCATTTTTATTCTATACTTTTTTAAACTAGTATTTTCAACTACAACTTTTATATTATCCTGTCTACCATCTTACTAGCATATTATAACCAAGTCATTGCCATTTTCATTTTTATCATTTTTTTTATTATTCTTTTGCTACCTTAACTTGTATATTTTATCTTGTCAATTTAAATCTAGTTATACTCTAATTCTTATAAACAACTTATATAAGACCTTAGTGCAATTACAATTGAGAGTCTTGTGCCTTTTTTATATTATTAGATTAAACTCAGTTGTACTATAGCTCATTCTAGCTCAATACATAGTTAATACCAAATTTACTATATTAGACCATAGTGCAATTACTAGTGAGAGACTGGTGCTATTTTTAATTTGTATTTTTATATTATTAGATTAAACCTAGTTGTACTATAGCTCATTCTAGCTCAAAACATAGACTCCACAAAATTCATTATATTAGACCTTAGTGCAATTACAAGTGAGAGTCTTGTGCTATTTTTAATTTGTATTTTTATATTACTAGTTTATACCTAGTTGTACTTTAGTTCATTCCAGCACAACACATAGACAACATCAACTTCATTATGTGTAGTAGTGACTATACTCTATATGACCAAAATACTCTAGCTATATACTTGTCCAAACTTCCTACCACTACAGATATCAGTACTAGAACTCAACATACAACTCAGGATATAAATAACCATAATTTAAACCTAGAAGATGATTGATCACGTTGACCCTGATCTAAACCTCCATAATCTGACACCCAATCAAAACCTATTGGAAAGTAACTGCCTTTATTACACAGCATCACAAGCCAGCACTATCCTAAACAATGCTAAAAGTCTATCAGTACTTAACTACAACATCAGGTCCTTAAGCAAACACTATGATGACCTCCTAGCACTCCTTGAATCACTAAAGACACCCTTCTCCTGCATTATCCTTACTGAGACCTGGCTTAAGCAGGACACAATAGATATCTACCCTCTACCAGGATACACAGCAATTCACAACTGCAGACCAAGCCAAGTTGGGGGTGGTATTGCAATCTATTACTTGTACCAATTATCTTGTATTAGCACCACTTGCTTTAGTGATGAATATGGGGAATACATTTTTGCTAATTTTACTATAAAAAACCTTAAGACACCTATAACAATCGGTGCCATTTACCGGATACCTCACACAAACATCCCAAATTTCAGTGAGAAATTAAAGTCACTAATAACAAACAGACAAATGAATAAGCACCACCTTCTCTTAGCTGGAGACTTCAACATCAACCTTGGCTTACTAGATGATCAGTCTGTAACTGATTTCATCAACAATATGAACAACACACTTCTCATACCAACAATAACTAAACCAACCAGGCTCACTGAGACAAGTGCAACCATAATAGACCACACATGGACCCACATACTAGCCCCCCTTAAATCAGGGATAATCACAGATAGCACTACAGACCACTACCCTACCTTCCTCCTGACAAACATTAGTAAACCACCACTTGAATACAACAAAGTCTCATTTAGACTCCATGACGAGGCCTCAATAAGGAAGTTCACAGCTGACCTAGAGACTGTTGAGTGGCCTACAGAATTCTCCAAGGCCAATGGTATTGATGACTGGAGAGACATTTTTCTTAACAAATTACTTAGACTATACAACAAACATTGTCCTATAAAAACGAAACAGATCACAAACAAACGGCTTGGTTGCCCATGGCTAACCAGCACCATTCTGAAATCCATTGACAAGAAACACCAATATGAAAAGCAATATAGACAGGGCTTAATACACAAAGATATTCTTAAACACTATTCATCAGTTCTCACCAAAGTAATAAAGAAAGCCAAACAACTATACTACTCCAGTAGATTCACAGACACTAGAGGAGATATAAAAAAGACCTGGAAAACACTCTCTCAGATTCTAGGGACCCACAAACTGAAAAAAACCAAGAATATTGTCCTAACTAAACCTAATGAAACACCACTACATCCCACTGACACAGCTAACAAGATAAATGACTTCTTCTCAACCATAGGATCTAATCTTGCCAATAAAATCCCACATACCAATGCCCATGCCGGGGACTACCTAGATGGGAATTTCCCAAATTCCTTCTATCTTGCACCAACTGAGCCCACGGAAGTCACCGAGATTATAAAGTCACTTAAAAATAACTCAGGGAATCTGTCTCATGTCCCACCATTACTGTACAAGCGAGTGGCCCATGTCCTTTCGCATGCTATTTCATTACTTTTTAACAAGTCACTAGAAACTAGCACCTTCCCGAAACTACTCAAGATGGCAAGGGTTACACCATTACATAAAGGTGGTGACCCTACAGACTTAAACAACTATAGGCCAATATCTAACTTACCATTGCTATCCAAAATCTTTGAGAAACTCGTGCACAGGAGACTGTATTCATTTATAACGGCACAAAACATACTCAACCCCTGCCAATTTGGATTCAGGAAAAATAAAAGCACTAATGATGCAATCATAAAAATGCTAGATCTGCTTTACACAGCATTGGAAAATAAGGAATATCCACTAGGGATTTTTATTGACCTAAGAAAAGCTTTCAACACAGTAGACCACGACATCCTACTCCACAAACTTGACCATTACGGTATAAGAGGCCATGCGCTTGCTTATTTCAAATCTTACCTTACTAATAGGTATCAGTATGTCACCATTAAAGACACAGCATCAACAACACGGCCACTTGATACTGGAGTTCTGCAGGGAAGTGTCCTTGGTCCCCTGCTCTTCCTCATATACATCAGTGATCTTCCAAACGTATCCCAACACCTGAAACCCATTCTCTTTGCTGACGACACGACTTATGTCATCTCTCACCCTAATCTTGCCACCCTCAACACCATTGTTAACGAGGAGCTGATCAAAATATCGACTTGGATGACAGCCAATAAACTTACGCTTAACACTGACAAAACTTACTATATTATGTTTGGTAGCAGAGCAGGAGATGCACAAATTAACATTAAGATCGAGAACACTCTAGTTACCAGTCATAATGAGGGTAAATTCCTAGGCCTATACCTTGACAACAACCTGAATTTCAGCACCCATATCCAACACATAACCAAAAAAGTATCCAAAACAGTTGGGATCCTCTCCAAGATACGATACTACATGCTGCAAAATGCCCTTCTCACACTATACCACTCACTTATTTATCCATACCTCACCTATGCTATTTGTGCTTGGGGATCAACTGCAGCAACACACCTAAAGCCAATAATAACCCAACAAAAAGCTGCAGTAAGAATAATCACTAAATCCCATCCCTGGCAACACACCCCCCCACTCTTCATAGATCTAAACTTACTCCCTGTTCAGTACATCCACTCTTACTACTGTGCAATCTACATCTACAGGGCCTTAAACTCTAATATCAACCTTGACCTAAAACGCTTTCTTGATAGTTGTGACAGAACCCACAGGCATAACACCAGACACAAACATCTCTACAACATTCCCCGTGTCCGACTAAACCTTTACAAAAATTCAATGTATGTCAAAGGCCCTAAAATCTGGAACACCTTACCTGAGAACTCTAGAACTGCAGACACATTCATCACCTTCAAAACTACCATTAGAAAACATCTTATCTCCCTGATACACCCCATCAACTAACTACACGAATACCACCTGGTGGTTCACACTTACACTCACTCACCCATTTGACCATAAACAGAAATATTAATCTCAATCTTAAAATAATGAATCCTGTGATTCTCCAATACTGAAACTATGTACTGTGCCAAAACAAAAGCATTCACATTGCTAAACTCACAAACTAGTATTTAGTCACTTAGCCATAATACCAACTTACCTCATAATTTGTAATATTTTAAAATTAAGAATTAAACTAAGTCTGCCCGAAATGCCTAGCCATGCTAGGTGTTCTAGTGGTACACTCTGTAATCATTATTTTACTACATGTAAACCACACAATAACCAAATTCTGTAAACTCAGCATTGTAATCCTCATAGAGAATAAACTTTGAAAAGTGCAGGAAACAGATATTATTGCTATAACAGAGACCTGGCTCAGTCTGAAAGATAGAGAGATGCCCTCTGAATGTCACATACAAGGCTATAAATTATTCCACACTGACAGGGTCAACAGGAAAGGTGGTGGAGTAGCGATGTATGTCAGAGACAATTTAAATTGTTGTGTTAGACAAGATATAAAATTAGAAGCGTCAGCCACTGAATCTGTTTGGTTACAGCTTCTCGAGGGCTGAGAAAAACTAATTTTGGGTGTGATTTACAGGGCCCCAAATCTTGATAGGGAGTGCAGTAAACTTCTATGGGACGAAATTCGTAAGGCATCTACATACGAAAATGTTGTGCTAATGGGAGATTTCAACTATAGACAGATTGACTGGAGCAATTTGACAGGAAATTTAGAGTCAGGTGACTTTCTTGATATGTTCCAGGATTGTTTTTTAAAACAGTTTGTGACAGAGCCAACTAGGGGAAATAACCTCCTTGACTTGGTTCTTGCCAGTAGGGAAACACTAATTAATAATCTTGAGGTTAATGATGAGCTTGGGGAAAGTGATCACAAATCACTCAGTTTTAATATATCATGGAATTCCCCTAATAATGGCAATCAAGTCTCTGTGCCTGACTTCTGCTTGGCTGATTTCATAGGACTGAAAAATTACTTAGGTGGGCTGAACTGGAATGACCTGACTAAGGGTCAGGTAGGTGGTGATGGATGCCGATATGATGCTTTCCAGGGCATAGTTCTAGCTGCTCAGTCAAATTATGTTCCAAATAGGGAAATCAGATCAAACAAAAATGATCCTAAATGGATGAACAATAGATTAAAATATCTAATTGGTCAAAAGAGAGGCATATATATATAGGCAAATCAAAAGAGGAGAGGGGCAGTTAAGAAATCGATATATTCAGTTAAAGAGAGAAATAAAAAAAGGAATTAGAAAAGCAAAAAGAGATTGTGAGGTTAAAGTTGCAAGAGATTTGAAGACTAACCCAAAAGGATTTTTTCAGGTATACAGAAGTAAGATCAAGGACAAGATAGGCCCACTCAAAAGTTCCTCGGGTCAGCTCACTGACAGTGATAAGGAAATGTGTAGAAGTTTTAACACATACATCCTCTCAGTTTTTACACAGGAGGATACCAGCGATATTCCAGTAATGATAAATTACGTAGAACAGGACGATAATAAACTGTGCACGATTAGGGTCACAAGTGACATGGTCCTTAGGCAAATAGATAAATTAAAACCTAACAAATCCCCAGGCCCTGATGAACTGAATGCAAGGGTTCTAAAGGAATGTAAAGAGGAGCTTAGCACACCTTTGGCTAATCTTTTCAACATATCACTACAAACTGGCATGGTGCCAGAAAAGTGGAAAATGGCAAATGTGATACCTATTTTCAAAGCAGGTGACAGGTCCTTAGCTTTAAACTATAGACCAATAAGCCTAACCTCCATAGTGGGAAAATTTATGGAATCAATAATTGCCGAGGCAATTCGTAGCCACCTTGAAAAGCATAAATTAATCAACGAATCTCAGCATGGTTTTACAAAGGGGCGTTCCTGCCTTATGAATTTGTTAACTTTTTTCACTAAGGTATTTGAGGAGGTAGATCATGGTAATGAATATGATATTGTGTATATGGACTTCAGTAAGGCTTTTGACAGGGTCCCACATCAGAGACTATTGAGGAAAATTAAGGCACATGGAATAGGAGGAGAAATTTTTTCCTGGATAGAGGCATGGTTGACAAATAGGCAGCAGAGAGTTTGCATAAATTGGGAGAAATCAGAGTGGGGAAGCGTCACGAGCGGTGTTCCACAGGGGTCAGTGTTGGCTCCCTGCTGTTCACAATATACATAAACGACATAGATGAGGGCATAAAGAGCGACATCAACAAGTTTGCCGATGACACCAAAATAGGCCGTCGAATTCATTCTGACGAGGACATTAGAGCACTCCAGGAAGATTTGAGTAGACTGATGCAGTGGTCGGAGAGGTGGCAGATGCAGTTTAATATAGACAAATGCAAAGTTCTAAATGTTGGACAGGACAATAACCATGCCACATATAACTAAATAATGTAGATCTTAATATTACGGATTGCGAAAAAGATTTAGGAGTTCTGGTTAGCAGTAATCTGAAACCAAGACAACAGTGCATAAGTGTTCGCAATAAAGTTAATAGAATCCTTGGCTTCATATCAAGAAGCATAAATAATAGGAGTCCTCAGGTTGTTCTTTTTTTTTTTATTTTATTATCACACCGGCCGATTCCCACCAAGGCAGGGTGGCCCGAAAAAGAAAAACTTTCACCATCATTCACTCCATCACTGTCTTGCCAGAAGGGTGCTTTACACTACAGTTTTTAAACTGCAACATTAACACCCCTCCTTCAGAGTGCAGGCACTGTACTTCCCATCTCCAGGACTCAAGTCCGGCCTGCCGGTTTCCCTGAATCCCTTCATAAATGTTACTTTGCTCACACTCCAACAGCACGTCAAGTATTAAAAACCATTTGTCTCCATTCACTCCTATCAAACACGCTCATGCATGCCTGCTGGAAGTCCAAGCCCCTCGCACACAAAACCTCCTTTACCCCCTCCCTCCAACCCTTCCTAGGCCGACCCCTACCCCGCCTTCCTTCCACTACAGACTGATACACTCTTGAAGTCATTCTGTTTCGCTCCATTCTCTCTACATGCCCGAACCACCTCAACAACCCTTCCTCAGCCCTCTGGACAACAGTTTTGGTAATCCCGCACCTCCTCCTAACTTCCAAACTACGAATTCTCTGCATTATATTCACACCACACATTGCCCTCAGACATGACATCTCCACTGCCTCCAGCCTTCTCCTCGCTGCAACATTCATCACCCACGCTTCACACCCATATAAGAGCGTTGGTAAAACTATACTCTCATACATTCCCCTCTTTGCCTCCAAGGACAAAGTTCTTTGTCTCCACAGACTCCTAAGTGCACCACTCACTCTTTTTCCCTCATCAATTCTATGATTCACCTCATCTTTCATAGACCCATCCGCTGACACGTCCACTCCCAAATATCTGAATACGTTCACCTCCTCCATACTCTCTCCCTCCAATCTGATATTCAATCTTTCATCACCTAATCTTTTTGTTATCCTCATAACCTTACTCTTTCCTGTATTCACCTTTAATTTTCTTCTTTTGCACACCCTACCAAATTCATCCACCAATCTCTTCAACTCTATATATCCTTGGTTAGGCCTCATTTAGATTATGCTGCACAGTTTTGGTCACCGTATTACAGAATGGATATAAATGCTCTGGAAAATGTACAAAGGAGGATGACAAAGTTGATCCCATGTATCAGAAACCTTCCCTATGAGGATAGACTAAGGGCCCTGAATCTTCACACTCTAGAAAGACATAGAATTAGGGGGGATATGATTGAGGTGTATAAATCGAAGACAGGAATAAATAAAGGGGACGTAAATAGTGTGCTGAAAATATCTAGCCTAGACAGGACTCGCAGCAATGGTTTTAAGTTAGAAAAATTCAGATTCAGGAAGGATATAGGAAAGTACTGGTTTGGTAATAGAGTTGTGGATGAGTGGAACAAACTTCCAAGTACAGTCATAGAGGCCAGAACGTTGTGTAGCTTTAAGAATAGGTTGGATAAATACATGAGTGGGTGTGGGTGGGTGTGAGTTGGACCTGATTAGCTTGTGCTACCAGGACGGTTGCCGTGTTCCTCCCTTAAGTCAAGGTGACCTGACCTGACTAGGTTGGGTGCATTGGCTTAAGCCGGTAGGAGACTTGGACCTTCCTCGCATGGGCCAGTAGGCCTGCTGCATTGTTCCTTCGTTCTTATGTTCTTATGCTTTATCCTGGTACAGGAGTAACTTGGTGGAGTTCCAGGGTCATCTTACTGGTAAGGGTGTTCATCTGCTGCCTCCCAGCCTCAAGTACCTCTCCCTGCATGTGTTGAGTGACGACCATGCTCACAGCCTCCTACCACAGCTGCACCATGCTATCACGTCCACACTACATCAGCTGGTGTACCTAAGTGAGTATCTCACTGGCTTTTAATGACTGGTTTTTAACAACCGGATTTTAACAGCTGATTTTTAATGACAGGTGACTTCTCCATAGAATTTTTAAGGTACATGGTGGTTTCTTACAATTTGTGATAAATACGGAGTTTCACAAGTCTGGGCCCGGGGCAGAGTGCATGAGCATGATGTTAAGTGGCTTTTTTGTAGTTGAGTAAGGTTGGGGTTATATCAGAAATTTTGGAGATGTCCACAGAGAATTGAGACACTCATTAAAAGTTTGTGTGAATTATCAATTATTAAATAATGTCTATTGAGTGATATTCAGCTTGTTTCTTAATTGTTAGTGTAAATTTCATCTTGTTTAAGCAAACTTCAATTCATTACATGTTTTTTCTATATTTTGCATGTGAGAAAAAGTATTTAGGATTTCTTTTAATTTTATTAACCCTTTGACTTTCGGTCATATATATGTCTTACGAGGTACCATGTTTGACGTATATATACTCATAAATTCTAGCGGCTTCAAATCAAGCAGGAGAAAGCTGGTAGGCCTCATGTGAGAGAATGGGTCTGTGTGGTCAGTGTGCACCATATAAAAAAATCCTGCAGCACGCAGTGCATAATGAGAAAAAAAACTCCAACTTTTTTTTTTTAATTAAAACGTTGAATTTGTGGTCTATTTTTGTATAGTATTTATGGTTGTATTCTCATTTTCTTGGTCTCATTTGATAGACTGGAAAACATATTATAGAAATAGAGGTAATTTTGATTGATTTTACTATGAAAAGAACCTTGAAATGGAGCTCAAATTAGGGGAAATGTTTGACTTTTGCCGATGTTCAAAAGTAAACAAATGATGTCATTGTCCAATAAATGTCCAACTAGCCATTCTAATATGCAGTCATGAATGGGTTGATGTTATTTATACAATTATTACAATATTGCAATAGTCTGCATAACAGTAAATCTTCTATTTTTTGTTTGAATAAAAATTCAAAATAGAAAGCAAGAGTAATATCAGAGGGGCCTGGAGACATGACTGATGAACAAAGAAAATGTTATTTTAGAGCCAGGAATGTCTGCATTGTTCATTCTGGACACTATTTTGAAATTGTCATATTTTTTAATTTGCATGAAATTGGCCAAATTGCAAATTTCTGACCACTATTGGGTAGTTGAAATTGGTAAATGGGTAGTTTCTTGTACTCAATCTATAGAGCAGATGGAGTTCTAAAGAAATAGTTATGAGTTTGGTCGACTGGAACAATGGAATTAACCGAAAATAGGGCTTAAAGTGGGGGAAATCGCCAATTCATTAATATCGCTGAGGTCGCTAACTTTGCGAGAGTGTAATTCCGTAAGTTTCCATCAAATTTCATACTTTTGGTGTCATTACCATCGGGAAAAGATTCTGTATCATTTCAGAATAAAAAATATTTTTATTTTTTTTTTTAATTTTTGCGACACCAGGAGACACCTCAGGATTTGGGGTTGCGACAGTCAAGGGGTTAATGATTTTTTTGCTACACAGATAACCCGCACATAGGAGAATGAAACTTACGATGATGTTTTGGTCCAACCCGAACTAGTCAGTGGTCAAGGTCAGACCAGAACATTGTGACACATTTCAGTCGGGATATTCGTGTATTGTTCCACTCACAGTATTGTGCATTTTTATTCTTTAAAGTCAAGGATATTTTCAAATCTGGTCAGGTCCACTATTCACTTTGTTTAGGTGTATTTATCTCATGGTGTGAGTATAGTGTACCACTGCAGGTGTGAAAGTAACAGGAGGAGTGTCAGCAGCAGCGCTGACATCACTACCCAGCACACCACGAGTGGAACTGGTGTTGGTTGACCTGAGTGATGCTAGTGTGAATGATGCAAGTAATGTGATCAAGGCACTGAAACCAACAGGAGGGTGAGTACTTTCACAAGTGTATACTCTTCATTAGGTGGTGTGAATGATATAAGTAATATGGTCCAGGAGCTGCAACCACTATGAGGGTGAGTACCTTCACAAGTGTGTACCCTTCAGTAGGTGGTGTGAATGATACAAGTAATGTGGTCCAGGAGCTGCAACCACAAAGAGGGTGAGCACCTTCACTCTTGTCTACCCTTCGTAGGTGGTGTGAATGATGTGAGTAACATGGTCCAGGAGCTGCAACCACTAGGAGGGTGAGTACCTTCACAAGTGTGTACCATTCAATAGGTGGTGTGAATGATGTGAGTAACATGGTCCAGGAGCTGCAACCACTAGGAGGGTGAGTACCTTCACAAGTGTGTACCATTCAATAGGTGGTGTGAATGATGTGAGTAACATGGTACAAGAGCTGCAACCACCGAGAGGGTGAGTACCTTCACTCTTGTGTACTCTTCAGTGGTGGTATGTTGACACCAGTGGTAGGCTCTTGATTCAAGGAACTGGAAATTAAATAACCTTTCTTTGGATGTTATGAGTCTAGCTGTTTGCAATTAATATAATAATAATAATACTGTACTAATAATAATATTCTTAATATATTTTGCAATTTTTGGTGGATCAGAGTAGTTACAAGGCCTATGGAAGCCAGTTGTAAGATCTATGAAGGCCAGTTGTAAGGACTTGGAAGCCAGTTGCAAAGACTCGGAAGCCAGTTGCAAAGACTCGGAAGCCAGTTGCAAAGACTCGGAAGCCAGTTGCAAAGACTCGGAAGCCAGTTGTAAAGACTCGGAAGCCAGTTGTAAAGACTCGGAAGCCAGATGTAGGGCCTATGGCAGCCACACACCCTGTGAAATAATAGTAAGAACATGCTTCCACATACCTTGCAAGTTCATGTTATCGCCGTTCGTAAGAGATGACAAGAACACTGCATCACTGCTGGTGATACCTGACATGTGTCTAACTTAAGTAGTCTTTAAGTATTACGTTAAGTCCGCCTCAAATGCCTCGGCATGGTAGTGGCTTTCTTTGTACCAGACATATTATGAAGTGTAAACACACGGTGTAACCTTAGCAAAGAAATAATTTTTTTTTTTTGAGTGATGGTGCTGAGTAGCTGGTAGCTACCAGTGTGTAGTGTGGAGCAGCTGGTAGCTACCAGTGTGTAGTGTGGAGCAGCTGGTAGCTACCAGTGTGTAGTGTGGAGCAGCTGGTAGCTACCAGTGTGTAGTGTGGAGTAGCTGGTAGCTACCAGTGTGTAGTGTGGAGTAGCAGGTACCTACCAGTGTGTAGGTGTGGAGTAGCAGGTAGCTATCAGTGTGTAGTGTGGAGCAGCTGGTAGCTACCAGTGTGTAGTGTGGAGCAGCTGGTAGCTACCAGTGTGTAGTGTGGAGCAGCTGGTAGCTACCAGTGTGTAGTGTGGAGCAGCTGGTAGCTACCAGTGTGTAGTGTGGAGCAGCTGGTAGCTACCAGTGTGTAGTGTGGAGCAGCTGGTAGCTACCAGTGTGTAGTGTGGAGCAGCTGGTAGCTACTAGTGTGTAGTGTGGAGCAGCTGGTAGCTACTAGTGTGTAGTGTGGAGCAGCTGGTAGCTACCAGTGTGTAGTGTGGAGCAGCTGGTAGCTACCAGTGTGTAGTGTGGAGCAGCTGGTAGCTACCAGTGTGTAGTGTGGAGCAGCTGGTAGCTACCAGTGTGTAGTGTGGAGCAGCTGGTAGCTACCAGTGTGTAGGTGTGGAGTAGCAGGTAGCTACCAGTGTGTAGGTGTGGAGTAGCAGGTAGCTACCTGTGTGTAGGTGTGGAGTAGCAGGTAGCTACCAGTGTGTAGGTGTGGAGTAGCAGGTAGCTACCAGTGTGTAGGTGTGGAGTAGCATGTAGCTACCACTGTGTAGGTGTGGAGTAGCAGGTAGCTACCAGTGTGTAGGTGTGGAGTAGCAGGTAGCTATCAGTGCATAGGTGTGGATTAGCAGATAGCTACCAGTGTGTAGGTGTGGAATAGCAGGTAGCTACCAGTGTGTAGGAGTGGAGTAGCAGGTAGCTACCAGTGAGTAGGTGTGGAGTAGCAGGTAGCCACCAGTGTGTAGGTGTGGAGTAGCAGGTAGCTACCAGTGTGTAGGTGTGGAGTAGCAGGTAGCTATCAGTGTGTAGGTATGGGGTAGCAGGTAGCTACCAGTGCATAGGTGTGGAGTAGCAGGTAGCTACCAGTTTGTAGGTGTGGAGTAGCAGGTAGCTACCAATGTGTAGTGTGGAGTAGCAGGTAGCTACCAGTGTGTAGGAGTGGAGTAGCAGGTAGCTATCAGTGAGTAGGTGTGGAGTAGCAGGTAGCTACCAGTGTGTAGGTGTGGAGTAGCAGGTAGCTACCAGTGTGTAGGTGTGGAGTAGCAGGTAGCTACCAGTGTGTAGGTGTGGAGTAGCAGATAGCTACCATTGTGTAGGTGTGGAGTAGCAGGTAGCTACCAGTGTGTAGGTGTGGAGTAGCAGGTAGCTACCAGTGCATAGGTGTGGAGTAGCAGGTAGCTACCAGTGTGTAGGTGTGGAGTAGCAGGTAGCTACCAGTGTGTAGGTGTGGAGTAGTGGGTAGCTACCTGTGTGTAGGTGTGAAGTAGCAGGTAGCTATCAGTGTGTAGGTGTGGAGTAGCAAGTAGCTACCAGTGTGTAGGTGTTGAGTAGCAGGTAGCTACCAATGTGTAGGTGTGGAGTAGCAGGTAGCAACCAGTGTGTAGGTGTGGAGTAGCAGGTAGCTACCAGTGTGTAGGTATGGAGTAGCAGGTAGCTTCCAGTGCATAGGTGTGGATTAGCAGATAGCTACCAGTGTGTAGGTGTGGAGTAGCAGGTAGCTACCAGTGTGTATGTATGGAGTAGCAGGTAGCTACCTATGTGTAGGTGTGGAGTAGCAGGTAGCTACCAGTGTGTAGTTGTGGAGTAGCAGGTAGCTACCAGTGTGTAGGTGTGGAATAGCAGGTAGCTACCGGTGTGTAGGCGTGGTGTAGCAAGTAGCTACCAGTGTGTAGATGTGGAGTAACAGGTAGCTACCAGTGTGTAGGTGTGGAGTAGCAAGTAGCTACCAGTGTGTAGGTGTGGGGTAACAGGTAGCTGCTAGTGTGTAGGTGTGGGGTAACAGGTAGCTACTAGTGTGTAAGTGTGGGGTAACAGGTAGCTACTAGTGTGTTGGTGTGGGATAACAGGTAGCTACCAGTGTGTAGGTGTGGAGTAGCAGGTAGCTACCAATGTGTAGGTGTGGAGTAGCAGGTAGCTACCAGTGTGTAGGTGTGGAGTAGCAGGTAGCTACCAGTGTGTAGGTGTGGAGTAGCAAGTAGCTACCAGTGTGTAGATGTGGAGTAACAGGTAGCTACCATTGTGTAGGTGTGGAGTAACAGGTAGCTACCAGTGTGTAGGTGTGGAGTAGCAGGTAGCTACCAGTGTGTAGGTGTAGAGTAGCAGGTAGCTACCAGTGTGTAGGTATGGAGTAACAGGTAGCTACCAGTGTGTAGGTGTGGAGTAGCAGGTACCTACCAGTGTGTATGTATGGAGTAGCAAGTAGCTACCAGTGTGTAGGTGTGGGGTAACAGGTAGCTACTAGTGTGTAGGTGTGGGGTAATAGGTAGCTTCAAGTGTGTAGGTGTGGGGTAACAGGTAGCTACTAGTGTGTTGGTGTGGGATAACAGGTAGCTACCAGTGTGTAGGTTTGGAGTAGCAGGTAGCTACCAATGTGTAGGTGTGGAGTAGCAGGTAGCTACCAGTGTGTATGTGTGGAGTAACAGGTAGCTACCAGTGTGTAGGTGTGTAGTAGCAGGTAGCTACCAGTGTGTAGGTGTAGAGTAGCAGGTAGCTACCAGTGTGTAGGTATGGAGTTGCAGGTAGCTACCAGTGTGTAGGTATGGAGTAGCAAGTAGCTACCAGTGTGTAGGTGTGGGGTAACAGGTAGCTACTAGTGTGTAGGTGTGGGGTAACAGGTAGCTACAAGTGTGTAGGTATGGGATAACAGGTAGCTACTAGTGTGTTGGTGTGGGATAACAGGTAGCTACTAGTGTGTAGGTGTGGGGTAACAGGTAGCTACTAGTGTGTAGGTGTGGGATAACAGGTAGCTACTAGTGTGTTGGTGTGGGATAACAGGTAGCTACTAGTGTGTAGGTGTGGGGTAACAGGTAGCTACTAGTGTGTAGGTGTGGGATAACAGGTAGCTACTAGTGTGTTGGTGTGGGATAACAGGTAGCTACCAGTGTGTAGGTGTGGAACAGCTAACTACAAGTGTGGTGAATATCTGAAGTCTTCATGTATAAACTTCATCAGGTTCGTGACCTGGCTGCAGCATCCCACAGTGGCTGATGAGCGATCGGCATGATTGGTTGGCCACACTGCGATTCTTTATGGTGTGCAACTTGGTCCTGATACAGTGACCAGTGCCAGGTAATGCACTGCCAGGTAATGCACTGAAGGCTACTTATCAGGGTGAAGCTGGGTGACCACAGTTATGAACTGTATGTCCAAGATAGACATTGTCTTGAGTGAATTTTCTACATATCATCTTAAGGCATTAAATGTTCCAGTGAGTGTGTCTAAATTAGATAAATTTAGACATAACCTGGAGACCTGGAGTTTACCTGGAGAGGGTTTCGGGGGTCAACGCCCCCACGGCCAAGTACTGGTTATCAAATAGAATTGTCAATGTGTGGAACAATCTGCCGAGCATGGTAATAGCAGCTAAAACCTTGGGCAGCTCTAAAACGAGAGATTGTGATGAATTGATTAAGTCTTGTGTTGTTGAATAACTTTTGAGATATTATGTAATATAGAGCACATGTGTCTGGTCTTGCTAATGTCAAAGTCAACCATGCAATGCAGTTTGTGATGCATATTTGACGTGCCTCGTCATGTTCACTGGGTTTTCACGATGTGGATGTGGGTGATGCTACACCTATTAAGCAGCAACCATATTGTGCTAGCCCAGCCATGACTAATGTGTTGCAGGATCAGGTCTGTTTGTTACTGGAAAGTGTTCTCATAGAAGTCTATGATCACTCTGCATTCTTGTCCCTAAGCCAGATGGAACGACATACGTCCACATATTACTATAAGGCAAACACTGTTACTAATCCTGATGAATTTGGTTTTGCCTGTAAGCCATGCTGAGTACAGTGGAACCTCGGCACTCAAACTTAATTTGTTCCAGAAGGCTGTTTGAGTGCTGATCTGTCCAAGTACTGAACGAATTTTTCCCAACAATTTTCTTTTTGGTTGGCTGTTATCACTAACCCTCTTAGGCCCCATGGTGACTTATTTAAACAAATAATATAAGGATGCAAGGAAACGCAAAATAGTTTACAGAGAAGTTCTGGCAGGTTGTGTTTGTTTGGTCGAGTGCCGAGCAAATGGTCAACTATCGAGTACCGAACAAAGCCTCTGAATACCGAATTGTTCGAGTACGGAGCTGTTCGAATACTGAAGTTCCACTGTACCTGTCTAAACTGGATCTCTATTAGTCACCAGCTAACAATATACAGCCTCTCCTCACTTAACAACAGAGTTCCATTCCTAAGACCACGTCGGTAAATGAATTCACTGCTAAGTGAAGAGCATACTGTAATGGTAGTGGGTTTGTGTCAGTCATCTTTGATATTGTTTTAATGTCACTTTGCACCATTTATAACATTTCTGGTATACGTATTTTTAAATGTTTATCCAGTAGTGTACTCTACATTGTAATAAACAGAATAGAGGAGCTCAGCCCTAATATACATTATTTAAGTATGTATAGTGGTCAGAGAGCCTGTCGTAAGTCCGAAGCATCGGTAAATGAGTATGTTGCTGAGTGAGGAGAGGCTGTACAGTAGTATTTTTGGTGAGGTAGTGTTTATTTGTATATACATTCACAGCAGTGTGTTGTATGCTAGGCCTGCCAGGCCTATAGCCTGATGAAAGAATTGAGCACTCATCCAGGTGCAAAGGGCATCTGGCGGTTAGTGAGAACGAGTCAGGATGTCATGGAGTGAGTCTAGGTAGAACTAGGCCTACGCTAGATGACAGCACCAACAATAGCGGCCATGACACACAAAATGAACCCAGCAGTGGTTACAATAATGATAAATACACCATGACTTGTATTTTTTTTTTTACACTCTTTGTAAACGATTTTTATAGTGAGTGGTGATCACTGAGACATTTCTGGTAAATTTTCCTCAGGGCAAAGCTATCTGCCCAGCCAGTTTATGTTGGGATGCTGATATCACACTGACCACAGATTAAATTTTTGTGTCATTAGCTTGTAGAGAAAAATTTACCTTGCATTTCAGTCAGGAATATCCACCTTAATGTTGGTTTACTGTTGTTTATTGTTGTAAACAATACATTTAGCAATGATAGAGACTTTCCATGTTAAGTTAGGAAATTAAATTAGGAAAGTGTTAATAGCTACTAGCAGGAGGTTTACTAAATTAGGCATTATATTAACTTGCCATACAACAATAATAAATTTAAAAAATTATTAGCTTGATAGTTTTTTAGGATTAAAAAAAATCTTTGGTGTGTTTATAAAAAAAAACTTTAGGCTTCTTATAATATAGGCTTACACAAGGCAGGTGTATATGAGCATGTACAATAGTAACTACAGGCATATATAAGTAAGTTTATTCAGGTATACACAAATACAGTTACATAGAATTATCATACATAGCAGCATATGTGTAGAGAACCTGGGATAACACAAAAAAGTCAGACACAGTGACTTATTTCCATTGGGGTCCTTTTACCTTATTATTTTTTTTATTATTATCACACTGGCCGATTCCCACCAAGGCAGGGTGGACCACCAAGGCAGGGTGGCCCACCAAGGCAGGGTGGCCCACCAAGGCAGGGTGGCCCACCAAGGCAGGGTGGCCCGAAAAAGAAAAACTTTCACCATCATTCGCTCCATCACTGTCTTGCCAGAAGGGTGCTTTACACTACAGTTTTTAAACTGCAACATTAACACCCCTCCTTCAGAGTGCAGGCACTGTACTTCCCATCTCCAGGACTCAAGTCCGGCCTGCCGGTTTCCCTGAACCCCTTCATAAATGTTACTTTGCTCACACTCCAACAGCACGTCAAGTATTAAAAACCATTTGTCTTCATTCACTCCTATCAAACACGCTCACGCATGCCTGCTGGAAGTCCAAGCCCCTCGCACACAAAACCTCCTTTACCCCCTCCCTCCAACCTTTCCTAGGCCGACCCCTACCCCGCCTTCCTTCCACTACAGACTGATACACTCTTGAAGTCACTCTGTTTCGCTCCATTCTCTCTACATGTCCGAACCACCTCAACAACCCTTCCTCAGCCCTCTGGACAACAGTTTTGGTAATCCCGCACTTCCTCCTAACTTCCAAACTACGAATTCTCTGCATTATATTCACACCACACATTGCCCTCAGACATGACATCTCCACTGCCTCCAGCCTTCTCCTCACTGCAACATTCATCACCCATGCTTCACACCCATATAAGAGCGTTGGTAAAACTATACTCTCATGCATTCCCCTCTTTGCCTCCAAGGACAAAGTTCTTTGTCTCCACAGACTCCTAAGTGCACCACTCACCCTTTTCCCCTCATCAATTCTATGATTCACCTCATCTTTCATAGACCCATCCGCCGACATGTCCACTCCCAAATATCTGAATACATTCACCTCCTCCATACCCTCTCCCTCCAATCTGATATCCAATCTTTCATCACCTAATCTTTTTGTTAAACTCATTACCTTACTCTTTCCTGTATTCACTTTTAATTTTCTTCTTTTGCACACCCTACCAAATTCATCCACCAATCTCTGCAACTTCTCTTCAGAATCTCCCAAGAGCACAGTGTCATCAGCAAAGAGCAACTGTGACAACTCCCACTTTATGTGTGATTCTTTATCTTTTAACTCCACATCTCTTGCCAAGACCCTCGCATTTACTTCTCTTACAACCCCATCTATAAATATATTAAACAACCACGGTGACATCACACATCCTTGTCTAAGGCCTACTTTTACTGGGAAATAATTTCCCTCTTTCCTACATACTCTAACTTGAGCCTCACTATCCTCGTAAAAACTCTTCACTCCTTTCAGTAACCTACCTCCTACACCATACACCTGCAACATCTGCCACATTGCCCCCCTATCCACCCTGTCATACGCCTTTTCCAAATCCATAAATGCCACAAAGACCTCTTTAGCCTTATCTAAATACTGTTCACTTATATGTTTCACTGTAAACACCTGGTCCACACATCCCCTACCTTTCCTAAAGCCTCCTTGTTCATCTGCTATCCTATTCTCCGTCTTACTCTTAATTCTTTCAATAATAACTCTACCATACACTTTACCAGGTATACTCAACAGACTTATCCCCCTATAATTTTTGCACTCTCTTTTGTCCCCTTTGCCTTTATACAAAGGAACTATGCATGTTCTCTGCCAATCCCTAGGTACCTTACCCTCTTCCATACATTTATTAAATAATTGTACCAACCACTCCAAAACTATATCCCCACCTACTTTTAACATTTCTATCTTTATCCCATCAATCCTGGCTGCCTTACCCCCTTTCATTTTACCTACTGCCTCACGAACTTCCCCCACACTCACAACTGGCTCTTCCTCACTCCTACAAGATGTTATTCCTCCTTGCCCTATACACGAAATCACAGCTTCCCTATCGTCATCAACATTTAACAATTCCTCAAAATATTTCCTCCATCTTCCCAATACCTCTAACTCTCCATTTAATAACTCTCCTCTCCTATTTTTAACTGACAAATCCATTTGTTCTCTAGGCTTCCTTAACTTGTTAATCTCACTCCAAAACATTTTCTTATTTTCAACAAAATTTGTTGATAACATCTCACCCACTCTCTCATTTGCTCTCTTTTTACATTGCTTCACCACTCTCTTAACCTCTCTCTTTTTCTCCATATACTCTTCCCTCCTTGCATCACTTCTACTTTGTAAAAACTTCTCATATGCTAACTTTTTCTCCCTTACTACTCTCTTTACATCATCATTCCACCAATCGCTCCTCTTCCCTCCCGCACCCACTTTCCTCTAACCACAAACTTCTGCTGAACACTCTAACACTACATTTTTAAACCTACCCCATACCTCTTCGACCCCATTGCCTATGCTCTCATTAGCCCATCTATCCTCCAATAGCTGTTTATATCTTACCCTAACTGCCTCCTCTTTTAGTTTATAAACCTTCACCTCTCTCTTCCCTGATGCTTCTTTTCTCCTTGTATCCCATCTACCTTTTACTCTCAGTATAGCTACAACTAAAAAAGTGATCTGATATATCTGTGGCCCCTCTATAAACATGTACATCCTGAAGTCTACTCAACAGTCTTTTATCTACCAATACATAATCCAACAAACTACTGTCATTTTGCCCTACATCATATCTTGTATACTTATTTATCCTCTTTTTCTGAAAATATGTATTACCTATAACTAAACCCCTTTCTATACAAAGTTCAATCAAAGGGCTCCCATTATCATTTACACCTGGCACCCCAAACTTACCTACCACACCCTCTCTAAAAGTTTCTCCTACTGTAGTATTTAGGTCTCCTACCACAATTACTCTCTCACTTGGTTCAAAGGTTCCTATACATTCACTTAACATCTCCCAAAATCTCTCTCTCTCCTCTACATTCCTCTCTTCTCCAGGTGCATACACGCTTATTATGACCCACTTTTCGCATCCAACCTTTACTTTATTATTATTATTTATTTTTTTTTTATTATCACACTGGCCAATTCCCACCAAGGCAGGGTGGCCCGAAAAAGAAAAACTTTCACCATCATTCACTCCATCACTGTCTTGCCAGAAGGGTGCTTTACACTACAGTTTTTAAACTGCAACATTAACACCCCTCCTTCAGAGTGTAGGCACTGTACTTCCCATCTCCAGGACTCAAGTCCAGCCTGCCGGTTTCCCTTAACCCCTTCATAAATGTTACTTTGCTGACACTCCAACAGCACGTTGGAGTGTGAGCATAAATTCTTGAATTTACACATTCATGTTCTATTTTCTCCTTCCATAACTGATCCTTCAATATTACTGCTACCCCTTCCTTTGCTCTAACTCTCTCAGATACTCCAGATTTAATCCCATTTATTTCCCCCCACCGAAACTCCCCTACCCCCTTCAGCTTTGTTTCGCTTAGGGCCAGGACATCCAACTTCTTTTCATTCATAACATCAGTAATCATCTGTTTCTTGTCATCCGCCCTACATCCACGCACATTCAAGCATCCCAGTTTTATAAAGTTTTTCTTCTTCTCTTTTTTAGTAAATGTCTACAGGAGAAGGGGTTACTAGCCCATTGCTCCCGGCATTTTAGTCGCCTCATACGACACACATGGCTTACGGAGGAAAGATTCTTTTCCACTTCCCCATGGACAATAGAGGAAATAAAGAAGAACAAGAGCTATTTAGAAAAAGGAGAAAAGCCTAGATGTATGTATATACAGTGGACCCCGCTTAACGATCACCTCCAAATGCGACCAATTATGTAAGTGTATTTATGTAAGTGCGTTTGTACGTGTATGTTTGGGGGTCTGAAATGGACTAATCTACTTCACAATATTCCTTATGGGAAAAAATTCGGTCAGTACTGGCACCTGAACATACTACTGGAATGAAAAAAGTTCGTTAACCGGGGGTCCACTGTATATATATGCATGTGCGTGTCTGTGAAGTGTGACCAAAGTGTAAGTAGGAGTAGCAAGATATCCCTGTTATCCAGCGTGTTTATGAAACAGAAAAAGAAACCAGCAATCCTACCATCATGCAAAACAGTTACAGGTTTCTGTTTCACAGTCATCTGGCAGGACGGTAGTACTTCCCTGGGTGGTTGCTGTCTACCAACCTACTACCTACCTACCTTACCTTATTATTATTATTATAATATAAAGGTGATAATATTTTCTTATTATTCTCTAATGAAGATAACATCTTATTATCTCACTGAAAAGACTATGTACTACACGAGGGTCATTAAGACTATCTACTACACGAGGGTCATTAAGACTATCTACTACACGAGGGTTATTAAGACTATCTACTACACGAGGGTCATTAAGACTATCTACTACACGAGGGTCATTAAGACTATCTACTACACGAGGGTCATTAAGACTATCTACTACACGAGGGTCATTAAGACTATCTACTACACGAGGGTCATTAAGACTATCTACTACACGAGGGTCATTAAGACTATCTACTACACGAGGGTTATTAAGACTATCTACTACACGAGGGTCATTAAGACTATCTACTACACGAGGGTCATTAAGACTATCTACTACACGAGGGTCATTAAGACTATCTACTACACGAGGGTCATTAAGACTATCTACTACACGAGGGTCATTAAGACTATCTACTACACGAGGGTCATTACTAGGAATAAGGTAAATTTACACGTATGTTAGCTAAAAAATAGAAAATCATTCCCCTCCCTTTCTGTAGCTACATTCATCAGACATCTTTTTGGCACTCTTCTTGAACTGGTTCACGCTATGACTGGCTTTGACATGTGCGGGTAGTCTGTTCCATTCCTTTATTGCTGTACAATAAAAGGTGTTTGAAGCCTGGCCACTGACTGTGGGTACTACAAAGTTGTGCTCTCTCCCCCTAGTACTATGATTGCTTTGGTTCCCAACCTTGACAAAACTGACAGCAAGATATTCTGGACACTGTTTGTGAGCAATTTTATAAACATGATTTAGCTTCAGTTGTTTTACTCTGTCTTCAACATTCAGCATATCCAACTGCTGTAATTCATCCTGGCCTACATGTTCTCTTGGTCCCAGCCCAAGGATGAATCTTACGAGTTTGTTCTGGGTGATTTGCAGTCTATCTTTCAGTTTTTTTGTCAAGGCAGAGTACCATGAAGAGCAAGCGTAATCCATATGGCATTGTATAAGAGCTAGACATAACTTCAGGCATATATGAGCATGTACAATAGTAACTACAGGCATATATGAGCATGTACAATAGTAACTACAGGCATATATGAGGGTGTACAATAGTAACTACAGGTATATATGAGCATGTACAATAGTAACTACAGGTATATATGAGCATGTACAATAGTAACTACAGGCATATATGAGCATGTACAATAGTAACTACAGGCATATATGAGCATGTACAATAGTAACTACAGGCATATATGAGCATGTACAATAGTAACTACAGGTATATATGAGCATGTACAATAGTAACTACAGGTATATATGAGCATGTACAATAGTAACTACAGGTATATATGAGGGTGTACAATAGTAACTACAGGCATATATGAGGGTGTACAATAGTAACTACAGGTATATATGAGCATGTACAATAGTAACTACAGGTATATATGAGCATGTACAATAGTAACTACAGGTATATATGAGCATGTACAATAGTAACTACAGGTATATATGAGCATGTACAATAGTAACTACAGGTATATATGAGCATGTACAATAGTAACTACAGGTATATATGAGCATGTACAATAGTAACTACAGGTATATATGAGCATGTACAATAGTAACTACAGGCATATATGAGCATGTACAATAGTAACTACAGGCATATATGAGGGTGTACAATAGTAACTACAGGCATATATGAGCATGTACAATAGTAACTACAGGTATATATGAGCATGTACAATAGTAACTACAGGTATATATGAGCATGTACAATAGTAACTACAGGTATATATGAGCATGTACAATAGTAACTACAGGCATATATGAGCATGTACAATAACTACAGGCATATATGAGCATGTACAATAGTAACTACAGGTATATATGAGCATGTACAATAGTAACTACAGGTATATATGAGCATGTACAATAGTAACTACAGGCATATATGAGCATGTACAATAGTAACTACAGGTATATATGAGCATGTACAATAGTAACTACAGGCATATATGAGCATGTACAATAGTAACTACAGGTATATATGAGCATGTACAATAGTAACTACAGGTATATATGAGCATGTACAATAGTAACTACAGGCATATATGAGCATGTACAATAGTAACTACAGGTATATATGAGCATGTACAATAGTAACTACAGGTATATATGAGCATGTACAATAGTAACTACAGGCATATATGAGCATGTACAATAGTAACTACAGGTATATATGAGGGTGTACAATAGTAACTACAGGCATATATGAGCATGTACAATAGTAACTACAGGTATATATGAGGGTGTACAATAGTAACTACAGGCATATATGAGCATGT
>NC_091334.1:27044166-27074166 GCF_038502225.1 Cherax quadricarinatus | reverse complement strand
CAGCAAAGAGAATGGGTTTCAGGTGTTGGGATACATTTGGAAGATCATTGATGTATATGAGGAAGAGTAGGGGACCAAGGACACTTCCCTGCGGAACTCCAGTATCAAGTGGCCGTGTTGTTGATGCTGTGTCTTTAATGGTGACATACTGATACCTATTAGTAAGGTAAGATTTGAAATAAGCAAGCGCATGGCCTCTTATACCATAATGGTCAAGTTTGTGGAGTAGGATACTTCCTAACATCCCTCTGACTCATCTGAGTCTTCAGCTTCCAGTTGTGACCCCTTGTTTCTGTGTCCCCTCTCTGGAACATCCTATCTCTGTCCACCTTGTCTATTCCCCGCAGTATCTTGTATGTCGTTATCATGTCTCCCCTGAACCTTCTGTCCTCCAGTGTCGTCAGTCCGATTTCCCTCAACATTTCCTCGTACGACATTCCCCTGAGCTCTGGGACTAGCCTCGTTGCAAACCTTTGTACTTTCTCTAACTTCTTGACGTGCTTGACCACGTGTGGGTTCCAGACTGGTGCTGCATACTCCAGTATGGGCCTAACATACACAGTGTACAGTGTCTTGAACGATTCCTTATTAAGGTATCAGAATGCTATTCTCAGGTTTGCCAGGCACCTGTATGCTGCAGAAGTTATTTGGTTGATGTGTGCCTCCGGTGACGTGCTCGGTGTTATGGTCACCCCAAGGTCTTTCTCCCTGAGTGAGGTCTGTAGTCTTTGTCCACCTAGCCTATACTCTGTCTGCAGTCTTCTTTGCCCTTCTCCGATCTTCATGACTTTGCATTTGGCGGGGTTAAATTCTAGGAGCCAGTTGCTGGACCACACATCCAGCCTGTTCAGGTTTCTTTGTAGACTTGTCTGGTCTGCATCTGATTTAATTCTCCTCATTAACTTCACAACATCTGTAAACAGGGACACTTCTGAGTCTATCCCTTCAATCATGTCGTTCACATATACCAAGAATAGCACTGGTCCCAGGACTGACCCCTGTGGGACCCCACTCGTTACCGGTGCCCACTGTGATACCTTATCACGGACCATGACTCGTTGTTGCCTCCCTGTTAGGTATTCTCTGATCCATTGCAGCGCCCTTCCTGTTATATGTGCCTGATCCTCTAGCTTCTGTACTAATCTCTTGTGAGGAACTGTGTCAAAGGCCTTCTTGCAGTCCAAGAAAATGCAATCAGCCCACCCCTTCCTCTCATTTCTTATTTCAGTTACCTTGTCATAAAACTCTAGTAGGTTTGTGACACAGGATTTGCCTTCCATGAATCCATGCTGGCTGTCGTTTATAATCTTGTTCCACTCCAGGCGCTCCACCACTCTCCTCCTGATAATCTTCTCCATGACTTTGCATACTATACACGTCAGTGACACTGGTCTATAGTTTAGTGCTTCATTTCTGTCTCCTTTCTTAAAGATGGGAACTACATTTGCCATCTTCCATACTTCAGGTAGTTGCCCAGTTTCAAGGGAAGTGTTGAAGATTTAGGTTAGTGGCACACAGTGTCTCTGCTCCCTCTCTAAGGACCCACGGAGAGATGTCTGATCCCACCGCCTTTGAGGTATCAAGGTCACTTGGGATCTTGTTCACCTCCTCAGTTGTGTGTAATTCATCCAGCACTTGTTGGTATATCCCTTGTTGGTAAACCCCACAGTTTTGTCTTCCCAGTGTCCCTTCAGCCTCCACTGTAAATACTTCCTGAAATCTCATGTTGAGCTCCTTACATACTTCTTGTTCGTTTCCTGTGAGCTCCCCACCTTCTTTCCTCAGCCTGATCACCTAGCCCTTGACTGTTGTCTTCCTCCTGATGTGGCTATAAAGCAGTTTCGGGTCAGACTTGACTTTTGATGCTATGTCATTTTCATACTGCTGCTGGGCCTCCCTCCTTATCTGTGCATGCTCGTTTCTGGCTCGTTGACTAATCTCTTTATTTTCCTGAGTCCTTCGCCTTCTGTACTTTTTCCATTTTTTAGGGCGCTTAGTTTTTGCCTCCCTACACCTTCTGGTAAACCAAGGGCATGTTCTGTCCTTCCCATTATTTATGTTGCCCTTGGGAACAAACCTTTCCACTACCTCCTTGCATTATGTTGTTACGTAGTCTATCATTTCATTTACTGACCTTCCTAACTCTCGTTCCCACTGAACCTCCTGCAGGAAGGTCCTCATACCTGTGTAGTCGCCCCTTTTATAGTTTGGCTTTTCTCTTTCTACTCTTGTTACCCTCTCCAGTTGAAGCTCCATGATGTATTCAAAGCTCATAACCACATGGCCACTAGCTGCAAGGGGCCTTTCATATGTGATGTGCTCAATGTCTGAGCTACTCAGGGTGAACACAAGGTCCAGTCTTGCCGATTCATCCTCCCCTCTCTTTCTGGTAGTGTCCCTAACATGTTGGTGCATGAGGTTTGCCAGTACCACATCCATCATTTTAGCTCTCCATGTTTCGGGACCCCCATGTGGCTCCAGGTTTTCCCAATCAATCTCCCTGTGATTGAAGTTGCCCATGACCAGTAACTTCGCTCTACTTGAGTGAGCCCTTCTTGCCACCTCAGCTAGTGTCCACCATTGCTCTGTTGCATTCACCATATTCTTCTCTTGGTCTCCTGCAGTTCTGTGGTGGGTTATAAATCACTGCAATAACTACCTTGTTCCCCTGACTGAACTGTACCTACTATGTAATCCCTTTCTCCAATCTCGTCCATACCTTCCATTTCTTGATAACTCCACCGGTTTTTTATTAGTAGTGCAACCCCTCCTCCCCCCCCTGCTCCTATCCTTCCTCAGGATCTGATATCCGGGTGGGAAGATTGCATCTATTTTCTTGTGTGTGTGTGTGTGTGTGCACGTGCACGCATGTTGTGAGTGACATACACACGTCCACATACCCATGATATATCATTGGTATATGGGAGTGTACACATACACATTATGGGTGAGTGTACACACACATGCCCATCATGGGTATTTGAGTGTACACACACACATCATGGGTATGTGAGTGTACACACACACACATCATGGGTATGTGAGTGTACACACACACATCATGGGTATGTGAGTGTACACATGCACATCATGGGTATGTGAGTGTACACACATACATCATGGGTATGTCAGTGTACACACACACATCATGGGTATGTGAGTGTACACACACACATCATGGGTATGTGAGTGTACACACACACATCATGGGTATGTGAGTGTACACACACACACACATCATTGGTATGTGGGAATGTATGCACACACATCATGGGTATGTGTGTACATACACACATCATGGATATGTGAGTGTGCATACATCATAGGTATGTGAGTATACATAAACACATCATGGGTATGTGAGTGCACACACACATCATGGTTATGTGGGAGTGTACACACATCATGGGTATGTGGGTGTACACACACATCATCATGGTTATGTGGGAGTGTACACACACATCATCATGGTTATGTGGGAGTGTACACACATCATGGGTATGTGGGAGTGTACACACACATCATCATGGTTATGTGGGAGTGTACACACATCATGGGTATGTGGGAGTGTACACACACACACATCATGGGTATGTGACTGTACACACACACATCATGGGTATGTGGGAGTGTACACACACACACATCATGGTTATGTGGGAGTGTACACACACACATCATGGGTATGTGGGAGTGGCAAGAAGGGCACACATGGTAGGGTATATATATAACCTACCTGGGCACAGCACTGACTCTCTCTCCTCACACCACCACACTAACCTGGGCACTGAAGGAGTGCCAAGCTCACTACCAGTGCCAACCCTCCCACACCTGCACTCACACACTCTACAACACTCCCACACCAGCTACAACACTCCCACACCAGCTACAACACTACCACACCAGCTACAACACTCCCACACCAGCTACGACACTCCCACACAAGTTACAACACTTGCACGCTTGAGCTCCCACACCTGGTACAACACTCTCACCCTAGTTACAACACTCCCACACAAGTTACAACACTCCCAAACCTGCAACCACACTGTATACAACACTCCAAAACCAGCTGCAACAATCCCACACTTGCACCTACACTGTCTACAACACACCCACAACAGCTACAATACACCCACACCTGGTACAACACTCCTACCCAAGCTGCAACACTCCCACACCAGTTACAACACTCCCACATCTGCACTCACACTATCTACAACACTCCCACACTTGCACCAAGAATGTTTACAACACTCCCACACTATTGCAATACTCCCACACCTGCACCCACACTGTTTACAACACTTCCACATCACTTACAACACTCCCACACCAACTACAACACTGCCACACCAGCTACAACACTACCACACCAGCTACAACACTCCCACACCAGCTACAACACTCCCACACCAGCTACAACACTACCATACTGTCTACAATATTGCCACACCAGCTACAACACTCCCACACCAGCTACAACACTCCCACACCAGCTACAACACTACCATACTGTCTACAATATTGCCACACCAGCTACAACACTCCCACACCAGCTACAACACTCCCACACCAGCTACAACACTACCATACTGTCTACAATATTGCCACACCAGCTACAACACTCCCACACCAGCTACAACACTCCCACACCAGCTACAACACTCCTATACTATTTACAAAACTCCCACACCGTCTACAACACTCCCATACTATCTGTAACACTTCCATATCACCTACAACACTCCAAACACCATCTACAACACTTCATCACCCCGTGCAACACTACCATAACATCTACAACACTAAAACGTCATCTACAACACTCCCACTGTCACCACCACCACTGGCATGCTGGCACCACTCCTGGCATCTGGCACTACTCCTGGCATCCTGGCGCCACAACTGGTATCCTGGCACCATTACTGGTACCCTTGAACCTCCAATGGCACCCTGGCACCGCCACTTTCATCCTGGCACCACCACTAACATCCCAGCACCACCACGGGCACCCTGGCACAACCACTGGCATCCTAGCACCACCACTGGCATCTTGGCACCATCATGGGCACCCTGGCATAACCACTGGCACCCTGGCACCACCACGAGCACCATGGCACAGTCACTGGCATCCTGGCACCACAACTAGCATATTGACACCACCACTGCCACCCTGGCACCACCACTGCCACACTGGCACTACTACTAGCACCCTGGCACCACCACTGTCATCCTGGCACTACCACTAGCATCCTAACACCACCACTGTCATCCTGGCACCACCACTGGTATCCTGGCACCACCACTGGCACCCTGGCACCACCATTGGTATTACAGCACCACCAGTGACACCCTGGCATCCCTGCACCACGAATGGCATCCTCGCACTACCATGGGCATGTTGGTACCATCACTGGCATCCTACCACCACTGGTATCCTGGCACCACCACTGGCGCCCTGGCACCAGCACTATAACCTCGACAGCACCATTGGCACCCTGGCATGACCACTGCCATCCTGGTACCAACACTGGTATCCTGGCACTGCCACTGGCATCCAGGCAAAAATCACTAGTACCATGGCACCACCAATGGCATCCTGGCACCACCACTAGCACCCTGACAATACCATTGGCACCCTGGTACTGCCACTGGCATCCTGGCACCACTTCTGGCACCATGGCACCACCATTAGCACCAACACTGGTATCCTGGCACCACCACTGGCATCCAGGCACCACGACTGGCACCACCATTGGTATTACGGCACCACCAGTGGCACCCTGACATCCCTGCACGACGAATGGCATCCTCACACCACAACGGGCATGTTGGTACCATTACTGGCATCCTAGCACCACCACTGGTATCCTGGCACCACCACTGGCGCCCTGGCACCAGCACTATAACCTCGACAACACCACTGGCACCTTGGTGCCACCATTGGCACCCTGGCACGACCACTGGCATCCTGGTACCAACACTGGTATCCTGGCACTGCCACTGGCATCCAGGCAAAAATCACTAGTACCATGGCACCACCAATGGCATCCTGGCACCACCACTAGCACCCTAACAACACCACTGGCACCCAGGTACTACCACTAGCATCCTGGCCCCACCACTGGCATCCTGGCACGACCAGTGGCATTCTGTCACCATCACCACTAGCACTCTGGCACCACCACTAGCACCCTGACTCCACCACTGGCACGCTGACACCACCACTGGCACCTTGATACCTCCACTTGCACCCTGGCACCATCAATGGCGTCCTGGCACCACCACTGGATTCCTAGCACTACCACTGGTGTCCTGGCACCACTAGTACCCTATCACCATCACTGGCACTATCTTTAGCACCCTGGCACCAACTCTAGCACCCCAGCACAATCTATAGCATCATGGAACCATCTCTAACATCCTGACACCACCACTAGCACCCTATTACCATCACTAGCACCCTGGCACCACCACTGGCACCACCACTGGCACCACCACTGGCACCCTGTTACCATCACTAGCACCCTGGCACCACCACTGGCACCACCACTGGCACCACCACTGACACCACCACTAGCACCCTATTACCATCACTAGCACCCTGGCACCACCACTGGCACCACCACTGGCACC
This sequence comes from Cherax quadricarinatus, assembly GCF_038502225.1. NCBI lineage: Eukaryota > Metazoa > Arthropoda > Malacostraca > Decapoda > Parastacidae > Cherax > Cherax quadricarinatus. The sequence continues at coordinate 27,067,527 of NC_091334.1, read as the reverse complement.
CTGACACCATTACAACACTGGTACTCACAGGCCTGCAAGACTCGATGCCGCCAGAGCCAAAGAAATACTCTCTGCCATAAGCGACGACGCCAGTGTGCCAGATCCCTTCTATTTGTTTGCCTGTGAGGGAGTATAACGTGTTATCAACACTACCCATTATGTAACATTTATTATTATTATTATTATTATTATTATTATTATTATTATTATTATTATTATTATTATTATTATTATTATTCGTAGTAGAAGTAATAGTATATTAACACTATCTGCTTGCCTGTCAGGGAATATAACATGTTATCAACATTGTGTTATGTGACAAAATATCTTTCATGGCATACTGGCCATTTACCACCAAGGCAGGGTGACCCAAGAAAAGAAGAAACACTTTCATCATCACTCACTTCATCACTGTCTTGCTAGACGTGTGCTGAAACTACAGCTTGAAAACTGCAGCATATCTTCACCCCTCCTTCAGAGGGCAGGCACTGTACTTCCCACCTACAGAACACAAGTCTAGCTAACTGGTGTCCCTGAATCCTTTCATAAATATTACCTTGCTCACACTCCAACAGCATGTCAAGTGATAAAAGCCACCTGCCTCCACTTGCTATCTCACAGGCTTGCTCACACTTGCTGGAAGTCTAAGCCCCTCACACACAAAACCTCCTTTATCCCCTCCCTCCAACCTTTCTTAGAACGACCACTATCCCATTTCCTTCCACTTCAGATTTATATGCCCTCCAATTCATTCTCCGTTCCATCCTCTCTAAATGTCCAAACCACCTCAACAATCCTTCCTCTGTCCTCTGGATAATACTTTTAGTAACCTTGCATTTCATCCTAATTTCCAAAGTATGGATTCTCTGCATTATATTCACACCACACACTGCCCTCAAACACAACATTCCCACTGCCTTCTCCTTGTTGCAACATTCATTACCCATGCTTCAGACCCACAGAAGGCATTGGTATGAATATACTCTCATACATTCCCCTCTTTGCTTCCATGGAAAACATTCTTTGTTTCCAGAGACTCCTCAATGCACCACTCACCTTTTTCCTCTCATCAATCCTGTGGTTCTCTTTTATCCCCTTGTTAATTCTATGGTTCACCCCATCTTTCATAGACTCATCTGCTGACAAGTCCACTCCCAAATATCCAGTCTTTCATTTCCTAAACTTTTTATCCTCATCACCTTGGTCTTTCCTATGTTCACTTTTAATTCCCTTCTTTCACATACTGTACAAACTTGTCCACCAACCTCTGCAACTTCTCTTCAGAATCTCCCAAAAGCACAGTGTCATCAACAGAAAGCAATTGTGACACCTCCCACTTTGTATTAGATTCCTTATCTTTTAATCCCATACCTGTTCCTAACACCCAAGCATTCACTTCTTTAACAACCCCATCTATAAATATGATAAACAACCAAGGAGATATCATGCATCCAAGGCCTACTTTTGCTTGAAAATCTCTCTTTCTCCTTCATTCTCTAACTTGAGCCTCACTATCCTCGTAAGAACTCTTAACTGCTTTCAGTAACCTACCACCTATTCCATACACCTGCAACATCTGCCACACTGCTGCCCTATCCACCCTATCATATGCCTTTTCCAAATCTATAAATGCAACAGAAACCTCTTTACCCTTATCTAAATACAGCTTACTTATATGCTTCACTGTAAACACTTGGTCTACACATTTAACCTTCCTAAAGCCTCCTTGTTCATCTGCGAGCCTGCTCTCCAATTATGTACTCTTAATTCTTTCAATAATAACTCTACTATAATCAGCAAGCTTATTCCCCTATAATTCTTAAACTCTCTTTTGTCTCCTTTGCCACTGTACAAAGGCACTACACTCTATACTCTGTGACACTTGAGGTATGCTCAAGACACATTCCTTTAAGACAAAAGAAGAGAAGATGTAAACTAGAAAGAGAGAGACACACTCCCTCTACAGGTGAAGGCAAAGAATCACAGAGCTGCTGAAAGGGGCCAGTATAACTGAAATATGTAATGGGGCACTGGCCACTGGTCAGAGAAATAGAAAAATATCGAACTTAAGCTTAAGGAATCATACAGGAGCCAAAACACACAGGAAGAACTTAAAGCTATAAATGAAATTAAAAAAAAAAAAATTTCCTATGCCAAATCTAGTGCAAAAACCACATCCAGTATTGAGTCACTGCTTAAACAAGATGGGACATACACAGATGACAGCAAGGAAGTGAGATACCAAAGTCCCGGTATGACTCAGCATTTTGTGAGCTGTTAATCAAACTTAGGGTTGACGATCTAAATTAATTTTTTATGACCAAGTCCCAAAATTTGGCTATTTCAAGAATTTCTCATATAATCCTAACACCACAGGCTTATGAAAAAACAATAAATAACATGGCCATGCACTCTGCTGCAGGTCCAGTCTTCATCAAGAACTGCAAGAAACACTTTTTATATGCCTTAAATATTCTATGGAAAGGCAGCAGAGACACAGTTGTCAGCCCACAGTCACTAAAAACAACAGATATTGCCCCACTCCACAAAGGTGGAAGGAAAACAATTGCAAAGAATTACAGGTTGACAGCACTAACATCCCACATCATAAAAATCTTTGAAAGGGTCCTAAGAGGCAAGATTGCCAACAACTTGGATACCCATCAATTGCACAACCCAGGGCAGCATGGGTTTAGAACAGGCCGCTCCTGTCTCTCACAGCTACTGGACCACTATGACATGGTCTGGGATGCACTGGAGGACAAACAAAATGCATATGTAGTATACACAGACTTTGCAAGTGCAATTATGGTTTAATAGCACACAAAATGCCTGATAAAAGAATAACAGGAAAAGTTGGTAGATGGATCTATAACTTCCTAACAAATAGAACACAAAGAATAATAGTAAATAAAGTAAAGTTAGAGGCGGCTACAGTGAAAAGCTCTGTTCCACAAGGTACAGTACTCGCCCCCATCCTTCTCCTCATCCTCATATGTGACATAGACAGAGATGTAAGCCACAGCACCATGTCCTCCTTTGCTGATGATACTAGAATTTGCATGACAGTATCATCAATCAATGACACTGAAAATCTCCAAGTGGACATTAACAAAGTCTTTAAATGAGCCTCAGAAAACAATGTGAAGTTCAATGAAGACAAATTTCATTTACTCCGGGTAATGAAGTATAAAACAAATTCCAATCACAAAATAGAGCAAAAAACTAATGTGAAGGACCTGGAAGCAATAATGTCAGACACTCTCTCTTTCAAAGTTCACAACAATGTATCTACCACATCTGCTAGGAAAATGATAGGATGTCTAATGAGATCCTTCAATGCTAGAGATACCAATCACTTGTTGTCTCTAGGCTAGAATATTGCTGCACACTAATGGCCCGTTTCAAGGCAGGCAAAACTGCAGACCTGGAGAATACACAGAGAATTTTCACTGTGCGTATAAATACAATAACGCACCTAAATTACTGGGAACAGTTATAGTCCCTTGACCTGTACTCCTTGGAATGCAGGCAAGAAAAATGCATGAAAATATACACTTGGCAAATCATAGAGGAACTAGTCCCAAATCTGCACGATGAAATCACTCCCTAAGAAAGCAAGACTCGGCAGGTGGTGCAACATAACCCCAATGAAAAGCAGGCATGCCATGCGTACGATAAGACAGCACAATAAGTGTCATGGGCCCAAGACTATTCTACTGCCTCCCAGCATACATTAGGGGGATTACCAATAGATCACTGGCCGTCTTCAAGAGGGAGCTAGACAGACACATAAAGTCAGTACCTGACCAGCCAGGTTGTGGTTCATATGTCAGTTTGTACACAGCCAGCAGTAACAGCATGGTTGATCAGGCCCTGTTCCACTGCAAGACATAGTTATAGAGTCATGGGAGTGTTGACTCTCGGAATACCCTCCGGGCAGGCTCTCCGTCAATCCGTAGTACCTTTCCCTCTCTCATACATTTATTAAATGAACTATATCCCCACCTGCTTTTAACATTTCTGTCCTGATCCCATCAATCCCAGCTGCTTTACCCAGAGCCTCATGCACATCCCCACATTCACATCTGGCTCTTCTTCACTCCTAAAAGATGTTATACATCCTTGGCAAATGCATAAAATCACAGCTTTTCTACGTTCATCAACATTTAACAGTTCCTCAAAATATCCCTTTCATTCTCCTGATACCTCCAACTCTGCATCTAATTACTCTGTTCTATTTTTAACTATCAAATCCATAAGTTTCCTAGGCTTTCTCAATTTATTTTCACCCCAAAACTTTTCTTATTCTCAGCAAAATTTGTTGACAGCATCTCACCCATTCTCTCATTTGCTCTCCTTTTACATCCCTTCACTACTCTCTTAGCCTCTCTCTTTTCTCTCCATATACTTCTCCCTCCTTATATCACTTCTATTTTGTGAAAACCTCTTATATGCTACGTTTTTCTCTCTTACTGCTCTTTATATCATCATTCCACCAATCGCTCTTCTTCCCTCCCGCACCCACTTTCCTGTAACCACAAACTTCTGCTGAACACTCTAACACTACATTCTTAAACCTACCCCATACATCTTCAACTTCACTGGCCATACTCTCACTATCCCATCGTTCTTCCAATAGTTGCTTATAACTTACCCTAACTGCCTCCTCCTCTAGTTTCTAAACCTTTACCTCTCTCTTACTTGCTGCTTCCATTCTCCTTGTATCCCATCTACCTTTTACTCTCACTGTAGCTGCAAGTAAAAAATGATCTGATATAACTGTTCCCTCTATAAACATGTACATCCTAAAGTCTACCCAACATGTACATCCTGAAGTCTACCCAACATGTACATCCTGAAGTCTACCCAACATGTACATCCTGAAGTCTACCCAACATGTACATCCTGAAGTCTACCCAACATGTACATCCTGAAGTCTACCCAACATGTACATCCTGAAGTCTACCCAACATGTACATCCTGAAGTCTATCCAACATGTTCATCCTGAAGTCTACCCAACATGTACATCCTGAAGTCTACCCAACATGTACATCCTGAAGTCTACCCAACATGTACATCCTGAAGTCTATCCAACATGTTCATCCTGAAGTCTACCCAACATGTACATCCTGAAGTCTACCCAACATGTACATCCTGAAGTCTACCCAACATGTACATCCTGAAGTCTACCCAACATGTACATCCTGAAGTCTACCCAACATGTACATCCTGAAGTCTACCCAACATGTACATCCTGAAGTCTACCCAACATGTACATCCTGAAGTCTATCCAACATGTACATCCTGAAGTCTATCCAACATGTTCATCCTGAAGTCTACCCAACATGTACATCCTGAAGTCTACCCAACATGTACATCCTGAAGTCTACCCAACATGTACATCCTGAAGTCTACCCAACATGTACATCCTGAAGTCTATCCAACATGTACATCCTGAAGTCTACCCAACATGTACATCCTGAAGTCTACCCAACATGCATATCCTGAAGTCTACCCAACATGTACATCCTGAAGTCTACCCAACGTGCATATCTTGAAGTCTACCCAACATGTACATCCTGAAGTCTACCCATCAGTCTTTTATCTAATAATACAGTCTAACAAACTACTGTCATTACACCCTATATCATACTCACATCTTAAAAAATATGTATTACCTATTACCAAACCTTTTTCTATACAAAGTTCAAAGGTCCCCCACTATCATTTCCGCCTTGTGTCCCAAACTTACCTACCATGCTCTCTGTAACCTTTTCTCTCATTTGCTTCAAAACTCCTTCAACACTCACTTAACATCTCCCAAAATCTCTCTCCTCTACACTCCTCTCTTCTCCACGTGCATTAGCACTTCTTGAAGACAGCTAGGGGTCCTGAAGACAGCTAGGGGTCTTGAAGACAATCAGGGGTCTTGAAGACAGCTAGGGGTCTTGAAGACAGCCAGGGGTCTTGAAGACAATCAGGGGTCTTGAAGACAGCCAAGGGTCTTGAAGACAACCAGGGGTCTTGAAGACAACCAGGAGTCTTGAAGACTGCCAGGGGTCTTGAAGACACCCAGGGGTCTTGAAGACAGCCAGGGATCTTGAAGACACCCAGGGGTCTTGAAGACAGCAATCCTTATCTATCTTAGGTTATCCTGGTTTACTCTGGGTTATCCTGAGCGAACCTGAGTTATCCTACGCTGTCTTGGGTTATTCAAGGTTATCATCGTTTGTCTTGGGTTATCTTGGACTATTGTTACCCCTGGGTTATCATGAATTATCCTTAGCAAACCTTGGTTATCCTAAGCTATCCTAAATTATCCTAGGTCATCCTGAACTATCCTGGGTAATCTTGAGCTATCCTAGATTATCCTAGGTCATCTTGAACTATCCTTGGTTATCCTGAGCTATTCTGGGTTACCCTGGGTTAAGAACCTGGCAAGTTAAAATTAAAACCATATTTAACAAAGTTACTCCCCAAATAAAACTAAAATTTTACGTTTTCTCTAAATGAACTTTCCAGAAAACGGGAAAAATGATGATGCTAAAATTGGTCTTTTTCAGCCACTTAAAATACCAGAGAAAGACCAAGAAAAGTCTAAGATATAGGTGGGGAGGAGGGCAGGTGGGCAGGAAACGTGCCCAGAGGGCGAAATGTGTGAAGGTGGCACCCATCTTGGCGCTGCTGGCAGGGAGAGCTAATATTAAACTGACCAATATTTACACAATACCACCTACAACACTACCTAGAATACCGCCTACAACACTGCCTACAATACCACCTACAATACCACCTACAACACCGCCTACAACACTGCCTTCAATACCACTTACAACACCGCCTACAACACTGCCTACATTACCACCTACAACACCACCTACAACACTGCCTACAACACTGCCTACAATACCACCTACAACATTGCCTACAACACTGCCTACAATACCACCTACAACACCACCTACAACACCGCCTACAACACTGCCTACATTACCACCTACAACACCACCTACAACACTGCCTACAACACTGCCTACAATACCACCTACAACACTGCCTACAACACTGCCTACAATACCACCTACAACATTGCCTACAACACTGCCTACAATACCACCTACAACACCGCCTACAACACTACCTACAATACCACCTACAACATTGCCTACAACACTGCCTACAATACCACCTACAACACTGCCTACAACACTGCCTACAATACCACTTACAACACTGCCTACAATACCACTTACAACACTGCCTGCAATACCACCTACAACACCACCTACAACATTGCCTACAATACCACCTACAACACCGCCTACAACACTGCCTACAATACCACTTACAACACTGCCTACAATACCACTTACAACACTGCCTGCAATACCACCTACAACACCACCTACAACACTGCCTACAATGCCACTTACAACACTGCCTACAATACCACCTACAACACTACCTAGAATACCACCTACAATACCACCTACAACACCGCCTACAACACTGCCTACAATACCACTTACAACACTGCCTACAATACCACTTACAACACTGCCTGCAATACCACCTACAACACCACCTACAACACTGCCTACAATACCACTTACAACACTGCCTACAATACCACCTACAACACTGCCTACAATACCACCTACAACACTACCTAGAATACCACCTACAATACCACCTACAACACCGCCTACAACACTGCCTACAACACCACTTACAACACTGCCTACAACACTGCCTACAATACCACCTACAACACCGCCTACAACACTGCCTACAATACCACCTACAACACCACCTACAACACTGCCTACAATACCACTTACAACACCGCCTACAACACTGCCTTACAATACCACCTACAACACCACCTACAACACTGCCTGCAATACCACCTACAACACCACCTACAACACCTACAACACCTACAATACCACCTACAACACCTACAATACCACCTACAACACCTACAATACCACCTACAACACCTACAATACCACCTACAACACCTACAATACCACCTACAACACCTACAATACCACCTACAACACCTACAATACCACCTACAACACCTACAATGCCACCTACAACACTGCCTACAATGCCACCTACACCACTGCCTACAATACCACCTACAACACTGCCTACAATACCACCTACAACACTGCCTACAACACTGCTTACAACACTGCCTACAATACCACCTACAACACTGCCTACAATACCACCTACAACACTGCCTACAATACCACCTACAACACTGCCTACAATACCACCTACAACACTGCTTACAACACTGCCTATAACACTGCCTACAATACCACCTACAACACTGCCTACAATACCACCTACACCACTGCCTACAATACTACCTAAAATACCACCTATTCAAATTCAAATTCAAAGTTTATTCTCTATAAAGATTACAATGTTGAATTTACAGAATTTGGTTGTTGTGTGGTTTACATGTAGTTAAATAATGATTACAGAGTGTACCACTAGAACGCCTAGCATGGCTAGGCATTTCGGGCAGACTTAGTTTAATTCTTTATTTTAAAATATTACAAATTATGAGGTAAGTTGGTATTATGGCTAAGAGATTAAATACTAGTTTGTGAGTTTAGCAATGTGAATGCTTTTGTTTTGGCACAGTACATAGTTTCAGTATTGGAGTATCATAGGATTCATTATTTTAAGATTGAGATTAATATTTCTGTTTATGGTCAAATGGGAGAGTGAGTGTAAGTGTGAACCACCAGGTGGTATTCATGTAGTTAGTTGACGGGGTGTATCAGGGAGATAAGATGTTTTCTAATGGTAGTTTTGAAGGTGATGAATGTGTCTGCAGTTCTAGAGTTCTCAGGTAGGGTGTTCCAGATTTTAGGGCCTTTGACATACATTGAATTTTTGTAAAGGTTTAGTCGGACACGGGGAATGTCGTAGAGATGTTTGTGTCTGGTGTTATGCCTGTGGGTTCTGTCACAACTATCAAAAAAGCATTTTAGGTCAAGGTTGATATTGGAGTTTAAGGTCCTATAGATGTAGATTGCACAGTAGTAAGTGTGGATGTACTGAACAGGGAGTAAATTTAGATCTATGAAGAGTGGGGGGGTGTGTTGCCAGGGATGGGATTTAGTGATTATTCTTACTGCAGCTTTTTGTTGGGTTATTATTGGCTTTAGGTGTGTTGCAGCAGTTGATACTCAAGCACAAATAGCATAGGTGAGGTATGGATAAATAAGTGAGTGGTATAGTGTGAGAAGGGCATTTTGCGGCACGTAGTATCGTATCTTGGAGAGGATCCCAACTGTTTTGGATACTTTTTTGGTTATGTGTTGGATATGGGTGCTGAAATTCAGGTTGTTGTCAAGGTATAGGCCTAGGAATTTGCCCTCATTATGTCTGGTAATTAGAGTGTTGTCGATCTTAATGTTAATTTGTGCATCTCCTGCTCTGCTACCAAACATAATATAGTAGGTTTTGTCAGTGTTAAGCGTAAGTTTATTGGCTGTCATCCAAGTCGATATTTTGATCAGCTCCTCGTTAACAATGGTGTTGAGGGTGGCAAGATAAGGGTGAGAGATGACATAAGTCGTGTCGTCAGCAAAGAGAATGGGTTTCTGGTGTTGGGATACGTTTGGAAGATCATTGATGTATATGAGGAAGAGCAGGGGACCAAGGACACTTCCCTGCGGAACTCCAGTATCAAGTGGCCGTGTTGCTGATGCTGTGTCTTTAATGGTAACATACTGATACCTATTAGTAAGGTAAGATTTGAAATAAGCAAGCGCATGGCCTCTTATACCGTAATGGTCAAGTTTGTGGAGTAGGATGTCGTGGTCTACTGTGTCAAAAGCTTTTCTTAGGTCAATAAAAATTCCTAGTGGATATTCCTTATTTTCCAATGCTGTGTAAAGCAGATCTAGCATTTTTATGATTGCATCATTAGTGCTTTTATTTTTCCTGAATCCAAATTGGCAGGGGTTGAGTATGTTTTGTGCTGTTATAAATGAATATAGTCTCCTGTGCACGAGTTTCTCAACACTGCCTACAATACCACCTACACCACTGCCTACAATACTACCTACAATACCACCTACAACACTGCCTACAATACCACCTACAACACTGCCTACAATACCACCTACACCACTGCCTACAATACTACCTACAATACCACCTACAACACTGCCTACAATACCACCTACAGCACTGCCTACAATACCACCTACAACACTGCCTACAACACTGAATACAATAGTGCCTACAACACTGCCTACAATACCACCTACAACACTGCCTACAATACCACCTACAACACTGCAAACAATACCACCTACAACACTGCCTACAACACTGAATACAATACTATCTACAATACCACCTACAACACTGCCTACAATACCACCGACAACACTGCCTACAATACCACCTACAACACTGCCTACAATACCACCTACAACACTGCCTACAATACCACCTACAACACTGCCTATAACACTGAATACAATACTATCTACAATACCGCCTACAATACTGCCTACAATACCACCTACAACACTGCCTATAACACTGAATACAATACTATCTACAATACCACCTACAATACTGCCTACAATACCACCTACAACACTGCCTACAACACTGAATACAATACTATCTACAATACCACCTACAACACTGCCTACAATACCACATACAACACTGCCTACAATACGACCTACAACACTGCTTACAACAATATACAATACCACCTACAACACTGCCTACAATACTACCTACAACACTGCCTACAACACTGGATACAATACTGTACTATCTACAATACCACCTACAACACTGCCTACAACACTGAATACAATACTATCTACAATACCGCCTACAGCACTGCCTACAATATCACCTACAATTCTGCCTACAACATCTGCAGGCACGGTATATCTGGTAAAACAGGTGGGACATGCAGGAGAGTGCAACTTCCCTTCTTGTAACTTATTTCACCCAGAAATGTGTCACTCATCAATCCATGAAAGAAAATGCTACACCACATACTGCCAGGCACATCATCTAACGGGGACTAGAAGACACAGACCAGCCAGACTATGGGAAACAAAAGAGAGGAGCCACAACCTCTCCAGGGACAGAGGTCTTTTAAGGCCAGGAGGGAAAAAAGTCTGGCAAGAAATGACAATAATCCTACACGACCTGAAAACACTTCTGGAGCAGAGGCACGGATATTGGCCTCTACTCCAGAACAACAGATATTAGAGCCAGCAAATAAAACCCCCCCTAAATTCCACCAATACAATGACATTTGTCTTTGCAAACATACAGGGTCTAAAGCCATCAAAAAACAACAAAATTCCTTACATCAAGGGACTGCTCACGGAGTCATATGCAATGTTTGCAGCATTCACAGAGACCCACACAAAGGATCATTATAACAACGAAATATGGATCCCAGGTTATAACCTATTCCGATGCGACAGACTATACAGGCAACAAGGGGGGGGGGTTGGCCTGTATGTCACAGAGTCGCTCATTTGCATAGAACTCCTAAGCACCTCAAATGATGTAGTTGAAGTTTTGGCAGTAAAGATCGAAAACCAAAACCTTGTCATTGTGGTTGTATACAAGCCTCTAGATGCAACTTTCCAGCAATTCCAAGAGCAGCTTGAGAAAATTGACCACTGTCTGGAAAATCTCTCAACTCCTGCCCCAAACATCTTACTACTGGGAGATTTCAACCTGAGACACCCAAAATGGAGGAGTATAGCAAACAATGTTTTAGCAGAGATCACCCCAGGAGGCAGCTCAGATGAAAATTCACACACACACGAACTATTAGATCTCTGCAACAGATTCACCTTAAACCAGCAAATAGTAGAGCCAACAAGACTAGAAAATATGCTGGACCTCATCTTCACTAACAATGATGATCTGATCTGTAATATAACTGTATCAAAGACAATATACAGTGGACCCCCGCATAACGTTGACATCGCATAGTGTTAAACCCGCATAGCGATACATTTTATCGCTAAAATTTTGCCTCGCATAGTGCTAAAAAATTCGCTCAACGCGATTCGTCCGAGACACGTCCATGCGGCCTGAGCCAGCCTCACTTGTTCTGCCAGTGGCATTGTTTACAAGCCAGCCTCCGCGGTAACATTCAAGCATACAATTGAAACATTTCGTATTATTAAAGCCTTTTTATAGTGATTTCACCTGAAAAATAAGTGACCATGGGCCCCAAGAAAGCTTCTAGTGCCAACCCTACAGGAATAAGGGTGAGAATTACTATGGGGATGAAGAAAGAGATCATTGCTAAGTATGAAAGTGGAGTGCATGTCTCCGAGCTGGCCAGGTTGTATAGTAAACCCCAATCAACCATCGCTTCTATTGTGTCCAAGAGAACGGCAATCAAGGAAGCTGTTCTTGCCAAAGGTTTAACTGTGCTTTCGAAACAGAGATCACAAGTGATAGAAGATGTTGAGAGACTGTTATTGGTGTGGATAAACGAAAAACAGATAGCAGGCGATAGCATCTCTCAAGCGATCATAAGTGAAAAGGCTAGGAAGTTGCATGAGGATTTAATTAGAAAAATGCCTGCAACTAGTGGTGATGCGAGTGAATTTAAGGCCAGCAAAGGTTGGTTTGAGAGATTTAAGAGGCGTAGTGGCATACATAGTGTGATAAGGCATGGCGAGGCTGCCAGTTCGGACCAAAAAGCAGCTGAAAAATATGTGCATGAATTCAAGGAGTACATAGACAGTGAAGGGCTGAAACCTGAACAAGTGTTTAATTGTGACGAAACAGGCCTGTTTTGGAAGAAAATGCCAAGCAGGACCTACATTACTCAGGAGGAAAAGGCACTCCCAGGACATAAGCCTATGAAAGACAGGCTTACTCTTCTCATGTGTGCCAATGCTAGTGGTGATTGCAAAGTGAAGCCTTTATTAGTGTATCACTCTGAAACTCCCAGAGCATTCAGGCAAAGGAATATCCTCAAGGCTAATTTGTGTGTGCTGTGGAGGGCAAACAATAAGGCATGGGTCACTAGGGACTTTTTCTATGACTGGTTACACCAAGCATTTGCCCCCACTGTGAAAAATTACCTAACTGAAAAGAAATTAGACCTTAAGTGCCTCCTGGTGTTAGACAATGCCCCTGGTCATCCTACAGACTTGGCAGAGCGACTTTGTGGGGACATGAGCTTCATTAAAGTGAAGTTTTTGCCTCCTAATACCACTCCTCTCCTGCAGCCCATGGACCAGCAGGTTATTGCAAACTTCAAAAAACTGTACACAAAAGCTCTGTTTGAAAGGTGCTTTGTAGTGACCTCAGAAACTCAATTGACTCTAAGAGAGTTTTGGAGAGAGCACTTTAATATCCTCAATTGTGTAAACCTTATAGGTAAGGCTTGGGAGAAAGTGACTAAGAGGACCTTGAACTCTGCTTGGAAGAAACTGTGGCCAGAATGTGTAGATCAAAGGGATTCTGAAGGATTTGAGGCTAACCCTGAGAATCCTATGCCAGTTGAGGAATCAATTGTGGCATTGGGGAAGTCCTTGGGGTTGGAGGTTAGTGGGGAGGATGTGGAAGAGTTGGTGGAGGAGGACAATGAAGAACTAACCACTGATGAGCTGCTAGATCAACTTCAACAGCAAGAGGCCACACCTGAGGAAATTGCTTCGGAGGAGGGGAGAGCGAAATTGAAGAAGTTGCCTACTTCAAAGATTAAGGAAATCTGTGCAAAGTGGCTTGAAGTGCAAACCTTCATGGATGAAAATCACCCTCAGACAGCTATTGCAAGCCGTGCTGGTGACTATTACACTGACACTGTTGTGAAACACTTTAGGAAAGTCATAAAGGAACGAGAGGTACAGGCCACTATGGACAGATATGTTGTGCGACAGAAGTCCAGTGACTCTGAAGCTGGTCCTAGTGGCATTATAAGAAGAAGGGAAGCAACCCCAGAAAAGGACTTGACATCTCAAGTCCTAATGGAAGGGGATTCCCCTTCTAAACACTAAAACCATCCAGTCTCCCCTCCTCCCATCCCATTAATCATCACCACATCTTCAATAAAGGTAAGTGTCATGTAACTGTGCATGTTTTCTTAAGTTTGTGTGTATTAAAATTAATATTTCATGTGGTAAAAAGTTTTTTTTTTCATACTTTTGGGTGTCTTGCACAGATTAGTTTGATTTCCATTATTTCTTATGGGGAAAATTAATTCGCATTACGATAATTTCGCATAACACTGAGCTCTCAGGAACGGATTAATAGCGTTATGCGGGGTTCCACTGTACTCAGATCACAACATAACAGAGGTACAGACATGCATGCACAGGGCTCCGGACCAGCAAAATGTGAGCAGTCATGAAGGTCTCTTCACGAAATTCAATTTCAATAGCAAAAACATACAATGGGATCGAGTAAACCATGTCCTAAATGAAACAAGCTGGGAAGAGAGAGATGTTCCCTATACAGACGAAGGCGAAGAGTCACAGAGCTGCTGAGTGGGGCCAATATATCTGAAATATGAAGGGAGGCACTAGTCAATGAAATTGCAATTATCAAACTTAAGCTGAAGGAATCTTACAGGAGACAAGAATCACAGGAAGAACTAAAAGCCATAAATGAAATTAAAAAAAAAAAAATACTTCTTCTCTTATGCCAAATCTAAGGGAAAACAACATCCAGTATTAGGCCGCTGCTTAGGCAGGATGGGACATACACAGATGATAGCCAAGAAATGAGTGAGATACTAAAGTCCCAATATGACTCAGTGTTCAGCGAGCCACTGCCCAGACTAAGGGTCGACAATCCAAAGGAATCCTTTATGAACGAAACTCAAAATTTGGTCATCCCAAAAATCTTGGATATTATTCTAACTCCACAAGACTTTGAAGAGGCAATTAATGACATGAACATGGACTCTACCCCAGGTCCAGACTCATGGAACTCTGTGTTCTTCAAGAATTGCAAGAAACCCCTGTTGCGTGACTTCAGCATTTTATGGAGAGGGAGCATGGACACAGGGGTCATCCCACACACACTAAAAACAACAGACATAGCCCCACTCCACAAAGGTGGCAGTAAAGCAATTGCAAAGAACTACAGACCCATAGCACTAACATCCCATATCATAAAAATCTTTGAGAGGGTTCTAAGAAGCAAGATTGTCAAACACCTAGATACCCATCAATTACATAACCCATGGCAACATGGGCTTAGAGCAGGTCAATCCTGCCTGTCCCAGCAACTAGACCACTATGACAAGGTCCTGGATGCTGCAGAGGATAAACAAAATACAGATGTAAATAAATGGTATAAAATACCGACACAATGGCAATATAAACACAAATGCAGTATAATGTGATCCTTTATTGACTACGTTTCGCCCACACAGTGGGCTTTTTCAAGTCACAAACAGAACTACCTGGGGTGGAAGGAACGCGAGTATTTATAGTCCGGCTGAGGTCAGGTGAAGAATGCTGCATCTGATGATGTACTGAGTTGGGTTGTAGAGTCTAAAAACTTGGGTAGCTTGGAAAGGAGACTGGACAAGTTTGTGAGCAGACCTTCTACAGTGTTCTTATGCAAAGCTGACCACGAACTTCGTTTTAAAGTCTATCGAAAACCCACCAACCAAAACGATCTTCTCCACTTCTACTCTCACCACGACACCAAAACCAAACGTGGTGTAATTATAGGCTTCTTCCTGCGTGCACTCAGAATCTGCAGCAACGAGTTCCTTGAGGAAGAATGCACTATAATTGAACAGGTATTTTCCAAACTCCACTATCCTCGTCACTTCATCAGAGACTGCAGACGGCGAGCACTAAACATCTTCAACACACCCAGAGAAGACACTGCCGAGAAGAGATACATAGTCCTTCCCACCAACTCCATTGCCAAACATGTTTCCAACATCTTTGCCAAAACATCATTCCAAGTATCTACCTCCACAACCACGACCATCAAGGTCATCACCAGTAGTAGGCAGGACAAGCCTCCATCCTCTGCAGGGGTATACATAATCCCTTGTAATGACTGCAACAAGTTATACGTGGGCGAAACATCAAGGGACCTCCAAACACGTATTTCAGAACACCAATACGCAAGCAGGTCTGACGACACAAGGAATGCCTGCGTACAACACCGTAATTCACACAACCACTTGATAAACTACAGAAACTCAAGACTTATCGCCACAGAAGACAACACTCAATACCGAAGAATCCTGGACTCATCACTTATTTCTATATCCGACAACTTCAACCAGAATAGTGGCTTCTATAACATAGCTGAACCACTTGCCAAGAAACTTCTTCATCGCTATCCCACATAAGAACACTGTAGAAGGTCTGCTCACAAACTTGTCCAGTCTCCTTTCCAAGCTACCCAAGTTTTTAGACTCTACAACCCAACTCAGTACATCATCAGATGCAGCATTCTTCACCTGACCTCAGCCGGACTATAAATACTCGCGTTCCTTCCACCCCAGGTAGTTCTGTTTGTGACTTGAAAAAGCCCACTGTGTGGGCGAAACGTAGTCAATAAAGGATCACATTATACTGCATTTGTGTTTATATTGCCAAAATACAGATGTAGTATACACAGACTTTGCAAAAGCTTTCGACAAGTGTGATCATGGTGTAATAGCACACAAAATGTGAGATAAAGGAATAACGGGAAAAGTTGGTAGATGGCTCTACAACTTCCTGACAGGCAGCCACAGCAAAAAGCTCTGTTCCACAAGGCACAGTACTCACTGCCATTCTATTCCTCATCCTCATTTCTGACACAGAGATGTAAGCCATAGCTCCATGTCTTCCTTAGTGTATGACACACGGATTACCACGGCAGTGACCCTCATTGAAGACTCCGGAAGACTCCAAGCAGACATCAACCAAATCTTCGAGTGGGCCACTCAAAACAATATGAAGTTCAACGAGGAGAAATTTTAACTACTCAGATATGGGAAACTTGAAGAAATTAAAAATGCGTCAGGGTATACAACAAATTCTAACCATACAATAGAGCAGAAAAGTAATGTTAAGGACCTGGGAGTGATAATGTCAGAGGATCTCACCTTCAAAGATCACAACAATGTATCTACCTCATCCACTAGGAAAATGATAGGATGGATAATGAGAACCTTCAAAACTAGGGACGCCAAGCCCATGATGATTCTCTTCAAATCGCCTGTGCTCTCTAGGCTGGAATACTGCTGTACACTAACGGCCCTCTTCAAGGCGGGCGACACTGCAGACCTGGAGAGTGTACAAAGAACCTTCATGGCACACATAAGTACGATAAGGCACCTAAACTACTGGGAACGGTTGAAGGTCCTTGATCTGTATTCCCTCGAATGCAGGCGAGAGAGATACATAATAATATACACTTGGAAGGTCCTGGAGGGACTGGTACCAAACCTGCATGCGAAAATCACTCCCTCTGAAAGCAAAAGACTCAGCAGAAGATGCAACATTCCCCTGATGAAAAGCAGGGGTGCCACGAGTACACTGAGACACAACACAATAAGTGTCCAGGGCCCAAGACTGTTCAACTGCCTTCCAGTATACATAAGGGGGATTACCAATAGACCCCTGGCTGTCTTAAAGAAGGCACTGGACAGGCACCTAAAGTCAGTACCTGACCAACCGGGCTGTGGTTCGTACGTCAGCTTGCGTGCGGCCAGCAGTAACAGCCTGGTTGATCAGACCCTGAACCACCTTGAGGTCTGATCTCAGATTAGGCCGCGAGGGCGTTGACCCCTGAAACCCTCTCCAGGTAAACTCCAAGTAAACAATACTGCCTACAATAGTGCCCACAATACTGCCTATAATACTACATAAAATACCACCTACAATACCACCTACAACACTGCCTACAACACTGTTTACAATACTGCCTACAACACTCCCTACAATACTGCCTACACAGCCTACAATACTACCTACAATACCACCTACAATACCACCTACAATATCACCTACAACAATGCCTACAATACTACCTACAATACCACCTACAATACTACCTACAATACCACCTACAATACTACCTACAATACCACCTACAATACCAATAACATCACCCTACAACAAGTACCTACAATACTACCCTACATTTTTCACCACCCACAATACTCACCCCTACAATACCACCCCTACAATACCTACCCACAACAGCACCACCTACTAACCACCTACCCAACACCACCACCCACAATACTACCTACCAATACCACCCTACAAGTCACACCCTACAATACCAATTCCACCAATACCTACCCACAATACCACCCACCAATACCACCTACCAACACTGCCCACAACAACTGCCTACCAATACCACCTGCCAACACTACCCTACAATACCACCCCATAACACCGCCCACCCAACTTTGTACTGCCCCTATAATACCACCTACAATACTACCTACCTACCAACCACCCTACCAGCATCCACCTACAACAATCACCTACAACAACCTACAACCACCACCCACAATATCACCTACAACAATGCCCACAATACAATACACCTACAATACCACCACCCACAATACTCACCCTACAATACCTACCCAACACCACCAATTCCACAACATCACCCTACAACAATGCCTCCTACAACACCTACCTACCAACACCACCCACAACACCTACCCAACAACACCTACCAATTACAACTACCTACCCAACACCACCTACCCCAGCTAACACCACCTGGCCAACCACCCACTAATTACTCACCTACAACACCTACCCTACAATACCTACCTCCACAATACCACCCTACAATACCTACCCTACAACACCACCCTATAACACTGCCCACAACACCTGCCTTGCCAATAACCTACCCAACACTACACCCACCAATACCACCTGCCAACAACCACCACCCACAACATCACCCTACAACAACCCACCTACAACCACCCTACAACATCACCCCTACAATCAATGCCCTACAACACTACCCACCAATTACCACCCTACAACACTACCAACACCACCCACAATACTCCACCTACACATCACCCTACAACCCAATACCCTACAATACCACCCACACCAACCACCCTACAATAACTCACCTACAACACCAATCCACCTAACAACCACCCACCTACCAACCCCACTACCTACCCAACACACCAATTCCACAACACTACACCCTGGCTAATGTCACCCTACAACACCTACCTACAACACCACCCCTACAACACTCACCCACACAACCAATCCTGGCAACACCTACCCACACCACCACCCACAACCACCTGGCCTACAACCACCCACCTACAACCACCCCACCTAACAACCCACAACAACCGCCCACAACAACTGCCACCCACAACACCACCCAGCAACACCTACCCAACACCTACCCTACAACTACCCACCTACAATTCCACAATACCTGCAACTCCACCTACCAACCCACCTAACAACCACCCACCTACCAACCCACTAACCTACCAACCCACCTAACAATCATCCCACCTAACTTAATGCCCTACAACATCACCTACACAACCACCCCACCCAATACCAACCACCACCTACATAACCAACACCTACAATACTACCTACAATACCACCTACAATACTACCTACAATACCACCTACAATACTACCTACAATACCACCTACAATACTACCTACAATACCACCTACAACACTGCCTAAACCCGAATCTGATGATTTCCGAATGAATTTTCCCCATAAGAAATAATGTAAATCCAATTAATCCATTTCAGACGCCCAAAAGTATTAAAAAAATGTTTTCTACATGAAATATACATTTACCTACACAGAAAACAATGATACATGAAGAATAAAATAATAATAACATCACACTTACATTTATTGAAGACATGGTGATGTATGGAAGACGGGAGGGGGGGAGAGGATGGAGGAGTTTACAACTCATTACCAGAACATATTAAAGTAACCCAGTCTGAAAATCAATTTAAGTCTCTTCTCAAAAGCCACTTAATCACCCAAGACTAAATGCTAAATACACAGTATACATTTACTCACCTATGTACTCCCACATCATAACTGAAACAATCACATTGAACCTTTTATCCATTGTTGACAAGAATATAATTGAATCACTGTTTTTCACAAAAGCATTTTAGAATATAAATACATGTATCTTTGTATTATACAAATTTTGATTCATTTACAAGTAATATTCTACTGTACAACTATGAAATAACATACTTTCCTACTGTACAACTATGATATAATATTTCTTAGTATTAAGTAGAATGTAAGCCAATAATAAGTTGGCCCATAATGCCTAGGCATAATAGAGGCTCTCTTTGTACTGCATCCCACTATTGTATATACACAATCTCAATGTACTGTTTGCAAAGACATTAAATAAATAAATAAACTGTTTGGAAGGGGAATCCCCTTCCATAAAGACTTCAGGTACCAAGTCCTTATCCTGGGTTACTTCCCTCCTTTGTTTTTGAATGCCATTAGGACCAGCTTGAGTCGCTGGACCCCTGTCGCTCAAAAAAAGTGTTCCAGAGAGGTCTGTTTCTGGCATATGTTAGGAATTGTGTTGGGAGACAGGACAAGATAGTCCTTCAATATGACACTAATATCAGCTCTACAGCTTATTTATCTAGCACAATTCATCTAATATGACATAATAAACAATATTAATAACACAGAAACATGATATATACTCTAGAATGAATAAAATATGACATTAAGAATGTCATGAGTGGTGGTGTGTTGTTTGTTGTTGGGTGTGTAAGGGCCACTGAAAGATAAGCCTTACATAGTGGTGGTGAAGGTGGCAGCAAAAGGCAGTGGTGTTATTCAGTAGCCCTATATACCTCCAACAATGGAGGAGTCAGTTTTGTTCTGTCCTTTTTCTATTGATTAATTGCCTAACTTACTTGCTACACTGTTAATGCTACACTTTATTGCTGGCTGGCGCTATAGTCTTTATCGACTCCTGCAGCTTTAGTATCATACATACTGCAGAATCACTGAAAAAGGCACAATCCCCCCTCTCTCTCAGCCCTTTACCAAAGGGTTGGCTGGCACTAGGAACTTTCTTTGGGCCCATGGTGGCTTACTTAGCAGTTGCAAGCACTAAAAAGAATGGAATAATGCAAAATGTATCGTATGAGCACATGGGATCGTGCTCACTGGCTGATGAACAATGGTACACTGAGTGTCGAGCCGCTGTTGCCGTGCAGATGCGTTCGGGATGAATGATGATCACCGAGCCAATATTTTGAAGAAAAAAAATGTTACTCATTCCGAATGTTACGAAATCCGATGACGAAGTAATCCGGGGGTCCACTGTATTTAATTTTTTTGTATTTTACAATTGTTATCATTGTTTGCAACAGTTTCCAATAAAGTGATACTTTACTTAGTGTGATCTTTCCTACACTTTCAGTGCTGTAATTCCATTTACATTACACCTTCTCCTCACTTAATGACAGAGTTCCGCTCCTAAGACCACATCAGTAAACGAATTCGTCGCTAAGTGAGGAGCGTACTATAATGATAGTGGTATTGTTTTAATGTCACCAATGCACCATTTATAACATTTTTACTATTTTTTAAATATTTATGCAGTAGTGAAAGGAATACTGTAATAAACAGAATAGAGGAAATCAGCTGTAATATACATTATTTAGTATGCACACTGGTCAGAAAGCTCATCATAAATCCAAGTCGTCAGTTAATGATTCCGTCACTAAGTGAGAAGAGGCTGCATTATAATGTTTTTAGATTCCTCCTTATTATTTTTAGTGATAATTATTCCAATTTTCCCTGTGATTTAATATTCCATATTTGAACATCTTTAGATTTTTGTTTTTATTCTTAGAAATATTTTTCTTCTCCAGAACATCTGAATTTTTATCATTGCTGCTACATTGCTGGTTTATTCTTCAAAGTTTTTACAATGAGCCATAATTTTATTGCTTAAAATTTCTTACTGAATTTTGTGAGTTTTGAGCAACTCACCTCTGATATTAATTCAAGTTCCAGTAATCATTTTTGTACTTTATACAATTTTATTTAATTAAACAAAATTCATTGAGCTTCCTTTTCTTAAGCTCATGTCCCCTCAAAGCCATCGTGATGAATCTCCCGCCACATTGGCGGGAGATTCATCTGTAAAAACTTTCATTTGTGGTTACAGTACATACATACTGACCTCTCTATGGTGCATAATTATACCTAGTTGGATGAATCTTACTGTAGCCAGCTGGCCCAGTGGCTAAGGCGCTTCCCTGGAGTTTTATGATTCACTTGCCACGAGTTCAATCCCCACCCATACCCTGGTTTGTTTTGATTTGAAGCTTGGTTCACTGCAATGAGACAGATAATGCTGCTGCTGGTTGAGCACCAGAAGACGGTGTCATTAGACTTGTGAAAGACAGTCTTTCCAGATGTCCTTCACATGGAGAAGCCAGTAAGCTGATTACCAACTCTGATTTTCATATCTTGACTAGTTGGTCTCAATATGAAGATATTCTCCATTTTTTTTTTATTTCCACAGCAACAGCTTCTGACCAGACAAGCGAGCCAGACTCTGACAACCTTGCTGACCTATTACCTTCTACCTCTAACAACCTGTCTGATATACAACCTGACTGTTGTTATTCGCTATGTACACAACAAGTGATGAGGACACCAAGTTTCAGTTGTTACCACTAAGGTTAATATTTCTCAGTGACGGCATGTGTTAACTGTTGCTACAGACTCTGACCCAGAGCAGATGATCACTCTACATATGTAAATCTCACACTTGGGGTTAAATGTCAATACTTTGTATAAATGATTAATATAGTCCAATAAATACCAAACTGTGTGTAGCAATTATTACTCTATGTACATTTGTGAAACAAAATTTATTTTTTTCTCACGGAGTGTTCACATTCCCTTTGAAGTCTGAGATTTAACAGTAAAAAACTTGAGTGCACCAAGTGTGTCTTTTCTGTTAATTACAGTGGTACCCCAAGTTTTGTACAGCTCCCAACTCGAACAATTACGTAAGTGTGTTATTGTAAGTGCTTTTGTAAGTGTATTTTTGGGGGTCTGAAACAGACTAATCTAATTTACATTATTCCTTATGGGAACAAATTTGTTCGGTAACAGCACTCAAACAGCCTTCTGGAATGAATTATGTACCTCTCCCAGACAAACCTTCGGTCCCTTACCTTTACTGTAACACCACCTATACCACCTACTGATGAATGACATATTTTATTCATTTTATAGTATACATCAGGGTTTGTATGGTATTTATATTGTTTTATGTCATATTAG
>NC_091334.1:26335727-26375727 GCF_038502225.1 Cherax quadricarinatus | reverse complement strand
CGGATGCTGCTTCCCCTCCTCCATTCTATCTAATTATCTTTTTCCCTCATTCTATATCTTTCAATCTGTCTCTCTTTCTATCTGTCTGCCTATCTCTGTCTCACAGGTACACATAAATACAAGTATACATAGTGTAAATTACCTAGGATAACCCAAGAAATCCAGACAAAGTGCTATACTCTGCTTGAAGATGTGAGTAAATGTGATGACACAGTCTTGTGGCTCTCTCTGAGACAGAGCTAGATGGACAGACAGGGAGCTTGACAGACAGACAAATAGACAGACAGAAATGTTTGTGTACCAGCAAAAACAAAGGGAGGGCGATGGTCATGTAATATTATCCTCCTTTACGCTCATCAAAGTCAGCTCTTATCAGATGTTATCTCCCCTTATCTTGTCACTGTCATGGGGTGGACTTTTTTTTTTCTTGCTTCAAGGGAACAATATTATTACATCTTCTTCTTCCTCCTCCTCCTCTTCTCCTTCTCCTTCTCCTCCTCCTCCTCCTCCTCTTCCTTCCCTCCTCCTCCTCCTCTTCCTCCCCTCCTCCCCCTCCTCCTCCTCCATTGCTTTTGGTCTCAAACTCCTCCAAATCATGAAATTGATCTTCACTGACACTTCCATCTGTGTTAGAGCATCACTTGGGAAGAGAAGAGTCCCAGATTTGCTAGGGAATCACATATTTCTTACCGCTAGACATGCTGAAAAAGGACAACTGAAATGGCATTCCCACAATGCACCACTGGCTCCCCGATTTTTTTTATATGGTGCACACTGACCATGGAGACCCATTCTCTCACATGTGGGCCTACCAGCTTTCTCCTGCTTGATTTGAAGCTGCTAGAATTTATGCGTATAAATACGTCAGAAACATTGGCTCGTAAGACGTATTTATACGTCGGAAACAGTCAAAGGGTTAAGAGTCTTCAATCTTTCTTCATAAGGAAGATTTCTAATGCTATGTATTAATTTAGTCATCCTACGCTGAATGTTTTCTAACGAATTTATGTCTATTTTGTAATACGGAGACCAGAACTGAGCTGCATAATCTAGGTGAGGCCTTACTAATGATGTATAAAGCTGCAGTATGACCTCTGGACTTCTGTTGCTTACACTTCTTGATATAAATCCCAGTAATCTATTTGCCTTATTATGTACGCTTAGGCATTGCTGTCTTGGTTTAAGGTTGCTACTCCCCATAACCCCCAAGTCCTTTTCGCAATCTGTATGGCTAAGTTCTACATCATTTAACTTATAAGTACTAGGGTTATGGGCACTCCCAAGCTTCAGAACCTTGCATTTATCTACATTGAATTGCATCTGCCACTTTTCTGACCAAGAATAGAGTTTGTTTAAATCCTCCTGAAGTTCCATAACATCTACGTTTGAATCGATTATCCTACCTATCTTTGTGTCATCGGCGAATTTGCTCCTATCACTAGTAATTCCCTCATCAAGATCATTGATATATATTATAAACAACAACGGGCCCAAGACTGATCCCTGTGGAACGCCACTTGTTACAGATCCCCACTCGGATTTAACCCCATTTATGGACACTCTCTGCTTCCTGTCAGTGAGCCATGACTCGATCCACGAGAGCACTTTTCCCCCAATGCCATGAGCTGCCACTTTCTTTAACAGTCTATGGTGTGGAACTCTATCAAAAGCCTTACTAAAATCTAAGTAAATAATATCATATTCTTTATCGTGGTCAACAGCCTCAAAAGCTTTACTGAAGAAAGTTAATAAATTAGTTAGACAAGACCGGCCTCTTGTGAATCCATGCTGAATATCATTAATCAAGCTATGCTTATCGAGATGGCTTCTTATAATCTCAGCTATAATTGACTCTAGTAATTTGCCTACAATTGAGGTCAGGCTTATTGGGCGGTAATTTGACGGTAACGACTTGTCCCCTGTTTTAAAAATAGGAGTTACATTAGCCATCTTCCACATATCAGACACTACACCTGTTTGAAGAGATAAATTAAAAATATTAGTTAATGGTTCACAGAGTTCCATTTTGCATTCCTTAAGAACCCTTGAAAAAACCTCATCAGGACCCGGCGACTTATTTTGCTTCAGTCTGTCTATCTGCTTCACAACCATCTCACTAGTGACTGTGATGTTACATAATTTATCTTCTTCTAGCCCACTGTAAAAATTAATTACTGGAATATTGTTAGTGTCTTCCTGTGTAAAAACTGAGAGAAAATAATTATTTAAAATCAAGCACATTTCATTCTCTTTGTCAGTAAGGTGCCCATAGTTATTTTTAAGGGGACCTATCTTATCTCTAACTTTTGTTCTATAGACCTGGAAAAAACTTTTTGGGTTAGTTTTAGAATCCCTAGCAACTTTAATTTCATAGTCCCTTTTAGCTTTTCTTATCCCCTTTTTAATGTCCCTCTTAATGTCAATATACTGATTCATAAGATGACCCTCACCTCTTTTGATACGCCTATAAATTCCTTTCTTATGCCCTAATAGATATTTGAGCCTATTATTCATCCATTTTGGGTCATTTCTATTTGATCTAATTTCTTTATATGGGATAAACGCTCTTTGAGCAGCATGTATAGTGTTCAGAAAACTGTCATATTGATAGCTCTCTTCGTTACCCCAGTCAACAGATGATAAGTGTTCTCTAAGCCCATCGTAATCTGCTAAGCGAAAATCTGGGACTGTTACTGAGTTATCGCTACTATCGTACTTCCATTCAATGCTAAATGTAATTGATTTGTGGTCGCTAGCACCCAGTTCCTCTGAAATTTCTAAATTATTAACAAGGGATTCATTGTTTGCCATAACTAAGTCAAGCAGGTTATTTCCCCTTGTAGGTTCTGTCACAAACTGCTTCAAAAAACAATCCTGAAATACTTCTAAGAAGTCGTATGATTCTAAATTCCCAGTCAAGAAATTCCAATCAACATGACTAAAGTTAAAGTCTCCTAGAATTACTACATTATCGTGCCTTGTGGCCTTAACAATTTCCTCCCATAGTAGTTTCCCTTGGTCCCTATCTAAGTTTGGGGGACGGTATATCACTCCTAAAATCAGTTTTTCATGCCCCTCTGAAAATTCTATCCAAACAGACTCTGTATGTGTTACTTCAGACTTAATACCTGTTTTTATGCAACAGTTCAAGCGATCTCGGACATACAATGCCACCCCACCCCCCCTCCCAATACTTCTATCTTCTTGGAACAATTTAAAACCCTGAATATGACATTCCGCAGGCATGTCCCGACTTTTCGAATTAAACCACATCTCAGTTAAGGCAAATACATCAATGTTACCTACACTAGCAACTAATCTCAACTCGTCCATCTTATTCCTAGCACTACGGCAATTAGCATAATAAACATTGAAAGACTCTCCTTTCTCTTTACCCTTCCTGCTCATTTCTATTTTTCTACTAAACCTATTACTGTCCTTATCACCCAAGGTCCCTGGCTTTTCAATATCTATCTCGTTCTTATTATAACTAGTTCTCCTAGAACTCGTAATATTACTACACTGGGACTTCACTGTTTTCCTGCCAAAACCCATACCACTAACTATTCCTAGTTTAAAGTCCTAACTGCTCCCTCCACTGCAGTTGCCAGTGCTCCCACCCCACACCTAGATAAGTGAACCCCATCCCTAACATACATGTCATTTCTGCCATAGAAGAGGTCCCAGTTGTCAATGAATGTTACCGCATTTTCCTTACAGTATTTGTCCAGCCAGCAATTGACACCAATTGCCCTGGACAACCATTCATTTCCAACTCCCCTCCTTGGCAAAATACCACATATGAGAGGGTTCCCACCCTTCTAATTATTTCTATTGCTGACCTATACCTGCTAATCAGGTCCTCACTCCTACGTCTGCCAACATCGTTGCCTCCAGCACTGAGACAGATAATAGGATTGCTCCCATTACCTCTCATGATGTCATCCAGACGGCTAACAATATCCTCCATCCCAGCCCCAGGAAAGCAAACTCTCTGTCTCCTACTCCTGTCCTTCAAGCAGAACGCCCTATCCATATACCTAACTTGGCTATCCCCAACAACAAAAATATTCGTACCTTCCTTAATGTCTTTCATCGTGACGTTCCCAGTAGTCGACTCACATTCGTCGGGTAGCACTGAGAATGTATTGGATGTTTCCACAACAGTTTCCACGGCAGTCTCTTTCTTCTTCATCGTTTCTACCTTTCCATTCGTCTTCTTGATCGTCAACTTCTTTCCCTGCTGTCCAGCCACTGACCAGTTTCCCTTCTTGACCTGAGGACTCAAAACAGGAGGACTACTCCGAATCTTTTTGTTTTCCTCGGTCAGTCGCCGAATTTCCATATTCGCCAACCTCAATTCTTCCTTAAGCTGTTGGTAAAGTTGCTCGATGGAGGGCATCTTGCTTCAATTCTAGAGAGCGCGCAAACAGGTCTTCACAGAGCCAAGTACACGTCAACACTCTATTTCAATTTCTCTCTCCCCTCCTCCGAAGCAGTTTCCTCAGGTCTGCCCTCTTGCTGTTCAAGATGATCTAGCAGCTCATCAGTGGTTAGTTCTTCACTGTCCTCCACCACCAACTCTTCCACATCCTCCCCACTAACCTCCAACCCCAAGGATTTCCCCAATGCCACAATGGATTCCTCAACTGGCATAGGATTCTCAGGGTTAGCCTCAAACCCTTCAGAATCCCTTTGGTCTACACATTCTGGCCACAGTTTTTTCCAAGCAGAGTTCAATGTCCTCTTAGTCACTTCCTCCCAAGCCTTACCTATAATGTTTACACAATTGAGGATGGTAAAATGATCTTTCCAAAACTCTCTTAGAGTCAGTTGAGTTTCTGAGGTCACTACAAAGCACCTTTCAAACATAGCTTTTGTGAACAGTTTCTTGAAGTTGGAAATAACCTGCTGGTCCATGGGCTGCAGGAGAGGAGTGGTATTAGGAGGCAAAAACTTCACCTTAATGAAGCTCATGTCCCTAGAAAGTCGCTCTGCCACATCTGTAGGATGACCAGGGGCATTGTCTAATACCAGGAGGCACTTAAGGTCTAATTTCTTTTCAATTAGGTAATTTTTCACATTGGGGGCAAATGCATGGTGTAACCAGTCATAGAAAAAGTCCCTAGTGACCCATGCCTTATTGTTTGCCCTCCACAGCACACACAAATTAGCCTTGAGGACATTGTTTTTCCTGAACACTCTGGGGGTTTCAGAGTGATACATCAATAAAGGCTTCACTTCGCAATCACCACTAGCATTGGAACACATCAACAGAGTAAGCCTGTCTTTCATAGGCTTATGTCCTGGGAGTGCCTTTTCCTCCTGAGTAATGTACGTCCTGCTTGGCATTTTCTTCCAAAACAGGCCTGTTTCGTCACAATTAAACACTTGTTCAGGTTTCAGTCCTTCACTGTCTATGTACTCCTTGAAGTCCTGCACATATTTTTCAGCCGATTTGTGGTCCGAACTGGCAGCCTCACCATGCCTTATCACACTATGAATGCCACTACGCTTCTTAAATCTCTCAAACCAACCTTTGCTGGCCTTAAATTCACTCACATCACTAGTTGCTGGCATTTTTTTAATTAAATCGTCATGCAACTTCCTAGCCTTTTCACATATGATCGCTTGAGAGATGCTGTCTCCTGCTATCTGTTTCTCGTTTATCCACACCAATAACAGTCTCTCAACATCTTCGAGTACTTGCGATCTCAGTTTCGAAAACATAGTTGCACCTTTGGCAAGAACAGCTTCCTTGATTGCCGTTTTCTTGCCCACAATAGTAGCGATGGTTGATTTGGGTTTATTATACAACCTGACCAGCTCAGAGATACGCACTCCACTTTCATATTTATCAATGATCTCTTTCTTCATCTCCATAGTAATTCTCACCCTTTTTGCTGTAGGGTTGGCACTAGAAGCTTTCTTGGGGCCCATGGTGACTTATTTTGCAGGTGCAATCACTAAAAAGGCTGTGATAATATGAAATGTTCCAGTTGTATGTTTGGAAGTGACCGCGGTGGCTGGCTGGCTTGTAAACACTGGCACCAAAGGCACAAGTGAGGCGCGCTCAGGCCAAAGTGGACGCGTATGGTATGGAACGAATAGCGCTAGTCGGGTTTTTAAGCGCTAGTCGAGGCAAAATTTTTCCGTTTAAATGAATCGCTAGTCAGATTTATCGTTAATCGATGCCACATATATATATATATATATATATATATATATATATATTTTATATATATATATAATATATATATATATAATATATATATATATAATATATATATATATATATATATATATATATATATATATATATATATATATATATATATATATATATATATATATATATATATATATATATATATATATATATATATATATATATATATATATATATATATATATATATATATATATATATATATATATATATATATATATATATGTGTGTGTGTGTGTGTGTGTGTGTGTGTGGTGTGTGTGTGTGTGGAGTAAAATAAAGATTGGATGTGAAAAGTGGGTTATAGTAAGCGTGTATGCACCTGGAGAAGAGAGAAGTGTAGAGGAGAGAGAGAGATTCTGGGAAATGTTGAGTGAATGCGTGGGGAGTTTTGAATCAAGTGTGAGAGTAATGGTGGTTGGGGATTTCAATGCTAAAGTGGGTAAAAATGTTATGGAGGGAGTAGTAGGTAAATTTGGGGTGCCAGGGGTAAATGTAAATGGGGAGCCTTTAATTGAACTATGTGTAGAAAGAAATTTGGTAATAAGTAATACATATTTTATGAAAAAGAGGATAAATAAATATACAAGGTATGATGTAGTACGTAATGAAAGTAGTTTGTTAGATTATGTATTGGTGGATAAAAGGTTGATGGGTAGGCTCCAGGATGTACATGTTTATAGAGGGGCAACTGATATATCAGATCATTATTTAGTTGTAGCTACAGTTAGAGTAAGAGGTAGATGGGAAAAGAGGAAGGTGGCAACAACAAGTAAGAGGGAGGTGAAAGTGTATAAACTAAGGGAGGAGGAAGTTCGGGCGAGATATAAGCGACTATTGGCAGAAAGGTGGGCTAGTGCAAAGATGAGTAGTGGGGGGGTTGAAGAGGGTTGGAATAGTTTTAAAAATGCAGTATTAGAATGTGGGGCAGAAGTTTGTGGATATAGGAGGGTGGGGGCAGGAGGAAAGAGGAGTGATTGGTGGAATGATGAAGTAAAGGGTGTGATAAAAGAGAAAAAGGTAGCTTATGAGAGGTTTTTACAAAGCAGAAGTGTTATAAGAAGAGCAGAGTATGTGGAGAGTAAAAGAAAGGTGAAGAGAGTGGTGAGAGAGTGCAAAAGGAGAGCAGATGAAAGAGTGGGAGAGGCACTGTCAAGAAATTTTAATGAAAATAAGAAAAAATTTTGGAGTGAGTTAAACAAGTTAAGAAAGCCTAGGGAAAGTATGGATTTGTCCGTTAAAAACAGAGTAGGGGAGTTAGTAGATGGGGAGAGGGAGGTATTAGGTAGATGGCGAGAATATTTTGAGGAACTTTTAAATGTTGAGGAAGAAAGGGAGGCGGTAATTTCATGCACTGGCCAGGGAGGTATACCATCTTTTAGGAGTGAAGAAGAGCAGAATGTAAGTGTGGTGGAGGTACGTGAGGCATTGCGTAGAATGAAAGGGGGTAAAGCAGCTAGAACTGATGGGATCATGACAGAAATGTTAAAAGCAGGGAGGGATATAGTGTTGGAGTGGTTGGTACTTTTGTTTAATAAATGTATGAAAGAGGGGAAGGTACCTAGGGATTGGCGGAGAGCATGTATAGTCCCGTTATATAAAGGGAAAGGGGACAAAAGAGATTGTAAAAATTATAGAGGAATAAGTTTACTGAGTATACCAGGAAAAGTATACGGTAGAGTTATAACTGAAAGAATTAGAGGTAAGACAGAATGTAGAATTGTGGATGAGCAAGGAGGCTTCAGAGTGGGTAGGGGATGTGTAGATCAAGTGTTTACATTGAAGCATATATGTGAACAGTATTTAGATAAAGGTAGGGAAGTTTTTATTGCATTTATGGATTTAGAAAAGGCATATGATAGAGTGGATAGAGGAGCAATGTGGCAGATGTTGCAAGTTTATGGAATAGGTGGTAAGTTACTAAATGCTGTAAAGAGCTTTTATGAGGATAGTGAGGCTCAGGTTAGGGTGTGTAGAAGAGAGGGAGAATACTTCCCGGTAAAAGTAGGTCTTAGACAGGGATGTGTAATGTCACCATGGTTGTTTAATATATTTATAGATGGGGTTGTAAAAGAAGTAAATGCTAGGGTGTTCGGGAGAGGGGTGGGATTAAATTATGGGGAATCAAATTCAAAATGGGAATTGACACAGTTACTTTTTGCTGATGATACTGTGCTTATGGGAGATTCTAAAGAAAAATTGCAAAGGTTAGTGGATGAGTTTGAGAATGTGTGTAAAGGTAGAAAGTTGAAAGTGAACATAGAAAAGAGTAAGGTGATGAGGGTATCAAATGATTTAGATAAAGAAAAATTGGATATCAAATTGGGGAGGAGGAGTATGGAAGAAGTGAATGTTTTCAGATACTTGGGAGTTGACGTGTCGGCGGATGGATTTATGAAGGATGAGGTTAATCATAGAATTGATGAGGGGAAAAAAGGTGAGTGGTGCGTTGAGGTATATGTGGAGTCAAAAAACGTTATCTATGGAGGCAAAGAAGGGAATGTATGAAAGTATAGTAGTACCAACACTCTTATATGGATGTGAAGCTTGGGTGGTAAATGCAGCAGCGAGGAGACGGTTGGAGGCAGTGGAGATGTCCTGTCTAAGGGCAATGTGTGGTGTAAATATTATGCAGAAAATTTGGAGTGTGGAAATTAGGAGAAGGTGTGGAGTTAATAAAAGCATTAGTCAGAGGGCAGAAGAGGGGTTGTTGAGGTGGTTTGGTCATTTAGAGAGAATGAATCAAAGTAGAATGACATGGAAAGCATATAAATCTATAGGGGAAGGAAAGAGGGGTAGGGGTCGTCCTCGAAAGGGTTAGAAAGAGGGGGTAAAGGAGGTTTTGTGGGCGAGGGGCTTGGACTTCCAGCAAGCGTGCATGAGCGTGTTAGATAGGAGTGAATGGAGACGAATGATACTTGGGACCTGACGATCTGTTGGAGTGTGAGCAGGGTAATATTTAGTGAAGGGATTCAGGGAAACCGGTTATTTTCATATAGTCGGACTTGAGTCCTGGAAATGGGAAGTACAATGCCTGCACTTTAAAGGAGGGGTTTGGGATATTGGCAGTTTGGAGGGATATGTTGTGTATCTTTATACATATATGCTTCTAAACTGTTGTATTCTGAGCACCTCTGCAAAAGCAGTGATAATGTGTGAGTGTGGTGAAAGTGTTGAATGATGATGAAAGTATTTTCTTTTTGGGGATTTTCTTTCTTTTTTGGGTCACCCTGCCTCGGTGGGAGACGGCCGATTATTGGTGTTGGCAACCCTGACGCTTTTCTTTTTCCTTTGTGCTCTTTGAGTCTGTCAGAAAGAAAGTGGCCACTTTCTCTGAAGTATTGGAGAGAAAAGGAGGAGCATGTAATAGAGTAGACACCAGGGGCATCTATAGCAGGAGGAGAGGTATGAACTAGATTACTGCAAAGCATGTTAGTTTGGCAAAAAGTAAGTTTAATACCTAAGGAACAGAGAGAGTTAGTCACAAATGTGGAGAACATGGAGAAAGAGAGACATAAGAACACTTTTCTTGACAGAGTGAGCATGGTAAGAAAAGTAGTGAACATATATGCCACTGTGCATAGACTTGTGATAAACGGAGAAAGAAAAGTCTGTAGCTGATTGATGGACATGTACATCAGATAAAGTAAGCAAAGAGTTAGATTCCCATTCAGCTTTAGACTTGATGGAAGGAGCAAGATTAGTATTAAGGGCATTGAGAAATGGTTGGAGGAGACTAGTCATGAGACCAAAGAGCAAAATGTCATTTACATAGTGAAGCCAGAAGGAAGGACTCACATCAGTAGCAGGAAGAACAGTTTCCAGGTATTCCATATGAAGGTTTGCAATAACAAGGGATACAGGAGAACCCATAGTGATGCCAAAGGTTTGAGAATAAAATTTACTCTGAAAGGAAGTGGAATTAGTCTACATAAAGGAGAAAAAGATCAAGAAAGACATCAGTAGGTATAGGCAGATGAAGTAACCTTTCACTGACCTTCTCTCTGAGAAAATTAAGGTCATTTTCAAGAGGGACATTAGTGAAGAGGGACTCAACGTCAAGACTGAGTGTCTTACAGGTCAGGAGAGGACACACATGTTCCACAAAGTCTTTTAAGTGGTCCATGTTGGACCGAACTTGTGTGTATGCATTAACCTATGTATACACATGTCACAGTGTATACCAGCATGTATGCAACATTGTTTTGTATGTACAGATGGTGTAACAACCAGGTTTAAGAGTCTTGAACCCCACATGTTGATGTCCATAATGTCCCTGTTCACTGATATTGTACCATTGTTATAGTACCATGGTACCACTGTTCTCTGTTATTCAGTGTTCTTATAGGACCACTGTTATTATACCACTGTTCTTGACTGTTCTAGTGCCACTGTTATTGATTGTTCTAGTACCACTGTTCTTGACTGTTCTGGTACTGACAGTTGTACATGTTTCAGACAAGTTACAAGTGAACCAGTTGTCACCAGTGATGGCACTCACACTACACGTTCCCAACAAGTCGTCATCGTCAGCACCAGCGGCAGCGCCAGAGACGCCAGAGCAGCCACTGTCGCCACAACGACCAGCGGCACCAACGCCTCAACAGGTGAGGGATTCTGCCAGGGATGTGTATGCCTGGTGCTCATGGTTCAAGGGGCTGGAGATGCTTGGTTGGTAGCCTTTGCCACTTCCCCAAGAAAATGAACATAAGTGGTGGGTCAGGGTTTTGGCCCAGAGTTTAAGGTTTGAAGCCAGGCTCAGGGCCAGGCTAAGTTCCAGGTTTGGAGCCAGGCTCAGGGCCAGGCTAAGTTTCAGGTTTGGAACCAGGCTCAGGGCCAGGCTAAGTTTCAGGTTTGGAACCAGGCTCAGGGCCAGGCTAAGTTTCAGGTTTGGAGCCAGGCTCAGGGCCAGGCTAAGTTTCAGGATTGGAGCCAGGCTCAGGGCCAGTCACAAGAGCCAGGCTCAGGGCCAGTCACAGAGCCAGGTTCAGGGCCAGTCACAGAGCCAGGCTCAGGGCTAGTCACAGTGTCGTAGGAGTTCTTAAGGAGATACGGGGGTTGAAGGTAAACACCTTGTTGGATGGTAACACTATATATTGTCAGACTGTGATGAGAGGTGGGAGCCCAGGCCTGCCGTGTTCTGCCTGCTTCTATGTCTATCCGTCGAGTGAGGAAGAGGCAGCTCGTCACTCACACTGCATCCTGTGACGTCATACAGTCACTCGGCCTACTAGGGATCTTCTATATAAAGCACATGGATGGTACTATAATACTCAACTAATCTATGCATACAACACATGTAAAGGAGGATCAGCAACTAGGCTGACAACAGAGCCAGGCTCAGGGCCAGTCACAGAGCCAGGCTCAGGGCCAGTCACAGAGCCAGGCTCAGGGCCAGTCGCAGAGCCAGGCTCAGGGCCAGTCGCAGAGCCAGGCTCAGGGCAGTTGCAGAGCCAGGCTCAGGGCCAGTCGCAGAGCCAGGCTCAGGGCCAGTCGCAGAGCCAGGCTCAGGGCCAGTCGCAGAGCCAGGCTCAGGGCCAGTCCCAGAGCCAGGCTCAGGGCCAGCCATAGAGCCAGGCTCATGGCTAGTCACAGAGCCAGGCTCAGGGCCAGTCACAAAGCCAGGGCCAAGCTGAGGGACTAAACAACTCATAACTAAGTCAAACTCAGTATGATGTAGTATTACCTGAGTAAAAGTGTAAGAATTACCAGGGGTTAATTGGGAAAACTGTTAGGCAGTAATTTTTTAGCATCTGTTCCCGACATCATTCATTCAGTAGCTATTTTGATAGAGTTGTCTTGATATTATAGTTCAGTTAACTCTCTTAACTGTAACATCCTCACTCATCCTTCATAGTACAGACACTGTACTTCCCACCTCCAGGACTGTAACATCCTCACTCATCCTTCATAGTACAGACACTGTACTTCCCACCTCCAGGACTGTAGCATCCTCACTCATCCTTCATAGTACAGACACTATACTTCCCACCTCCAGGACTGTAACATCCTCACTCATCCTTCATAGTACAGACACTGTACTTCCCATTTCCAGGACTGTAACATCCTCACTCATCCTTCATAGTACAGACACTGTACTTCCCACCTCCAGGACTGTAACATCCTCACTCATCCTTCATAGTACAGACACTGTACTTACCATCTCCAGGACTGTAACATCCTCACTCATCCTTCATAGTACAGACACTGTACTTCCCACCTCCAGGACTGTAACATCCTCACTCAGTACAGGCACTGTACTTCCCACCTCCAGGACTGTAACATCCTCACTCAGTACAGACACTGTACTTCCCTACCTCCAGGACTGTAAAATCCTCACTCATCCTTCATAGTACAGACACTGTACTTCCCACCTCCAGGACTGTAACATCCTCACTCAGTACAGGCACTGTACTTCCCTACCTCCAGGACTGTAAAATCCTCACTCAGTACAGGCACTGTACTTCCCACCTCCAGGACTGTAACATCCTCACTCAGTACAGGCACTGTACTTCCCACCTCCAGGACTGTAACATCCTCACTCAGTACAGACACTGTACTTCCCACCTCCAGGACTGTAACATCCTCACTCAGTACAGACACTGTACTTCCCACCTCCAGGACTGTAACATCCTCACTCAGTACAGGCACTGTACTTCCCACCTCCAGGACTGTAACATCCTCACTCAGTACAGACACTGTACTTCCCACCTCCAGGACTGTAACATCCTCACTCAGTACAGGCACTGTACTTCCCACCTCCAGGACTGTAACATCCTCACTCAGTACAGGCACTGTACTTCCCACCTCCAGGACTGTAACATCCTCACTCAGTACAGACACTGTACTTCCCACCTCCAGGACTGTAACATCCTCACTCAGTACAGACACTGTACTTCCCACCTCCAGGACTGTAACATCCTCACTCAGTACAGGCACTGTACTTCCCACCTCCAGGACTGTAACATCCTCACTCAGTACAGACACTGTACTTCCCACCTCCAGGACTGTAACATCCTCACTCAGTACAGGCACTGTACTTCCCACCTCCAGGACTGTAACATCCTCACTCAGTACAGGCACTGTACTTCCCACCTCCAGGACTGTAACATCCTCACTCAGTACAGACACTGTACTTCCCTACCTCCAGGACTGTAACATCCTCACTCAGTACAGGCACTGTACTTCCCACCTCCAGGACTGTAACATCCTCACTCAGTACAGGCACTGTACTTCCCACCTCCAGGACTGTAACATCCTCACTCAGTACAGACACTGTACTTCCCTACCTCCAGGACTGTAACATCCTCACTCAGTACAGGCACTGTACTTCCCACCTCCAGGACTGTAACATCCTCACTCAGTACAGACACTGTACTTCCCACCTCCAGGACTGTAACATCCTCACTCAGTACAGGCACTGTACTTCCCACCTCCAGGACTGTAACATCCTCACTCAGTACAGGCACTGTACTTCCCACCTCCAGGACTGTAACATCCTCACTCAGTACAGGCACTGTACTTCCCACCTCCAGGACTGTAACATCCTCACTCAGTACAGACACTGTACTTCCCTACCTCCAGGACTGTAACATCCTCACTCAGTACAGGCACTGTACTTCCCACCTCCAGGACTGTAACATCCTCACTCAGTACAGACACTGTACTTCCCTACCTCCAGGACTGTAACATCCTCACTCAGTACAGGCACTGTACTTCCCACCTCCAGGACTGTAACATCCTCACTCAGTACAGGCACTGTACTTCCCACCTCCAGGACTGTAACATCCTCACTCAGTACAGACACTGTACTTCCCTACCTCCAGGACTGTAACATCCTCACTCAGTACAGGCACTGTACTTCCCACCTCCAGGACTGTAACATCCTCACTCAGTACAGACACTGTACTTCCCTACCTCCAGGACTGTAACATCCTCACTCAGTACAGACACTGTACTTCCCTACCTCCAGGACTGTAACATCCTCACTCAGTACAGACACTGTACTTCCCTACCTCCAGGACTGTAACATCCTCACTCAGTACAGACACTGTACTTCCCTACCTCCAGGACTGTAACATCCTCACTCAGTACAGACACTGTACTTCCCACCTCCAGGACTGTAACATCCTCACTCAGTACAGACACTGTACTTCCCACCTCCAGGACTGTAACATCCTCACTCAGTACAGGCACTGTACTTCCCTACCTCCAGGACTGTAACATCCTCACTCAGTACAGACACTGTACTTCCCTACCTCCAGGACTGTAACATCCTCACTCAGTACAGGCACTGTACTTCCCACCTCCAGGACTGTAACATCCTCACTCAGTACAGACACTGTACTTCCCTACCTCCAGGACTGTAACATCCTCACTCAGTACAGACACTGTACTTCCCACCTCCAGGACTGTAACATCCTCACTCAGTACAGGCACTGTACTTCCCACCTCCAGGACTGTAACATCCTCACTCAGTACAGACACTGTACTTCCCTACCTCCAGGACTGTAACATCCTCACTCAGTACAGGCACTGTACTTCCCACCTCCAGGACTGTAACATCCTCACTCAGTACAGACACTGTACTTCCCTACCTCCAGGACTGTAACATCCTCACTCAGTACAGACACTGTACTTCCCACCTCCAGGACTGTAACATCCTCACTCAGTACAGGCACTGTACTTCCCTACCTCCAGGACTGTAACATCCTCACTCAGTACAGACACTGTACTTCCCACCTCCAGGACTGTAACATCCTCACTCAGTACAGGCACTGTACTTCCCACCTCCAGGACTGTAACATCCTCACTCAGTACAGACACTGTACTTCCCTACCTCCAGGACTGTAACATCCTCACTCAGTACAGACACTGTACTTCCCACCTCCAGGACTGTAACATCCTCACTCAGTACAGACACTGTACTTCCCACCTCCAGGACTGTAACATCCTCACTCAGTACAGGCACTGTACTTCCCTACCTCCAGGACTGTAACATCCTCACTCAGTACAGACACTGTACTTCCCTACCTCCAGGACTGTAACATCCTCACTCAGTACAGGCACTGTACTTCCCACCTCCAGGACTGTAACATCCTCACTCAGTACAGACACTGTACTTCCCTACCTCCAGGACTGTAACATCCTCACTCAGTACAGGCACTGTACTTCCCACCTCCAGGACTGTAACATCCTCACTCAGTACAGACACTGTACTTCCCTACCTCCAGGACTGTAACATCCTCACTCAGTACAGGCACTGTACTTCCCACCTCCAGGACTGTAACATCCTCACTCAGTACAGACACTGTACTTCCCACCTACAGGACTGTAACATCCTCACTCAGTACAGACACTGTACTTCCCTACCTCCAGGACTGTAACATCCTCACTCAGTACAGGCACTGTACTTCCCACCTCCAGGACTGTAACATCCTCACTCAGTACAGACACTGTACTTCCCACCTCCAGGACTGTAACATCCTCACTCAGTACAGGCACTGTACTTCCCTACCTCCAGGACTGTAACATCCTCACTCAGTACAGGCACTGTACTTCCCTACCTCCAGGACTGTAACATCCTCACTCAGTACAGACACTGTACTTCCCTACCTCCAGGACTGTAACATCCTCACTCAGTACAGACACTGTACTTCCCACCTCCAGGACTGTAACATCCTCACTCAGTACAGGCACTGTACTTCCCACCTCCAGGACTGTAACATCCTCACTCAGTACAGGCACTGTACTTCCCACCTCCAGGACTGTAACATCCTCACTCAGTACAGGCACTGTACTTCCCACCTCCAGGACTGTAACATCCTCACTCAGTACAGGCACTGTACTTCCCACCTCCAGGACTGTAACATCCTCACTCAGTACAGACACTGTACTTCCCACCTCCAGGACTGTAACATCCTCACTCAGTACAGACACTGTACTTCCCACCTCCAGGACTGTAACATCCTCACTCAGTACAGACACTGTACTTCCCTACCTCCAGGACTGTAACATCCTCACTCAGTACAGGCACTGTACTTCCCTACCTCCAGGACTGTAACATCCTCACTCAGTACAGACACTGTACTTCCCACCTCCAGGACTGTAACATCCTCACTCAGTACAGGCACTGTACTTCCCACCTCCAGGACTGTAACATCCTCACTCAGTACAGACACTGTACTTCCCTACCTCCAGGACTGTAACATCCTCACTCAGTACAGACACTGTACTTCCCACCTCCAGGACTGTAACATCCTCACTCAGTACAGGCACTGTACTTCCCTACCTCCAGGACTGTAACATCCTCACTCAGTACAGGCACTGTACTTCCCACCTCCAGGACTGTAACATCCTCACTCAGTACAGACACTGTACTTCCCTACCTCCAGGACTGTAACATCCTCACTCAGTACAGACACTGTACTTCCCACCTCCAGGACTGTAACATCCTCACTCAGTACAGGCACTGTACTTCCCACCTCCAGGACTGTAACATCCTCATTCATCCTTCATAGTACAGACACTGTACTCAGAGGCATCGTTAGGGGGGGGCCGCCCCGGGTGACACCATTTAGGGGGTGACACCAAAGAGCCTCTAAAGGTGGCACTAAGAACATCAGAAAGGAGGAACACTGCAGCAGGCCTACTGGCCCATACTAGGCAGTGCTGCAGCATCATAAGTGAAAAATCCTTTGTTTCTATATAGCCTATTATATGATTACAGAGTACAGATGGGCCTATATAGGGAAA
The DNA here is from genome assembly GCF_038502225.1 of Cherax quadricarinatus. NCBI lineage: Eukaryota > Metazoa > Arthropoda > Malacostraca > Decapoda > Parastacidae > Cherax > Cherax quadricarinatus. Next base: position 26,358,743 of record NC_091334.1, on the reverse strand, counting down.
ATCAATGACGCTATATGATAAACTACGATAAATCGATAATTTTATTTATGATGTTTTGGAAAAAACCTTAATCGCCCTGGCATCACTATGATCAGTCATCAGTGACGTTACATACTGTGTCTGCTGCACCGCCCACCAGTTTGGTCCAGGTGGTGTATATGTGGCTGCTGCACTGCCCACCAGTGTGGTCCAGGTGGTGTATATGTGGCTGCTGCACCACCCACCAGTTTGGTCCAGGTGGTGTATATGTGGCTGCTGCACCGCCCACCAGTGAGTTGGTCCAGGTGGTGTATATGTGGCTGCTGCACCGCCCACCAGTGAGTGGTCCAGGTGGTGTATATGTGGCTGCTGCACCGCCCACCAGTGAGTTGGTCCAGGTGGTGTATATGTGGCTGCTGCACCGCCCACCAGTGAGTTTGGTCCAGGTGGTGTACATGTGGCTGCTGCACCGTTCACCAGTGAGTTTGGTCCAGGTGGTGTACATGTGGCTGCTGCACCGCCCACCAGTGAGTTTGGTCCAGGTGGTGTACATGTGGCTGCTGCACCGCCCACCAGTGAGTTTGGTCCAGGTGGTGTACATGTGGCTGCTGCACCGCCCACCAGTGAGTTTGGTCCAGGTGGTGTATATGTGGCTGCTGCACCGCCCACCAGTGTGGTCCAGGTGGTGTATATGTGGCTGCTGCACCGCCCACCAGTGGTCCAGGTGGTGTATATGTGGCTGCTGCAGGTGTGGTCCAGGTGGTGGTGTATGTGGCTGCTGCACCGCCCACCAGTGTGGTCCAGGTGGTGTATATGTGGCTGCTGCACCGCCCACCAGTGAGTGGTCCAGGTGGTGTATATGTGGCTGCTGCACCGCCCACCAGTGTGGTCCAGGTGGTGTATATGTGGCTGCTGCACCGCCCACCAGTGTGGTCCAGGTGGTGTATATGTGGCTGCTGCACCGCCCACCAGAGTGGTCCAGGTGGTGTATATGTGGCTGCTGCACCGCCCACCAGTGTGGTCCAGGTGGTGTATATGTGGCTGCTGCACCGCCCACCAGGGAGTTGGTCCAGGTGGTGTATATGTGGCTGCTGCACCGCCCACCAGTGTGGTCCAGGTGGTGTATATGTGGCTGCTGCACCGCCCCAGTGTGGTCCAGGTGAATATATGTGGCTGCTGCACCACCCACCAGTGTGGTCCAGGTGGTGTATATGTGGCTGCTGCACCGCCCACCAGTGAGTTGGTCCAGGTGGTGTATATGTGGCTGCTGCACCGCCCACCAGTGAGTGGTCCAGGTGGTGTATATGTGGCTGCTGCACCGCCCACCAGTGAGTTGGTCCAGGTGGTGTATATGTGGCTGCTGCACCGCCCACCAGGGAGTTGTGTCCAGGTGGTGTATATGTGGCTGCTGCACCGCCCACCAGTGAGTTGGTCCAGGTGGTGTATATGGGTCTGCTGCACCGCCCTGCTGTGAGTATGGTGCAGGTGGTGTATATGTGGCTGCTGCACCGCCCACCAGTGAGTTGTGTCCAGGTGGTGTATATGTGGCTGCTGCACCGCCCACCAGTGAGTTTGGTCCAGGTGGTGTATATGTGGCTGCTGCACCGCCCACCAGTGTGTGTGGTCCAGGTGGTGTATATGTGGCTGCTGCACCGCCCACCAGTGTGTGTGGTCCAGGTGGTTTATATGTGGCTGCTGCACCGCCCACCAGTGAGTTTGGTCCAGGTGGTGTATATGTGCCTGCTGCACCGCCCACCAGTGTGGTCCAGGTGGTGTATATGTGGCTGCTGCACCGCCCACCAGTGAGTTGGTTCAGGTGGTGTATATGTGGCTGCTGCACCGCCCACCAGTGAGTGGTCCAGGTGGTGTATATGTGGCTGCTGCACCGCCCACCAGTGAGGTTGGTCCAGGTGGTGTATATGTGGCTGCTGCACCGCCCACCAGTGTGGTCCAGGTGGTGTATATGTGGCTGCTGCACCGCCCACCAGTGTGGTCCAGGTGGTGTATATGTGGCTGGTGCGCCGCCCACCAGTGACCCACCAGTGTGGTCCAGGTGGTGTATATGTGGCTGCTGCACCGCCCACCAGTGTGGTCCAGGTGGTGTATATGTGTCTGCTGCACCACCCACCAGTGTGGTCCAGGTGGTGTATATGTGGCTGCTGCACCACCCACCAGTGTGGTCCAGGTGGTGTATATGTGGCTGCTGCACCGCCCACCAGTGTGGTCCAGGTGGTGTATATGTGGCTGCTGCACCGCCCACCAGTGAGTTTGGTCCAGGTGGTGTATATGTGGCTGCTGCACCGCCCACCAGTGTGGTCCAGGTGGTGTATATGTGGCTGCTGCACCACCCACCAGTGTGGTCCAGGTGGTGTGTGTATATGTGGCTGCTGCACCGCCCACCAGTGTGGTCCAGGTGGTGTATATGTGGCTGCTGCACCACCCACCAGTGTGGTCCAGGTGGTGTATATGTGGCTGCTGCACCGCCCACCAGTGTGGTCCAGGTGGTGTATATGTGGCTGCTGCACCACCCACCAGTGTGGTCCAGGTGGTGTATATGTGGCTGCTGCACCGCCCACCAGTGTGGTCCAGGTGGTGTATATGTGGCTGCTGCACCGCCCACCAGTGTGGTCCAGGTGGTGTATATGTGGCTGCTGCACCGCCCACCAGTGTGGTCCAGGTGGTGTATATGTGGCTGCTGCACCGCCCACCAGTGTGGTCCAGGTGGTGTATATGTGGCTGCTGCACCGCCCACCAGTGTGGTCCAGGTGGTGTATATGTGGCTGCTGCACCGCCCACCAGTGTGGTCCAGGTGGTGTATATGTGGCTGCTGCACCGCCCACCAGTGTGGTCCAGGTGGTGTATATGTGGCTGCTGCACCGCCCACCAGTGTGGTCCAGGTGGTGTATATGTGGCTGCTGCACCGCCCACCAGTGTGGTCCAGGTGGTGTATATGTGGCTGCTGCACCGCCCACCAGTGTGGTCCAGGTGGTGTATATGTGGCTGCTGCACCACCCACCAGTTTGGTCCAGGTGGTGTATATGTGGCTGCTGCACCACCCACCAGTTTGGTCCAGGTGGTGTATATGTGGCTGCTGCACCACCCACCAGTTTGGTCCAGGTGGTGTATATGTGGCTGCTGCACCACCCACCAGTGTGGTCCAGGTGGTGTATATGTGGCTGCTGCACCGCCCACCAGTAAGTGGTGTATATGTGGCTGCTGCACCGCCCACCAGTTTGGTCCAGGTGGTGTATATGTGGCTGCTGCACCGCCCACCAGTTTGGTCCAGGTGGTGTATATGTGGCTGCTGCACCGCCCACCAGTGTGGTCCAGGTGCTGCTGCACCGCCCACCAGGTGGTGTATATGTGGCTGCTGCACCGGTGGTCCAGGTGGTGTATATGTGGCTGCTGCACCGCCCACCAGTGTGGTCCAGGTGGTGTATATGTGGCTGCTGCACCGCCCACCAGTGTGGTCCAGGTGGTGTATATGTGGCTGCTGCACCGCCCACCAGTGTGGTCCAGGTGGTGTATATGTGGCTGCTGCACCGCCCACCAGTTTGGTCCAGGTGGTGTATATGTGGCTGCTGCACCGCCCACCAGTGTGGTCCAGGTGGTGTATATGTGGCTGCTGCACCACCCACCAGTGTGGTCCAGGTGGTGTATATGTGGCTGCTGCACCACCCACCAGTGTGGTCCAGGTGGTGTATATGTGGCTGCTGCACCGCCCACCAGTGTGGTCCAGGTGGTGTATATGTGGCTGCTGCACCACCCACCAGTGTGGTCCAGGTGGTGTATATGTGGCTGCTGCACCACCCACCAGTGTGGTCCAGGTGGTGTATATGTGGCTGCTGCACCGCCCACCAGTGTGGTCCAGGTGGTGTATATGTGGCTGCTGCACCGCCCACCAGTGTGGTCCAGGTGGTGTATATGTGGCTGCTGCACCACCCACCAGTGTGGTCCAGGTGGTGTATATGTGGCTGCTGCACCACCCACCAGTGTGGTCCAGGTGGTGTATATGTGGCTGCTGCACCGCCCACCAGTGAGTCTGGTCCAGGTGGTGTATATGTGGCTGCTGCACCGCCCACCAGTGTGGTCCAGGTGGTGTATATGTGGCTGCTGCACCACCCACCAGTGTGGTCCAGGTGGTGTATATGTGGCTGCTGCACCGCCCACCAGTTTGGTCCAGGTGGTGTATATGTGGCTGCTGCACCACCCACCAGTTTGGTCCAGGTGGTGTATATGTGGCTGCTGCACCGCCCACCAGTTTGGTCCAGGTGGTGTATATGTGGCTGCTGCACCGCCCACCAGTGTGGTCCAGGTGGTGTATATGTGGCTGCTGCACCGCCCACCAGTTTGGTCCAGGTGGTGTATATGTGGCTGCTGCACCACCCACCAGTTTGGTCCAGGTGGTGTATATGTGGCTGCTGTGCCACCCACCAGTTTGGTCCAGGTGGTGTATATGTGGCTGCTGCACCACCCACCAGTGTGGTCCAGGTGGTGTATATGTGGCTGCTGCACCACCCACCAGTTTGGTCCAGGTGGTGTATATGTGGCTGCTGTGCCACCCACCAGTTTGGTCCAGGTGGTGTATATGTGGCTGCTGCACCACCCACCAGTTTGGTCCAGGTGGTGTATATGTGGCTGCTGGCCCACCCACCATTTTGGTCCAGGTGGTGTATATGTGGCTGCTGCACCGCCCACCAGTGTGGTCCAGGTGGTGTATATGTGGCTGCTGCACCGCCCACCAGTGTGGTCCAGGTGGTGTATATGTGGCTGCTGCACTGCCCACCAGTTTGGTCCAGGTGGTGTACATGTGGCTGCTGCACCGCCCACCAGTGAGTTTGGTCCAGGTGGTGTATATGTGGCTGCTGCACCACCCACCAGTGTGGTCCAGGTGGTGTATATGTGGCTGCTGCACCGCCCACCAGTGTGGTCCAGGTGGTGTATATGTGGCTGCTGCACCGCCCACCAGTGTGGTCCAGGTGGTGTATATGTGGCTGCTGCACCGCCCACCAGTGTGGTCCAGGTGGTGTATATGTGGCTGCTGCACCGCCCACCAGTGTGGTCCAGGTGGTGTATATGTGGCTGCTGCACCGCCCACCAGTGTGGTCCAGGTGGTGTATATGTGGCTGCTGCACCGCCCACCAGTGTGGTCCAGGTGGTGTATATGTGGCTGCTGCACCGCCCACCAGTGTGGTCCAGGTGGTGTATATGTGGCTGCTGCACCACCCACCAGTTTGGTCCAGGTGGTATATATGTGGCTGCTGCACCACCCACCAGTGTGGTCCAGGTGGTGTATATGTGGCTGCTGCACCGCCCACCAGTGTGGTCCAGGTGGTGTATATGTGGCTGCTGCACCGCCCACCAGTGTGGTCCAGGTGGTGTATATGTGGCTGCTGCACCGCCCACCAGTGTGGTCCAGGTGGTGTATATGTGGCTGCTGCACCGCCCACCAGTGTGGTCCAGGTGGTGTGTGTATATGTGGCTGCTGCACACCCTACCAGTGTGGTCCAGGTGGTGTATATGTGGCTGCTGCACCGCCCACCAGTGAGTGTGGTCCAGGTGGTGTATATGTGGCTGCTGCACCGCCCACCAGTGTGGTCCAGGTGGTGTATATGTGGCTGCTGCACCGCCCACCAGTGTGGTCCAGGTGGTGTATATGTGGCTGCTGCACCCCCCCACCAGTGTGGTCCAGGTGGTGTATATGTGGCTGCTGCACCGCCCACCAGTTTGGTCCAGGTGGTGTATATGTGGCTGCTGCACCACCCACCAGTGTGGTCCAGGTGGTGTATATGTGGCTGCTGCACCGCCCACCAGTGTGGTCCAGGTGGTGTATATGTGGCTGCTGCACCGCCCACCAGTGTGGTCCAGGTGGTGTATATGTGGCTGCTGCACCGCCCACCAGTGTGGTCCAGGTGGTGTATATGTGGCTGCTGCACCGCCCACCAGTGTGGTCCAGGTGGTGTATATGTGGCTGCTGCACCGCCCACCATTGTGGTCCAGGTGGTGTATATGTGGCTGCTGCACCGCCCACCAGTGTGGTCCAGGTGGTGGTGTATATGTGGCTGCTGCACCACCCACCAGTGTGGTCCAGGTGGTGTATATGTGGCTGCTGTGCCACCCACCGGTTTGGTCCAGGTGGTGTATATGTGGCTGCTGCACCGCCCACCAGTGTGGTCCAGGTGGTGTATATGTGGCTGCTGCACCACCCACCAGTGTGGTCCAGGTGGTGTATATGTGGCTGCTGCACCACCCACCAGTGTGGTCCAGGTGGTGTATATGTGGCTGCTGCACCACCCACCAGTGTGGTCCAGGTGGTGTATATGTGGCTGCTGCACCACCCACCAGTGTGGTCCAGGTGGTGTATATGTGGCTGCTGCACACCCACCAGTTTGGTCCAGGTGGTGTATATGTGGCTTCTGCACCACCCACCAGTTTGGTCCAGGTGGTGTATATGTGGCTGCTGCACCACCCACCAGTGTGGTCCAGGTGGTGTATATGTGGCTGCTGCACCACCCACCAGTGTGGTCCAGGTGGTGTATATGTGGCTGCTGCACCACCCACCAGTGTGGTCCAGGTGGTGTATATGTGGCTGCTGCACCACCCACCAGTGTGGTCCAGGTGGTGTATATGTGGCTGCTGCACCACCCACCAGTGTGGTCCAGGTGGTGTATATGTGGCTGCTGCACCACCCACCAGTGTGGTCCAGGTGGTGTATATGTGGCTGCTGCACCACCCACCAGTGTGGTCCAGGTGGTGTATATGTGGCTGCTGCACCACCCACCAGTGTGGTCCAGGTGGTGTATATGTGGCTGCTGCACCGCCCACCAGGTGGTGTATATGTGGCTGCTGTCCAGGTCCAGGTGGTATATATGTGGCTGCTGCACCACCCACCAGTTTGGTCCAGGTGGTGTATATGTGGCTGCTGTGCCACCCACCATTTGGTCCAGGTGGTGTATATGTGGCTGCTGCACCACCCACCATTTAGTCCAGGTGGTGTATATGTGGCTGCTGCACCACCCACCAGTGTGTCCAGGTGGTCCAGGTGGTGGTATATGTGGCTGCTGCACACCCACCAGTTTGGTCCAGGTGGTGTATATGTGGCTGCTGCACACCCACCAGTTTGGTCCAGGTGGTGTATATGTGGCTGCTGCACCACCCACCAGTGTGGTCCAGGTGGTGTATATGTGGCTGCTGCACCACCCACCAGTGTGGTCCAGGTGGTGTATATGTGGCTGCTGCACCACCCACCAGTGTGGTCCAGGTGGTGTATATGTGGCTGCTGCACCACCCACCAGTGTGGTCCAGGTGGTGTATATGTGGCTGCTGCACCACCCACCAGTGTGGTCCAGGTGGTGTATATGTGGCTGCTGCACCACCCACCAGTGTGGTCCAGGTGGTGTATATGTGGCTGCTGCACCACCCACCAGTGTGGTCCAGGTGGTGTATATGTGGCTGCTGTGCCACCCACCAGTGTGGTCCAGGTGGTGTATATGTGGCTGCTGCACTGCCCACCAGTTTGGTCCAGGTGGTGTATATGTGGCTGCTGCACCACCCACCAGTGTGGTCCAGGTGGTGTATATGTGGCTGCTGCACCACCCACCAGTGTGGTCCAGGTGGTGTATATGTGGCTGCTGCACCACCCACCAGTGTGGTCCAGGTGGTGTATATGTGGCTGCTGCACCACCCACCAGTGTGGTCCAGGTGGTGTATATGTGGCTGCTGCACCACCCACCAGTGTGGTCCAGGTGGTGTATATGTGGCTGCTGCACCACCCACCAGTTTGGTCCAGGTGGTGTATATGTGGCTGCTGCACCACCCACCAGTTTGGTCCAGGTGGTGTATATGTGGCTGCTGCACCACCCACCAGCGGTCCAGGTGGTGTATATGTGGCTGCTGTGCCACCCACCAGTGTGGTCCAGGTGAATATATGTGGCCACTGCACCACCCACCAGTGTGGTCCAGGTGGTGGTATATATGTGGCTGCTGCACTGCCCACCAGTTTGGTCCAGGTGGTGTATATGTGGCTGCTGCACCACCCACCAGTGTGGTCCAGGTGGTGTATATGTGGCTGCTGCACCACCCACCAGTGTGGTCCAGGTGGTGTATATGTGGCTGCTGCACCACCCACCAGTGTGGTCCAGGTGGTGTGTATGTGGCTGCTGTGCACCGCCCACCAGTGTGGTCCAGGTGGTGTATATGTGGCTGCTGCACCACCCACCAGTTTGGTCCAGGTGGTGTATATGTGGCTGCTGCACCACCCACCAGTGTGGTCCAGGTGGTGTATATGTGGCTGCTGCACCACCCACCAGTGTGGTCCAGGTGGTGTATATGTGGCTGCTGCACCACCCACCAGTGTGGTCCAGGTGGTGTATATGTGGCTGCTGCACCACCCACCAGTGTGGTCCAGGTGGTGTATATGTGGCTGCTGCACCACCCACCAGTGTGGTCCAGGTGGTGTATATGTGGCTGCTGCACCACCCACCAGTGTGGTCCAGGTGGTGGTGTATATGTGGCTGCTGTACCACCCACCAGTGTGGTCCAGGTGGTGGTGTATATGTGGCTGCTGCACCACCCACCAGTGTGGTCCAGGTGGTGTATATGTGGCTGCTGCACCACCCACCAGTGTGGTCCAGGTGGTGTATATGTGGCTGCTGCACCACCCACCAGTGTGGTCCAGGTGGTGTATATGTGGCTGCTGCACCACCCACCAGTGTGGTCCAGGTGGTGTATATGTGGCTGCTGCACCACCCACCAGTGTGGTCCAGGTGGTGTATATGTGGCTGCTGCACCACCCACCAGTGTGGTCCAGGTGGTGTATATGTGGCTGCTGCACCACCCACCAGTGTGGTCCAGGTGGTGGTGTATATGTGGCTGCTGCACCACCCACCAGTGTGGTCCAGGTGGTGGTGTATATGTGGCTGCTGCACCACCCACCAGTGTGGTCCAGGTGGTGTATATGTGGCTGCTGTGCCACCCACCAGTGTGGTCCAGGTGGTGTATATGTGTCTGCTGCACCACCCACCAGTGTGGTCCAGGTGGTGTATATGTGGCTGCTGCACCACCCACCAGTGTGGTCCAGGTGGTGTATATGTGTCTGCTGCACCACCCACCAGTGTGGTCCAGGTGGTGTATATGTGTCTGCTGCACCACCCACCAGTGTGGTCCAGGTGGTGTATATGTGACTGCTGCACCACCCACCAGTGTGGTCCAGGTGGTGTATATGTGTCTGCTGCACCACCCACCAGTGTGGTCCAGGTGGTGTATATATGGCTGCTGCACCACCCACCAGTGTGGTCCAGGTGGTGTATATGTGGCTGCTGTGCCACCCACCAGTGTGGTCCAGGTGGTGGTGTATATGTGGCTGCTGCACCACCCACCAGTGTGGTCCAGGTGGTGTATATGTGGCTGCTGCACCACCCACCAGTGTGGTCCAGGTGGTGTATATGTGGCTGCTGCACCACCCACCAGTGTGGTCCAGGTGGTGTATATGTGGCTGCTGCACCACCCACCAGTGTGGTCCAGGTGGTGTATATGTGGCTGCTGCACCACCCACCAGTGTGGTCCAGGTGGTGTATATGTGGCTGCTGCACCACCCACCAGTGTGGTCCAGGTGGTGGTGTATATGTGGCTGGGTTAAACATACAATGGGTCAGGTAATTATCATATTTTAAGCTTTACTTTCACTTACTGGTGATATTAGTCATGTTCATGAATCAAGATGTATGAACGGGTGAGAACTGACATTCATGAAATGTTGAAATAACCGTGATACGTAAGAACATAAGAATGGAGGAACACTGCAGAAGGCCTACTGGACCCTGCAAGTCAGGTCCTTATCAAAACTACCCCTACCCAAAGGTTTTCCACCCCATGTATAAGAACATAATAACAACTATAACTACTACTACCTCTACTTGTACTACACCTCACTCAAAGCCTATATATACTCTCTGTGTCCATGTATTGTTTGTATCAATTTGACAAAGTTCCTAGAAAGTGAAATGTTGCCCCTCTCTACTTTGTATTGGACTGAAAAAGTCATTGTGTGGCTAAAAGTTTCCTTAATAATGATTCCCATAACTGTCTCAAACTTCATCTTGTCAGTTTTTAAACCATTTATCACAGTAGTGAATGTATATGCCACTGTACATAGGCTTGTGCCTCACGTAAAAACCAAAACCTGTATTTGAGAGGTGGATATTAACATCAAGGAAAGGAAGCAAGGAATTAGATTTCCACTGAAGATTGAGACACTTGTACAAGATAAGAACATAAGAAAGAAGGAACACTGCAGCAGGCCTGTTGGCCCACTTTGTATTGTACTGATGAAGCTACACAGTGGCTAGAGTCATCAGGCCAGAGACCAAAGATGTCATCTACATACACAACTTTCCTTGTACGAGTGAATATCAAAATGGTATACAATACCGACAGGTTGGTAGGTAAGACACATAGGCAACAGTTAGGCAACTTTATTCCGAAATGTTTCGCCTACACAGTAGGCTTCTTCAGTTCTTCAGTCAAGTACAGAAAGTAGGCAGGAACAGTAGATATGTGAAGACGATGTAATCAGTCCATCACCCTTGAAGTCGTAGATTTGAGGTTGTCAGACCCTCAGCCTGGAGATGTTCTGTTCCATAGTCTGGAACTATCTGTTGCCTATGTGTCTTACCTACCTTTCTTTGTATGAATCTTAGTCCTGGCTTCGTCTCTGTAGATGCTTTCCTTTCCCATTACATTGTAGAAAACTCCAAACTTCAGAACACCCGTGACTTAACCTGATTCTTTTTTCCCCATTCTCCTTTCCTCTTTCTCCTTCAGGTTTTCTTTCTTCTGCCTTTGGTATTTGGTCCATTATTATTATTTCCCCCACTCCCTCTGTGTTTTTGTTTCTACCTTTTGTGGGCCCCTAACTCCCTTGAGGGCCCCTAGCTCCCTTGCAGTGCTCCTCTTTCTTAGTATTTGACTCGGTCCACTATACTACTACTACCTCTACGACTGCCTGTCTTCCTCCTTTCCTACTACCTCTCTTGTCCCGGCCCTGCCTGTTGGCCTATATATACTGCCTCCTCCGCTGTATTCTACAGCGTTATGTTTGACAGTACACCAGATGTGACACACACTGACCAAATGTCAGAAGTTATCAGGTACATGCAAATGGAGGATGGAAGAGTTCAAGTGAAGGAAGTTTTTCTTGTTTTTTTTCCTTTGAAGGGCAAAAAAGCTGCTGATATCAGTTCTGATATCTTGAAAAAGCTGGAAAGTGATGGACTGAACTTCATGTTGTGCCGTGCTCAGGGATATGACAATGCTGCCACCATGGCCGGGGTCCATGGTGGTGTACAAGCCATTCTTAAAGAAAAGAACAAGAAGGCAATTTTCAGTGGTTGTGTCAACCATTCATTGAACTTGTGTGGTCAACATTCTTTTGCTGAGAATTAATCATGTGTAGAATTTTTTGGCAGTCTTGAGTCAGCGTATACGTTCTTTGCCTCCTCCACTCATCGATGGGATGTATTAATGGACCATACTGCAGTCTCTTTGAAAAGATTATCAACAACAAGATGGAGTTCTCATTACAATGCAGTGAAACCAGTAGTGGAATCTTTCGAGGAACTTGTGGCAGCGATTGAAGCTCTTTGCGACCCACGGGAAATTTTGGATACAAGAGGAGCAGCACAAGGTCTTCTCTCTGCTGTGTGTGACTTCACATTTGTGTGTTATCTGTATTTCTGGTGTGACATACTTCAGGAGGTTTGGCTTGCACAGCAGTACTTGCACACTAAGGATTTAACTCTTGACAAAGTGAAGTTAGAGGCACTGCGCTTATTTTTGAATGAAGGGCGAGATTGCATAGTGGAAAATTCAATACAACAGGCACTTTTGAAATGTGAGAAGTATGAATTTCCAACAGAGAGAAGAATCAGGTTAAAGAAAAGGATGGCAGGGGAGCAGGCAAGAGATTCCGAACTCACTCTACAGGAAGAAAACAAGAGGGCAATGTTGGAGTGCATTGATCATTTTCATAATGAACTCGAGATATGATGAAAAGCAATCAAGAATGTGGCAGCCATGTTTGTGGTCATTCAAACAAAGAATCTTGTACAAGCTATTGAAGAAGAATTGGAGGTGATGCTTCAAGACTCTCAGTCTTCTATAATGAAATATACAAGAATGAGCTCATGCTTGAAATACCAAGACTAAGGAGGCACCTGCAAGCTGCTGTTGTTGATCTTAACAAAGTTAAGCACTGGACTACACTGGATGTACTAACATTCACAGTTGAATGGGATTTCATTGAATCTCTTCCAACTCTGACGCTCTGCCTGAGGTTGTTCCTTACTTTGTGTGTTTCTGTGGCTTCTTGTGAAAGGAGTTTCTCCAAGTTGAAGCTGATTAAAAACTATTTATGGTCCACAATGAGTCGATCCAGAATCTCTGACATAGCAATGTTATCCATAGAAAATGGGTCAGTTGACAGCATTGATTTTGATGATGTGATGGATGATTTTGCAGGATTGAAGGCAAGGGATTGTGTGATCTGATTCACTGAGATGTTACCTGTACTCAAGGTCAGATCGGAACTAGTGTTTCTCTGATATTGCAATGTTTTTCTTAATTTTTCAAGTTTTTTTCTTTTGGCATTGTTGAAGAATAATACAGTGGTCCCTCGCTTTTCGTAGTTCTTGGCAATCGTAAATTTCGCCAATCATAGGGGTATTTTCATATAAACATGGACTCGCTTTTCATAGGTTGACTCGCGAATAGTAGTTCGTCCAGGACGCTTACGCACGGTGTGAGCCGGGGAGGCCTCCCTACCCAGCCAGTCTGGCATTGTTTACCAGTGAGTGAAGGTCCCCTCAAGTGCTCCTACGAAATATTTCATAATATTCCACTCATTTTAGTCCTTGCAAGTACTAAATAAGCTACCATGGCTCCAAAGAAAGCTCCTAGTGTCAAGCCTGTGGTAAAGAAGGTGAGAAATATGTACAGTGACAAAGTCTTGTACCATTTTAGGGAAGTGTTAAAGAGACGCCAGAAACAGAGCTCTCTCCACAGTTACTTTGCGAGACAAGACTAGAGTGACTCTCAAGGTGGTCCTAGTGGCATTAAGAAACAGAGAAGAGAAGCAACCCCAGAGAAGGAATTGGTACCTGAGGTGTTGCTGGAAGGGGATTCCCCTTCCAAACTGTAAACAATCCAATCTCTCTCCTCCTCCAGTCTCCCATACACTAAGAAGAATCACCAATAAAGGTAAGTGTTATGCTGTTAATGTTTCATTCATCATTTCCCATTGTATTATGTACTACATGTATATTTCATGTAAAATTTTTTTTTGTTTTAATACTTCTGAGTGTCAGAAACGGATTAATTGTATTTACATTATTTCTTATGGGGAAAATTGATTCGCAAATCGTAAATTTCGTTTATAGTAGCTCCTCCAGGAACGGATTAATTACGAACAACGCGGGACCACTGTAAATGTTGGATGTGTTGGCTGTACTCAAAGTGGTATTTGAGTTTGTTTCTTCAGTATTACTACGATTATTTATTTTAGCATTAATAAAGTTGAGAAGTATTCTCCTGTTCAGTTTATGGCCCTTAAACGTTCTCATTGTTAAACATTTGTCACTGGTCATGCAGTAGTGACGTAACTGAGTTTATTCCCCCCCATCCCCCCGCCCTTGGATTTCATGGGGGTGACACCAAAGATGCCGCCCCAGGTGACACCAATCCTAGCAATGCCTCTGACTGTACTTGCCACCTACAGAGCTGTAACATTCTCATTCATTCTTCAGAGTACAGACACTGTACTTCCCACCTCCAGAACTGTAACATCCTCACTCATCTTGTAAACATGTACATTATGTGTGGTTTAGTCATAATATTGAACAATGTGTTTCAGAACTCAACCGTAGAATGCGGCAGCAAGAGTCCAGCAGCGACGGCGGCGGGAGTGGATGTAGCGGCGGAGGTGGACTCTCCACCGCCGGCGGTGCAGACCAGACATGACAAGGTTCTGCCATCCTCCCCGCCGCCGCCGCCAACAGTGGCGGCGGCGACTTCACCCAAGAAGTTTGTGTTGACACAAGAATATATCCAACAAAGTAAGTACTGCTGTCTTGATAACTGATGTACCATGATGTACCCTGGTGTTCCATGGTGTACTATGATGTACCCTGGTGTTTCATGGTGTAACATGATGTACCCTGGTGTTCCATGATGTACCCTGGTGTTCCATGGTGTACCATGATGTACTTTGGTGTACCCTGGCATTTCATGGTGTAATATGATGTATCCTGGTGTTCTGTGATGTACCCTGGTGTTCCATGATGTACCCTGGTGTTCCACGATGTATCCTAGTGTACCATGGTTTACTCTGGTGTACTGTGATGTTTTATGGTTTACCATGTACTGTGATGTACCCTGGTGTTCCATGATGTACCCATTGATACCTTTGATGTACCTTTGAAGAGTTTCACTACTCTTGGAGCCTGGCCATGTGCCAGGCTCGTCTGATGCTTGCCTGGTCAACCAGGCTATTGCTGCTGGAGGCCCACTGCCCCACATATCCATCACAGCCTGGTTGATCTGGTACCTGGTGAAGATACTTGTTCAATTTCCTCTTGAAGGCTTCTACACTTGTTCCAGCCATGTTTCTAATATCTTCTGGTAAGATGTCCCACTTATTGTCCCCACCGCACCCCTGCTCCTCACTGTGTTTATTTTGCACTTCTTCCCATATCTCTCACTCCAGTATGTTGTTATGGCAGTGTGCAGATTGGGAACCAGGCCCTCGAGTACTTTCCAGGTATATATTATCATGTATCTCTCTCTCCACTCCAGAGAGTACATGTTCAAGTCTTGAAGGCATTCCCGGTAATTTAGGTGCTTTACTGGGTCAGTGTGACCTGTAAATGTTCTCTGTATTTGTTCCAGCTTTGATATTTCTCCTGCTTTGAATGGAGCTGTCAGCACTGAGCAACATTCTAAATGAGCACTAGCGATTTGAAGAGTGTCACCATCGGCATTATTTCCCTTGTTTTGAAAGTTTTCAGTACTCTCCCCGTCATCTTCCTGGCTGTCGTGATCTTTGTCTTGTTATGGTCTTTATAAGAAAGGTCAGCTGACATAATTATTCCCAGGTCTTTTATGAGTTCCTTGGTGACCCTCTTGAGTTTTGTACATAGTGTTCCTTTTGAGTTCTTCATTTTTTCCATACCTAAGCAGCTGGAACTTACCACCACTGAACGTCATGTTCTTCACTGCCCACTGGAAAACCCTGCTTATGTCTTCCTGTAATTTTTCTGTGTCCTCTACCATAGTGACTTTCATGCTTATTTTAGTGTCATCTGCAAATGATGATACAAAAGTGTGATTGGTGTTTTTATCTCTGTTTGCTATGAGGATAAGAAACAGCAGAGGTACCAGGACAGTGCCTTGGGGCACAGAGCTTTTTACTTTGCTAATGCTGGATCTTGCTCTGTTTACTACTACCTTTTGTGGTCTGTGTGTTAGGAACCTGAAAATCCATCTGCCTACCTTCCCTTTAATGCCCATGGCCTTCATTTTGTGGACTATGACTCCGTGATCACATTTGTCAAACACCTTTGCAAAATCTGTGATCACATCTGCGTTTTGGTCATCTTCCAACGCCTCCGTAATTTTGTCATAATGGTTCAGCAGCTGTGACAGACATGATCGTCGTGCTCTAAAACCATGCTGGTTTGGGTTATGCTGGTTGTACTGTTCCATGAAATTTGTAATCTGCTATCTCATCACTCTTTCTAAGATTTTTATGATGTGAGAGGTTAGGGCTACTGGTCTGTAATTTTTAGCTAGTGCTCTATTACCTCCCTTATGCAAAGGAGCTATGTCTGCACTTTTTAGGGCCTCCGGTATTTCACCTAGATCTAAGCTCTTTCCCAAAGAACATTGAGTGCTCGTGCTAGTGGTACTTTGCACTTCTTTATAAATAGGGCATTCCATGAATCTGCTCCAGGTGCTGAGTGAGTGGGCATGTTATCCATTTCTTTTCCGAAATCTATGAGATTTATACTAATGTCAGTTAGTTGGTCTGTGCAGCCTTCTGCTGGAGTGAAAAATATTTCTGCATTTTCTACCTTGGTGTTCATTTAGTGGGTTGCTGAACACCAGCTGATACTGTTCTTTTAGGATTTCACTTATTTCCTGTTCATTGGCAGTATACAAATCTCTTCTCAATAATGGTCCAATTCTACAGGTAGTTCTTAGCTTGAATTTTGCATAGGAATAGAAATATTTTGATTTTCTTGCAATAGTTGTATGAATGTTGGTAGTGGCAGCTGGTCCAGTTGGTAACACTGATGAATGTTGGTAGTGGCAGCTGGTCCAGTTGGTAACACTGACCTGTGAGGTAGATGTTAGTCCTCCTGCCACCCACCTCCTCCCCTGCTGTCAGGTATACATTGTGAGCAGCTGTCACCTGTTGTAAAGGACTACCTGGAGTTTTTGTAACTGCACTCGACTTGCTGCTTGAGGGTGACTTCTGTCTTGTAGAAGATCCTCAACTGACCTAACCCCCCCCCCCTCCCTCTCTCTCTCTCTCTCTCTCTATCTATCTATCTATCTCTATCTATCTATCTATCTCTCTATCTATCTATCTCTATCTATCTATCTATCTCTCTCTCTCTCTATCTCTCTCTATCTCTCTCTCTCTCTCTCTCTCTCTCTCTCTCTCTCTCTCTCTCTCTCTCTCTCTCTCTCTCTCTCTCTCTCTCTCTCTCTCTCTCTCTCTCTCTATCTCTCTCTCTATCTCTCTCTCTCTCTCTCTCTCTCTCTCTCTCTCTCTCTCTCTCTCTATCTATCTATCTCTCTCTATCTATCTCTCTCTATCTCTCTATCTCTCTCTCTCTATCTCTCTCTCTCACACTCTCTCTCACACACTCACACTCTCTCTCACACACTCACACTCTCTCACACTCTCTCTCTTTCTGCTCTCCCAGTCATGTTTCAGTCAGTACCAGTCCTCTCTCCTGGTGGTCTGGGTCACAACTGGTCAAGAAGAGTCGATCAAGGAGTCGACCATCGCCTCATCTTCGCTCTTCTCGTAGTCCTGGAAATGTACTTAAGATGTTCTTCTTGTCAAGCAACTGCTCAAGAAGAAATTTGTCACCCAGCTGGTAGTTATAATTTAACACACGTTATATATTATGATGGACGTAAATGGGAGTGTTCTGGCAGGGCTGCATCTGCTCTTGTTGCCACCTCCCTAGTTAACAATGAGTTAGACATCATTAACAACTGGGCATCTACACTGCAAACTGAATTGCTTGTCATCCTAAGGGTGTTAAAGCTAACTTATGACACTGAGTTTGACTCTGTTATCATTACTGATTCTATGTCATCATTAAAGGCTCTTAATTCATATAATGACTCCAGCAACATGCTTATTGGAGAAGCCAGGTATAGTTACTCGAAAATCCAGGAAAAGGGAATTAATGTACAATTGCTGTGGATCCCATCGCACATTGGATTACTCCTTCATGATAAAGTTAACATGTTAATAATACAGTGGACCCCCGGTTAACGATATTTTTTCATTCCAGAAGTATGTTCAGGTGCCAGTACTGAATGAATTTGTTCCCATAAGGAATATTGTGAAGTAGATTAGTCCATTTCAGACCCCCAAACATACACATACAAACACACTTACATAAATACACTTACATAATTGGTCACATTGGGAGGTGATCGTTAAGCGGGGGTCCACTGTATTACATTTGAGATGATTACAGATACTGAGAGTAATCATATATTGATTATAATGATTTACGTATGTTCATGATATTGAGCAAATGTATACATGTATATAGTTTGTTACATATTTATTTATGATGGGCTGGGATAAGTTAAGGAGATAAGGTGTTTTCTAAGTGTAGTTTTAAAAATGCCGAGTCAGTGGTTCTGGAGATTTTTGGCAGAGAGTTCCAGATTTTGAGTCCTTTTATGTATATTGAATTTTTGACAAGATTTAACCTGACACAGGGAATGTCATAGAGATTTTTGTGACTAGTAGGTAGTAGGTTGGTAGACAGCAACCACCCAGGGAAGTACTACCGTCCTGCCAGATGACTGTGAAACAGAAACCTGTAACTGTTTTGCATGTTGGTAGGATTGGTGGTGTCTTTTTCTGTCTCATAAACACGCTAGATAACAGGGATATCTTGCTACTCCTACTTACACTTTGGTCACACTTCACAGACACGCACATGCATACAGTGTATATATATACATACATCTAAATAGCTCTTGTTCTTCTTTATTTCTTCTATTGTCCATGGGGAAGTGGAAAAGAATCTTTCCTCCGTAAGCCATGCATGTCGTATGAGACGACTAAAACGCCGGGGGCGATGGGCTAGTAACCCTTTCTGTAGACATTTACTAAAAAAGAGAAGAAGAAAAACTTTATAAAACTGGGATGCTTTAATGTGCGTGGATGTAGTGCGGATGACAAGAAACAGATGATTGCTGATGTTATGAATGAAAAGAAGTTGAATGTCCTGGCCCTAAGCGAAACAAAGCTGAAGGGGGTAGGGAAGTTTCGGTGGGGGGAATAAATGGGATTAAATCTGGAGTATCTGAGAGAGTTAGAGCTAAGGAAGGGGTAGCAGTAATGTTAAAGGATCAGTTATGGAAGGAGAAAAGAGAATATGAATTGTGTAAATTCAAGGATTATATGGATTAAAGTAAAGGTTGGATGCGAAAAGTGGGTCATAATAAGCATGTATGCACCTGGAGAAGAGAGGAATGTAGAGGAGAGAGAGATTTTGGGAGATGTTAAGTGAATGTATAGGAACCTTTGAACCAAGTGAGAGAGTAATTATGGTATGGGACCTGAATGCTAAAGTAGGAGAAACTTTTAGAGAGGGTGTGGTAGGTAAGTTTGGGGTGCCAGGTGTAAATGATAATGGGAGCCCTTTGATTGAACTTTGTATAGAAAGGGGTTTAGTTATAGGTAATACATATTTTAAGAAAAAGAGGATAAATAAGTATACAAGATATAATGTAGGGCAAAATGACAGTAGTTTGTTGGATTATGTATTGGTAGATAAAAGACTGTTGAGTAGACTTCAGGATGTACAGGTTTATAGAGGGGCCACAGATATATCAGATAACTTTTTAGTTGTAGCTACACTGAGAGTAAAAGGTAGATGGGATACAAGGAGAACAGAAGCATCAGGGAAGAGAGAGGTGAAGGTTTATAAACTAAAAGAGGAGGCAGTTAGGGTAAGATATAAACAGCTATTGGAGGATAGATGGGCTAATGAAAGCATAGGCAATGGGGTCGAAGAGGTATGGGGTAGGTTTAAAAATGTAGTGTTACAGTGTTCAGCAGAAGTTTGTAGTTACAGGAAAGTGGGTGCGGGAGGGAAGAGGAGCGATTGGTGGAATGATGATGTAAAGAGAGTAGTAAAGAAGAAAAAGTTAGCATATGAGAAGTTTTTACAAAGTAGAAGTGATGCAAGGAGGGAAGAGTATATGGAGAAAAAGAGAGAGGTTAAGAGAGTGGTGAAGCAACGTAAAAAGAGAGCAAATGAGAGAGTGGGTGAGATGTTATCAACAAATTTTGTTGAAAATAAGAAAAAGTTTTGGAGTGAGATTAACAAGTTAAGGAAGCCTAGAGAACAAATGGATTTGTCAGTTAAAAATAGGAGAGGAGAGTTATTAAATGGAGAGTTAGAGGTATTGGGAAGATGGAGGGAATATTTTGAGGAATTGTTAAATGTTGATGAAGATAGGGAAGCTGTGAGTTCGTGTATTGGGCAAGGAGGAATAACATCTTGTAGGAGTGAGGAAGAGCCAGTTGTGAGTGTGGGGGAAGTTCGTGAGGCAGTAGGTAAAATGAAAGGGGGTAAGGCAGCCGGGATTGATGGGATAAAGATAGAAATGTTAAAAGCAGGTGGGGATATAGTTTTGGAGTGGTTGATGCAATTATTTAATAAATGTATGGAAGAGGGTAAGGTACCTAGGGATTGGCAGAGAGCATGCATAGTTCCTTTGTATAAAGGCAAAGGGGACAAAAGAGAGTGCAAAAATTATAGGGGGATAAGTCTGTTGAGTATACCCGGTAAAGTGCATGGTAGAGTTATTATTGAAAGAATTAAGAGTAAGACGGAGAATAGGATAGCAGATGAACAAGGAGGCTTTAGGAAAGGTAGATAAGGCTAAAGAGGTTTTTGTGGCATTTATGGATTTGGAAAAGGCATATGACAGGGTGGATAGGGGGGCAATGTGGCAGATGTTGCAGGTGTATGGTGTAGGAGGTAGGTTACTGAAAGCAGTAAAGAGTTTTTACGAGGATAGTGAGGCTCAAGTTAGAGTATGTAGGAAAGAGGAAGATTATTTCTCAGTAAAAGTAGGCCTTAGACAAGGATGTGTGATGTCACCGTGGTTGTTTAATATATTTATAGATGGGGTTGTAAGAGAAGTAAATGCGAGGGTCTTGGCAAGAGGTGTGTAGTTAAAAGATAAAGAATCACACATGAAGTGGGAGTTGTCACAGTTGCTCTTTGCTGATGACACTGTGCTCTTGGGAGATTCTGAAGAGAAGTTGCAGAGGTTGGTGGATGAATTTGGTAGGGTATGCAAAAGAAGAAAATTAAAAGTTAACACAGGGAAGAGTAAGGTTATGAGGATAAAAAGATTAGGTGATGAAAGATTGGATATCAGATTGGAGGGAGAGAGTATGGAGGAGGTGAATGTATTCAGATATTTGGGAGTGGACGTGTCAGCGGATGGGTCTATGAAAGATGAGGTGAATCATAGAATTGATGAGGGGAAAAGGGTGAGTGGTGCACTTAGGAGTCTGTGGAGACAAAGAACTTTGTCCTTGGAGGCAAAGAGGGGAATGTATGAGAGTATAGTTTTACCAATGCTCTTATATGGGTGTGAAGCATGGGTGATGAATGTTGCAGCGACGAGAAGGCTGGAGGCAGTGGAGATGTCATGTCTGAGGGCAATGTGTGTTGTGAATATAATGCAGAGAATTCGTAGTTTGGAAGTTAGGAGGAGGTGCGGGATTACTAAATCTGTTGTCCAGAGGGTTGAGGAAGGGTTGTTGAGGTGGTTCGGACATGTAGAGAGAATGGAGCGAAGCAGAATGACTTCAAGAGTGTATCAGTCTGTAGTGGAAGGAAGGTGGGGTAGGGTTCGGCCTAGGAAAGGTTGGAGGGAGGGGGTAAAGGAGGTTTTGTGTGCGATTGGCTTGGACTTCTAGCAGGCATGCGTGAGCGTGTTTGATAGGAGTGAATGGAGACAAATGGTTTTTAATACTTGACGTGCTGTTGGAGTGTGAGCAAAGTAACATTTATGAAGGGATTCAGGGAAACCGGCAGGCCGGACTTGAGTCCTGGAGATGGGAAGTACAGTGCCTGCACTCTGAAGGAGGGGTGTTAATGTTGCAGTTTTATAACTGTAGTGTAAAGCACCCTTCTGGCAAGACAGTGATGGAGTGAATGATGGTGAAAGTTTTTCTTTTTCGCACCACCCTGCCTTGGTGGGAATTGGCCAGTGTGTTAATAAAAAAATAAAAATATTGTGTCCATGGGTCCTATTGCAACTGTCAAGAAAGCATTTCAAGTCATGATTTATATTGGAATTGACTGTTCTGTAAATATAGTTTGCACAGTAGCATGAGTGAATGTTTTGTATAGTGAGTAGGTTTAGGTCTTGACATTGCTGAGGACAATACTGGCTTCTGTTGGTGTGTAGTACACACAGCTATTTTAACTTAAATGTTGACTGGGATTTAGATCATATAGATTCAGTTCACCGTCGCTGTCAGCATTGAGCATTTAGGGTTGACTGGTAAATATTTAAATGATTTTGAGTTGCAGAAGGGTGATAAGGGGTAATATTAATGTCTGTAATAGGGGAGTGATTGAAGAATAATGGTGTAAGTGTATACTATAGCAGTAGATTGTAGATACTAATAAACATATAATGATATAGCAGTAAGGAAATATAATGAATGATTAAGACTGAAGGAGGGGTGTAATGTTGCAGATTTATAAACTGTAATATAAAGCACCACTCTGGCAAGACAGTGATGGAGTGAATGATGGTGATGAAAGTTTTTCTTTTTTGGGCCACCCTGCCTTGGTGGGAATTGGCTGTTGTGTTAATAAAAAAAATAAAAATATCAATAGCACCTATTATTGCATTAGTGACTGTATACAGTAGACAATAAAAAAGCAGGTTATAAACAGTAGCACCTAACTTTGTGTTGTATTGCACTAACTCTTGTTATAGGCTGCACACACTACATATTTAACATTGATGATGGTATAAGATAGTTACACATATAAGTGAAAAAAGAGTATAAACTATAAGGTGGTGTTTGAACAACTTTGGCAATTAACTGCCATCACATTAACAAATTAGAAATGAAAATTAAGTTTCATAGAATATAATTTGATAAAAAATTTGAGTTTGATAACACTACTGGTGGAAAGTGGGTACAAAGTGCATTTTATTCTGACTCAGTGAGGCCAACATCACTTTTAGTTCATCTTCAGTAGAGATAAAATATCTCCTTCCCAGAAAAGTACCCTGAAGGATAACATAGAATTTAACTTTGGTATATCTGTGCTAGCATTATGAATAATATTAGGAGAGAAGTAAATAATGCAGTGCAATTAGAAGCCTGAGTAGATCTGTCATTCACTATGATAACTTGAATGTAGATAAGTATGTTTATGGAGCAACTTACAGTGTGAACACTGATGTTGTAGTGGCCAGGCTTAGGCTTGGTTACAAGTACTGACTGATGTTGTAGTGGCCAGGCTTAGGCTTGGTTACAAGTACTGACTGATGTTGTAGTGGCCAGGCTTAGGCTTGGTTACAAGTACTGACTGATGTTGTAGTGGCCAGGCTTAGGCTTGGTTACAAGTACTGACTGATGTTGTAGTGGCCAGGCTTAGGCTTGGTTACAAGTACTGACTGATGTTGTAGTGGCCAGGCTTAGGCTTGGTTACAAGTACTGACTGATGTTGT
>NC_091334.1:26215727-26330727 GCF_038502225.1 Cherax quadricarinatus | reverse complement strand
ACTCCTCTCCTGCAGCCCATGGACCAGCAGGTTATTTCCAACTTCAAGAAACTGTACACAAAAGCTCTGTTTCAAAAGTGCTTTGAAGTGACCACAGACACTCGATTGACTCTAAAAGAGTTTTGGAAGGATCACTTTAATATCCTCAATTGTGTAAACCTTATAGGTAAGGCTTGGGAGGGAGTGACTAAGAGAACCTTGAACTCTGCTTGGAAGAAACTGTGGCCAGAATGTGTAGACAAAAGGGATTTTGAAGGGTTTGAGGCTAACCCTGAGAGGAGTATACCAGTTGAGGAATCAATTGTGGCATTGGGGAAGTCCTTGGGGTTGGAGGTTAGTGGGGATGATGTGGAAGAGTTGGTGGAGGAGGACAATGAAGAACTAACCACTGATGAGCTGATAGATCAACTTCAAGAGCAAGAGGCCAGACCTGGGGAAACTGGTTCAAAGGAGGGGAGAGAGAAATTGAAGGAATTGCCTACTTCAAAGATTAAGGAAATGTGTGCAAAATGGCTTGAAGTGCAAACCTTTTTTGATGAAAATCACCCTCACACAGCTATTGCAAGCCGTGCTGGTGACTATTACACTGACACTGTTGTGAAACACTTTAGGAAAGTCATAAAGGGACGAGAGGTACAGGCCACTATGGACAGATATGTTGTGCGACAGAAGTCCAGTGACTCTGAAGCTGGTCCTAGTGGCATTGAAAGAAGAAGGGAAGCAACCCCGGAAAAGGACTTGACACCTCAAGTCCTAATGGAAGGGGATTCCCCTTCTAAACACTAACACTCTCTCTCCCCTCCTCCCATCCCATCAATCATCACCAGATCTTCAATAAAAGTAAGTGTCATGTAATTGTGCATGCCTTTTTCAGTTTGTGTGTACTAAAATTAACATTTTTTTGTGGTAAAAAAATTTTTTTTCATACTTTTGGGTGTCTTGCATGGATTAATTTTATTTCCATTATTTCTTATGGGGAAAATTCATTCACATACCGAACATTTCGCATAACAGCCAGCCCTCTTGCACGGATTAAGGTCGCTATGCGGGGGTCCACTGTATATATATATATATATATATATATATATATATATATATATATATATATATATATATTCATTTTTATTTATTTATTTATTTATTTATTTATTTATTTATTTATTTATATATTTATTTATTTATTTATTTTTATATATTTATTTATTTTTATTTATTTATTTATTTATATATTTATTTATTTATATATTTATTTATTTATTTATTTATTTATATATTTATTTATTTATTTATTTATTTATTTATTTATTTATATATTTATTATCACACTGGCCGATTCCCACCAAGGCAGGGTGGCCCGAAAAAGAAAAACTTTCACCATCATTCACTCCATCACTGTCTTGCCAGAAGGGTGCTTTACACTACAGTTTTTAAACTGCAACATTAACACCCCTCCTTCAGAGTGCAGGCACTGTACTTCCCATCTCCAGGACTCAAGTCCGGCCTGCCGGTTTCCCTGAACCCCTTCATAAATGTTACTTTGCTCACACTCCAACAGCACGTCAAGTATTAAAAACCATTTGTCTCCATTCACTCCTATCAAACACGCTCATGCATACCTGCTGGAAGTCCAAGCCCCTTGCACACAAAACCTCCTTTACCCCCTCTCTCCAACCTTTCCTAGGCCGACCCCTACCCCGCCTTCCTTCCACTATATATATATATATATACACATATAGTATATATATACATATATAGTATATATATATACATATATACATATATAGTATATATATATATACATATATACATATATAGTATATATATATACATATATACATATATAGTATATATATATATATACATATATACATATATAGTATTATATATATACATATATACATATATATATATATATATATATATATATATATATATATATTATATATATTATATTTATTTATTTATTTATTTATTTATTTATTTATATTTATAATTATTAAGCAAATTATCTAAATTTGCTTGTAACACATAAATGAACTGTAGATATAAATCCAAATGGACTCCTGTTAACCCTTTTGGGGCCTAGTTCCTGGGCCTTTTGTGTATCCATATACTCTTGCACTACCATCCATAGGATGGATATGGGGTGCACAATAAACTAGCCACTCTGGTGGCAAAAATCTAAAATCTTGTCTTGCATTGCTGGTACAGCCATCAAGTCAGCCTTGAGTCGGGAAGACCTGGCGCCGGACATTGAGGAAAAGTTGATGCAGCTGCAGAAGTACAACAGTGAACAGACCAAGAAGGATGAGGACCAGTCGTCGCTGGCCGCCACCACCACCGCTACTGCCACTGCCACCATCAACACCGTCCCCGCCAGGACGGTGCCGTCCAAGCGACCTCGCGAACAAGTCAGTGACTATCTCCCTCGCCCTGGTCTAGGGTTTGGTACCATGCTGTTGTACCTAGTTACCACACTGCTGTACCTTGATATGACACTTGTATCTAGCTACCATGCTGTTGTACCTAGCTACCATATGTTGTACCTAGCTACCAGACTGTTGTACCTAGCTACTACACTGTTGTGCCTAGATACCATACTGTAGTACCTGGCTACCACACTGTAGTACCTA
Source organism: Cherax quadricarinatus (assembly GCF_038502225.1). Classification (NCBI taxonomy): domain Eukaryota; kingdom Metazoa; phylum Arthropoda; class Malacostraca; order Decapoda; family Parastacidae; genus Cherax; species Cherax quadricarinatus. Next base: position 26,328,094 of record NC_091334.1, on the reverse strand, counting down.
GCTACCACACTGTTGTACCTAGCTACTGCACTGTTGTACCTAGCTATGTAGGTGATGCTCTCACATAACTAGCAGCTGCTATACACTATGATGCTCTCACATAACTAGCACCTGGTAGATGCTAGTTTATGATGCTCTCACATAACTAGCAGCTGCTAGATGCTGATTTATGATGGTTTCACATAACTTGCAGCTGCTAGATGCAGATTTATGATGCTCTCACATTACTAGCAGCTGTTACACACTAGTTTGATGCTCTTACATTACTAGCAGCTGTTACACACTAGTTTGATGCTCTCACATTACTAGCAGCTGCTATACACTAGTTTATGATGCTCTCACTTTACTAGCAGCTGCTACATGCTATAATGCTCTCACTTTACTAGCAGCTGCTACACACTAGTTTATGATGCTCTCACACTAGCAACTACTAGATTCTAGTTTATAGAATTCCTCAATTTTTTTTTATTTTTTAAATCCTTTCTTAATAAAATGTGTTATAACGTGATGGAATTCGTCAGTGTGCCGGTGTTGTTCGCCTGGTCTGGCCAGCGTTGTTTGTCAGGTCTGGCCGACATTGTTCACCAGGTCTGGCCAGTGTCATTTGACAGGTCAGGTGCAGCTTCAAATAACGACTTATTTATTCCAGGATGATAACGATTGGGACCCGGCGGTCAGCAAGGTGCCAGCGCTGGTGACTGTCACAGTGCCAAAACCCCGGCCCAAGAAGCCACGGTCGGAGCAGCGGCCCTCGGAGGCCGGCCGGGCCAGGAGGACAGCGGCAGTGAAGGCTGAGGCCGTGGACGCCAGGAAGAAGCAGGCTGTCCAGCACAAGCTGGAGTCCTTAATGACCAGACACAAAGAACTGCTTAAGAAGGACATTCTCAAGAAGAGAGCACAACTGGAGAAGGAATTACAGGTGGAGATACATGTAGGTATTATGTTGACACATGTAGGTGTTATGTAGACACATGTAGGTATTATGTAGACATGTAAGTATAGCAAGTAACAAAAGTAGGTTGTCAGATTATGTATTGTTGGATAAAAGGTTGACAGGTAGACTACAGGATGTGAATGTGTACCGAAGGGCAACAGATATATCAGATCATTACAGTGGATCCCCGGCTCATGATATTAATCCGTTCCTGAGTGCTCATCGTAAACCAAAATTATCGGAAAGCGAATCAATATTCCCCATAAGAAATAATGGAAATCAAATTAATCCATGCAAGACACCCAAAAGTATGAAAAAAAAACTTTTACCACATGATATATTAAGTTTAATGCAATATGATAATTACAATAACAATAATAACAATAGAATAATTGACACTTATCTTTAATGAAGATCTGGTGATGATTGATGGGATGGGAGGAGGGGAGAGTGTCGAAGTTTTTAATGTTTAGATGGGGAATCCCCCTCCATTAGGACTTGAGGTAGCAAGTCCTTTTCCGGGGTTACTTCCCTTCTTCTTTTAATGCCACTAGGACCAGCTTGAGAGTCACTGGACTTCTGTCGCACAACATATCTGTCCATAGAGGCCTGTACCTCTCGTTCCTTTATGACTTTCCTAAAGTGGTTCACAACATTGTCAGTGTACAGGTTGCCAAAACGGCTTGTAGTAGCTGTGTCAGGGTGATTTTCATCAAAAAAGGTTTGCACTTCAAGCCACTTTGCACATATTTTCTTAATTTCAATAGTCATTAGCACCCTTGGTCTCGATGGGTTGGCACTAGAAGCTTTCTTGGGGCCCATGGTGACTTATTTTGCAGAAACAAGCACCAAAAACAGTGATAATATGGATAATATAGAATGTACCGAATGTATCCTTAGATGCGCGCACACTGGCTGGCTTGTAAACACTGGACATGTCTCGCATGAATCGTATCGCATACCGGGTTTTGTAATGGGAACCGAGGCAAATTTTTTGTGATATAATGCTTCGGATACCGGATTTATTGGATACCGATGGCTTCGCGAACCGGGGGTCCACTGTATTTAGTTGTAGCTACAGTTAGAGTAAGAGGTACAGGGAGAATGGTATCAAAGTAAGAGAGAGGTGAAAGTTTATAAACAAAGGGACGACGAAGTTAGGCTAAGATATGAGCGACTATGGGGAGAAAAGTGGGATAGTTAGAGCATAGTTAGTGGGGGGGGGGTTGAAGAGGAGTAGGATAGTTTTAATAATGCAGTGTTAGAACGCAGGACAGAAGTTTGTGACTCTACAAGGGTGGGTGCAGGAGGAAAGAAGAGTGATTGGTAGAACGATAAGGTAAAAGGTGTGATAATGAAGAAAAATTTCATTTATGAGAAGTGATATAAGAAGTGTGGAGTATATGAAGAGTAAAAGAGAGGTGAAGAGAGTGGTGAGAGAGTACAAAAGGAGAGCAAATGATAGATTGGGTGAGGCACTGTTGATTAATTTTGCTGAGAATAAGAAAAAGTTTAGGAGTGAGATGAATAGGTTAAGAAAGCCTAGGGAACAAATGGGCTTGACAGATAAAAACAGATTAAAGAAGATGATGGGGAGTTGGAGGTATTGGAAAGTTGGTGGGAATATTTTGAGGAACTGTTAATGTTGATGAAGAGAAGGAGGCAGTAATTTCATGCATTGGCCAGGGTGGTATATCATCTTGTAGGAGTGAAGAAAACCAAGATATGAGTGTGGGGGAGGTGCGTGATGGGGGAGGTGCATGATGGGGGAGGTGCGTGATGGGGGAGGTGCGTGATGGGGGAGGTGCGTGAGGCTGTGGGTTGAATGAAAGGGGGGTAAAGCAGCTGGGATTGATGGGATCAAGACAAAAATGTTAAAAGCAGATGGGGATATAGTTTGTGAATGGTTGGTACTTTTGGTCAGTATATGTATGAAAGAGGAGAAGGTACCTAGAGACTGGCAGAGAGCATGCATAGTTCCTTTTATATAAAGGTAAGGGTGACAAGTGTAAATATTACAGGGAAATAAGCCTGTTGAGTATACCAAGTAAAATGTACGGTAGAGTTATTAATGAATTGGAAGTAAGACAGAGAGCAGGATTGCAGATGAACAAGGAGGCATTAAGAAGGGTATGGGATGTGTAGACCAAGGCATATGATAATGTGGATAGGGGAGCAATGTGGCAGATGTTGCAAGTGCATGGAATAGGTATAAAGTTAGTACAGTAGACCCTCAACCAACGGCTTTAATCCATTCCAGAGAGCTAGCGTTTAGTTGAATTAGCCGTTACTCGAATTAATTTTCCCCATAAGAAATAATGGAAATCCAATTAATCCGTATCAGACAGCCAAAAGTAATAACAAAAAAAGATTTTTTTTTAAAAGAATAAATATAAATATACAGAAAACAATGACAAATAAATATAAAGCACTAATAAAATGGATAAATGATCATTTAACATCACACTTACCTTTATTAACTTATCTTCATTGACTCGACTTGTTGTTGTATGACAGACACATAGGAGGCAAGACGGAGGCGAGTTTATTATGCTTCAATATGACACTAGGGTGTTGGGGAGAAGGTGAAATTAAATTATGTGGAATATAATACAAATTGGGAGTTGACACAGTTACTTTTTGCTGATGATACTGTGCTTTTGGGAGGTTCTGAAGACAAGTTGCAAAGGTTAGTGGATGAGTTTGGGAGGAAGACGGGGTGTAAAGGAAGAAAGTTGAAAATGAACATAGATAAGAGTAAGGTAATAAGCGTATCAAATGAGCTAGGTAAAGAAAAAATGGAGGAAGTATGGGAGAAATGAATGCGTTCAGATATTTGGGATTAGACTTGTCAGCAGATGGGTGTATGAAGGACAAAGTAAACCATAGAATTGATAAAGGAAAAAAGGTCTGTGGTGCACTTAGGTATCTTTGGAGACGAAGAACATTATCCATGGAAGCAAAGAAGGAAATGTATGAAAGTATAGTGGTATCAGCAGTTTTATATGGGTGTGAAGTATGGGTTGTGAATGTTGCGGCAAGATGGAGACTGGAGGCGGTGGAGATGTCGTGTCTTAAGGGCAGTGTGTGGAATAAATATTATGCGGAGAATTCGTAGTGTGGAAATCAGGAGGTGTAGTGTTAATAAAAGTATTATTCAAAGGACTGAAGAGGGGTTGTTGAGGTGGTTTGGTTATTTAGCAAAATAGGATGAATTAGAGAGAGTATGTAATGGAAGGAAGAATGGGTAGGGGTCATCCTAGGAAAGGTTGGAGGGAGGGGGTATAGGAGGTTTTGTGGGTGAGAGGCTTGGACTTCCAGCAAGTGTGCTTGAGTGTGTTAGATAGGAGCGAATGGAGGCAAATGGTTTTTGGAACTTGATGAGCTGTTAGCATCTGAGCAGGGTAATATTTTGTGAAGGGATTCAGGGAAACCAGTTAGCCAGACTTGAGTCCTGGAAAAGGAGGGTTTGGAAGGATATCTAAACTATCATATCTAAGCACCTCTGCAAGGACAGTGATAGTGTGAATGATAGTGAAAGTGTTGATTTCTTTTTTTGGTCACCATGCCTCGGTGGGAGATGGTTGACATGTTGAAAAAAATGTAGGTATTGTGTAGACTCATGTATGCATTATGTAGACTTCCAGCAAGCGTGCGTGAGCATGTTAGATAGGAGTGAATGGAGACGAATGGTATTTGGGACCTGACGAGCAGGGTAATATTTAGTGAAGGGATTCAGGGAAACCGGTTATTTTTATATAGCCAGACTTGAGTCTTGGAAATGGGAGGTACAATGCCTGCACTTTAACCCTTTGACTGTTTACGCCGTATAGATACGTCGTACGCGCCACTGTTTCTGACGTATATATACTCATAAATTCTAGCGGCTTCAAATCAAGCAGGAGAAACCTGGTAGGCCCGGGCCACATGTGAGAGAGTGGGTCTGTGTGGTCAGTGTGCACCACATAAAAAATATCCTGCAGCACACAGTGCGTAATGAGAAAAATAAAACTGACCGTTTTTTTGGATTAAAACGCCGACTTTGAGGTGTATTTTCGTATAGTATTTATCGTTGTATTCTCGTTTTCATGGTCTTAGGTGATAAAATGGAAAACATATTAAAGAAATGGAAATGGTTTTCATTACTTTCACGATGAAAACGACCTTGAAACTGAGCTCAAAGTAGCAGAAATGTTCGATTTTTACCAATGTTCAGGAGTAAGCAAATCACACCACACGTTCAATAGACGTCAACTGGGAAGTCTAATATTCTTTCACTAGTGCACTGATATTATTTATACCATTTTTACAATAATGCAGTAGTCTGCATAACAGTAAATTTTGTATTTTTTTGTATGAATAAAAATCAAAATAGAAAGCAATAGTAATATAAGAGGGGCCTAGAAACATGACTAATAAACAGAGGATATGTTATTTTAGTGCCAAGAATGTCTACATTGTTTATTCTGGACTATTTTGAAATTGGCATCTTTTTTAATTTGCGTGAAATTGGCCAAATTGCCAATTTCTGACCACTTTATTGGGTAGTTCAAACCAGTAAATGGGCGGTTTCTTGTACTCAACTGATAGATAAAATGGAGTTCTAAAGAAATAGCTACGAGTTTGGTCAACTGGAACAACGGAATTGGCTAAAAACAGGGCTCAAAGTCGGCGAAATCGCCGATACGTATATGTCGCCGAGACTGCTAACTTCGCGGTAGTTTAATTCCACGAGTTTTCGACCAAATTTCGAACTTTTGGTGTCATTACCATCGGGAAAAGATTCTCTATCATTTCATAAGAAGAATTTTTTTTTTTTTTTTTCAAAAATTTTGCAACATAGAATGACAGTTTCAGAAAGGGGCTTGCGACAGTCAAGGGGTTTGGGATATTGGCAGTTTGGAGGGATATGTTGTGTATCTTTATATGTATATGCTTCTAAACTGTTGTATTCTGAGCACCTCTGCAAAAACAGTGATTATGTGTGAGTGAAGTGAAAGTGTTGAATGATGATGAAAGTATTTTCTTTTTGTGGATTTTCTTTCTTTTTTGGGTCACCCTGCCTCGGTGGGAGACGGCCGACTTGTTGAAGAAAAAAAAATGTAAGTATTATATAGACCTTCGTGTACACATGATTTGGAAGTTATTCTATGCTCATAGCCTGGTGTCAGCACAGGCTGTGGTGTTGCTAGCTGCTAGTACCAACATCAGGTGGACTAGACAGCCAGCAGGATAGTGGTCTGGGCTGGTGTCAGCACATGCTGTAGTGTTGCTAGTATCAACACTGGTGTCAGCACAGACTGGTGCTGCTAGCTGCTAGCACCAAGAGTCGAGTGGACCAGATGGCCAGCAGGATAGTGGTCTGGCCTCAGGTTGGGTCACCAGGGCGGCAAAACCCTCCTCACAGGTCACTGGTAAATCACAGTTCTCTGAAAACGGGCGTTCTGCCCAAAACACAAGTACAGTGAAAGTGGAGTGTCGGCGAACACCCATGGTCGCATTGCAGGTGTTGCCATCATCAACGTACCCGGGTAAGCATGTCTGTAGGGTGTTGGCTATGACCTGTGGCGTAGTTGACACGCTAGTTACACTAGGACCACTAGACCGCAGGTTCAAATCCTGTCGCCCTTCTTGCATATACAGGTGTTTCCTAGTGACAGCCGAGTGGAAAGTTGTTATTAGTGGAAGCCTGGTAAATGTTTTGCTCTCTGGCATGATTGCTGCTATTCTCTTGTTGGATTTGAATTTGTGTTTCAGTTCCCTGAGTTTAGCCTCCCATCTCCCCCTTCCCCAAGTAATGAATAATCCCTACAGGTTTAGTGCTCCCCCAATAATACTATGTACTACTACTAATAGTAATAATGTGTTAGTGGATTAATGAGGCTTGTTGTCCACAGAAGGAATTGTCAGTAGCACGACTACAGTTACAGTTACTGGAGAGAAGCAAGCCAGACACACCACACTCCTCACCCATTGTCTCTCCTCGCAAGAAGAAGTCTGGTGAGTCCCATCACCCATCACCCCATCCATCACCCATTCTCTCTCCTCACAAGTCTGGTGAGTCTCATTACCCATCACCCCATCCATCACCCATTGTCTCTCCTCACAAGTCTGGTGAGTCCCATCACCCCATCCATCACTCATTGCCCCATCTTTTCTCTTCATACTGCGAGAATGTTATGTTAACAACTGGTGACTTAGAATGTTAACAAAGGGTGACTTACAATGTTATGTTAACAACTGATGTCATCTGCAACTGGTTGTTGCACCATCATGCAGGCTCTGCCCACCTCTGATATAAGCTCCTCCTACATTGTAATGATATTAAGTGGTAAATTTAATGTATTAGAAAGAAAAATAGACAGAAAATTAAAAAAAACAAACAAAAAATATATAAAAAATTCACCTCACACTTACGCATACATTTACCTGGCAGGTCATCACCTGATATGTTTCAAGTGGCTATAATTGGCTTTAGAAACATCGTATTACGATGGGGTTTTCACCAAAATGTTCCCAGATACTTACACTATTTTTCTGTAAACAAAACCCAAAATCATATTTTTTCGCATAATTATCTTGACTGCGTCAGAAATTCCCACCACGCTACCCTGAAAGTGTTGGTGTGTGTTGGAATCTGCAACAATGTTGGATTGTATGACAGTGCTGGTGTGTGTTGGAGTATGTGACAGTGTTGGTGTGTATTGGAGTGTGTGACAGTGTTGGTGTGTGTGTGTTGGAATGCGAGTATGTTGGAGTGTGAGTGTGTTGGTGAGTGAGTGTGTTGGTGAGTGAGCGTGTTGGTGTGTGAGCGTGTTGGTGTGTGAGCGTGTTGGTGTGTGAGCGTGTTGGTGTGTGAGCGTGTTGTAGTGTGTGTTGTAGTGTGTGTGTGTGTGTGTGTGTGTGTGTGTGTGTGTGTGTGTGTGTGTGTGTGTGTGTGTGTGTGTGTTGGTGTGTGTGTGTGTGTGTTGGTGTGTGTGTTGGTGTGTGTGTGTGTGTGTGTGTGTGTGTGTGTGTGTGTGTGTGTGTGTGTGTGTTGGTGCATGAGTGTGTTGGTGTGTGAGCGTGTTGGTGTGTGAGCGTGTTGTAGTGTGTGTTGTAGTGTGTGTTGTAGTGTGTGTTGTAGTGTGTGTGTGTGTGTGTGTGTGTGTGTGTGTGTGTGTGTGTGTGTGTGTGTGTGTGTGTGTGTTGGTGTGTGTGTTGGTGTGTGTGTGTGTGTGTGTGTGTGTGTGTGTGTGTGTGTGTGTGTGTGTGTGTGTGTGTGTGTGTGTGTGTGTGTGTGTGTGTGTTGGTGCATGAGTGTGTTGGTGCGTGAGTGTGTTGGAGTGTGAGTGTGTTCCTCCTTGATGCAGGAGACGGAAAATGAGGGTCGGTCAGACAGACAGACAGACAGACAGACAGTCAGATGCTGAGTGATAAATGACAGTATTAAGATACTTATTATATTATTTAACACACTTGTTGTATTATTTAACACACTTGTTGTATTATTTAACACACTTGCTGTATTATTTAACACACTTCAATAACAAGAACATAAAGTGGGACCAAGTAAACCAAGACCTAACCGATATAAGCTGGGAAGATATACTAAGCAACACAGACCCAAACTTATGCCTAGAACAGATTAACTCGGTGGCACTCGATGTATGCACAAGGCTTATTCCTCTAAGAAAAAGGAGGAGTAGATGTAAAATAGAAAGAAACAGGCTCTCCCTGTACAGACGAAGGAAGAGAATAACAGAGCGGCTAAAAGAGGCCAATATATCTGAAATGCGTAGGGAGACACTGGTCAGAGAAATAGCAAACATTGAACTAAAGCTAAAGGAATCTTATAGGAGTCAAGAATCACGGGAAGAACTAAAAGCCATAAGTGAAATTGAAAGAAACCCAAAGTATTTCTTTTCTTGTGCCAAATCCAAGTCGAGAACAACATCCAGTATTGGGCCCCTACTTAAACAAGATGGGTCCTACACAGATGACAGCAAGGAAATGAGTGAGCTACTCAAGTCCCAATATGACTCAGTTTTTAGCAAGCCGCTAACCAGACTGAGAGTCAAAGATCTAAATTAATTTTTTATGAGAGAACCACAGAATTTGGTAAACCACAAGCCTATCTGACATTATCCTGATGCCAAATGACTTCAAATAGGCGATAAATGACATGCCCATGCACTCTGCTCCAGGGCCAGACTTGTGGAACTCAGTGTTCATCAAGAACTGCGAGAAGCCCCTATCACGTGCTTTTAACATCCTATGGAGAGGGAGCATGGACATTGAGGTCGTCCCACAGTTACTAAAAACAACAGACATAGCCCCACTCCACAGAGGTGGCAGTAAAGCAATAGCAAAGAATTACAGACCAATAACACTAACATCCCATATCATAAAAATCTTTGAAAGGGTCCTAAGAAGCAAAATCACCACCCATCTAGATACCCATCAATTACACAACCCAGGGCAGCATGGATTTAGAGCAGGTTGCTCCTGTCTGTCCCAACTACTGGATCACTACGACAAGGTCCTGCATGCACTAGAAGACAAAAAGAATGCAGATGTAATATACACAGACTTTGTAAAACCCTTTGACAAGTGCACAAAATGCGTGCTAAAGGAATAACAGGAAAAGTTGGTAGATGGATCTATAATTTCCTGACAAATAGAACACAGAGAGTAGTAGTCAACAGAGTAAAGTCTGAGGCGGCTACGGTGAAAAGCTCTGTTCCACAAGGCACAGTACTTGCTCCCACCTTGTTCCTCATCTTCATATCAGACTTAGACAGGGATAAAAGCCACAGTGCCATGTCTTCCTTTGCAGATGACATCCGAATCTGCATGACAGTGTCTTCTATTGAAGACACTGCAAGGCTCCAGGCGGACATCAACCAAATCTTTCAATGGGCTGCAGAAAACAATATGAAGTTCAACGATGAGAAATTTCAATTACTCCGATATGGTAAACATGAGGAAATTAAAACTTCATCAGAGTATAAAACAAATTCCAACCACACCATAGGGCAAAAAACTAACATCAAAGACCTGGGAGTGATCATGTCGGAGGATCTCACCTTCAAGGACCAATTGTATCCGCTAGAAAAATGACAGGATGGATAATGAGAACCTTCAAAACTAGGGATGCCAAGCTCATGATGACACACTTCAGGTCACTTGTTCTATCTCCTTTCAAGGCAGGTGAAATTGCTGACCTAGAAAATGTACTGAGAACCTTCACAGTATGCATAACTGAGATAAAACACCTCAGTTACTGGGAGCGCTTGAAGTTCCTGAACCTGTACTCCCTGGAATGCAGGCGGGAGAGATACATGACTATATACACCTGGGAAATCCTAGAAGGACTAATACCAAACTTGCACACGAAAATCACTCCCTACGAAAGCAAAAGACTCGGCAGATGATGCAAAATTTCCCCAATGAAAAGCAGGGGTGCCACTAGCACGTTAAGAGACAACACAATAAGTGTCAGGAGCCCAAGACTGTTCAACTGCCTCCCAGCATACATAAGGGGGATTACCAATAGACCCTGGCAGTCTTGAAGCAGGCACTGGACAAGCACCTAAAGTCAGTACCTGACCAGCAGGGCTGTGGTTCGTACGTTGGATTGCGTGCAGCCAGCAGTAACAGCCTGGTTGATCAGGCCCTGATCCACCATGAGGCCTGGTCACAGACTGGGCTGCGGGGGCGTTGACCCCTGGAACTCTCTCCAGGTAACTTGCTGTATTATTTAACACACTTGTATTATTTAACACACTTGTATTATTTAACACACTTGTATTATTTAACATACTTGGTGTATTAAGACACTTGGTGTATTACATAACACTTCATGTATCATCAGTGGACATAAATGTTCCAGTCATAATTGATATTTCTTGCACAGCGTCAGAATCATCAGCGACGCAGGTGTCTGGTGGTGGTGGTGGCATGGTGCAGCTGGCGTCGGAGTCACCACATGTGCCACAGCCATCTCCGCCCCCGGACAACACCATCAACTCCGCCAAGAGTCCGGTGTCCATCAAGTCACCCACTTCAGCCAAGACAACGGCCAAGACATCCTCCACCAAAAAGGCCTCCAAGAACAAAACAAAAAAAATCGTCTGCATCTGTCGGACGCATTTTGACGACACCAAGTAAGATGACCACAATATTGTTGTTTGTGTGTAACAGGTACATCAGAATCCCCATTTCCATGGTTTACTGTGGCCTGAAAATAACTTAATTTTGCTTAAGAGAGGCCATGAAGTGCTTCCCATCAGTGAAAAAATGTTAATTCTCCACTTACATATCTATGATAAAGTTTAATTTATCAATTAAACTTTATCATAGATATGTATGTAAACAAAAAACGACTTAAAGGGTTTGGTACTATCCGTGGTTTCAGGCATCCATGGTAGGTCTTGGCACTTATCCCCCATGGACTCCTGTAGTTGTTGTTGCATGTAACAAGAAAGGCATTCTCAAGTTTTTGTTGCAGCTAGTGTGTTTATAATGGAGCGGTGGTCTCCCAGCAAGGTAGAGTGCTCCAACACACAACAAAATGCTTTCACTATTGTTCAGTCAATCACTGACTTGCCAGAAGTGTATTGGTGCCACAGTTCAGGTGACCCTCTGAACTATGACATCTAGCCCATCCTTCAGAGTACAGGCACTATACTTCCTACCATCACCCATCCTTCAGAGTACAGACACTACTTCCTACCATCACCCACCCATCCTTCAGAGTACAGGCACTGTACTTCCTACCATCACCCATCCTTCAGAGTACAGGCACTGTACTTTCCACCCCACCACCACCATTCATCCCTCAGAGTACAGGCACTGTACTTCCCACCCCACCACCACCATTCATCCTTCAGAGTACAGGTACTGCACTTACCACCCCCACCAGCACCACTCATCCTTCAGAGTACAAACACTGTACTTCCACCAACAAATTTAACTCTTAACAACAAAAACATATAGTGGTATCAAATCAACCATGTCCTAAGTGAAACAAGCTGGGAAGACATCCTAAACAACATGGATCTGAACCTTTGCCTAGAAAGAATTAAATCTGTTGCACTTAAGGTCTGCTCATGGCACATTCCTTTAGGAAAAAAAGAAGAGAAGCTGTAAACTAGAAATAAAGAGACGCTCCCTACACATACGAAGGCAGGGAATCACAGAGGTGCTCAAGGGGGTTAGACCACCTGAAATGCAAGAGGAAACACTGAATAGGGAAGTAGTAGATATTGAACCTAAGTTAAATGAATCTCACAGGACCCAGGAGAGACAGGAGCAGCTAAAAGTCATAAATGAAATTGAAAGAAATCCTAACATTACTTTTCATATGCAAAAAAAAAACAAAAAAGGCAAAAACCACATCCAGCTTTGGAACCCTTGCTTAAACAATATAGGACTTATACAGATAACAGCAGAGAAATGAGAGAGATACTGAGGTCCCATTATAACTCTGTGTTTAGTGAACTCTTAATCTGACTCGAGACTGACAATCCAAATTAATTTTTTATAAATGAGCTCCAAAGTCTTGTCAACCATTTTCAAAATTTCTGACAACTCTAACACCACTGGACTGAAAAAGTCTTTGACAACATGCCTGGAGAAGGAGCATAGACATGGGGATCATTCCAGTCTAGACATGGGTCATCCCACATCCTAGGCATGGGTCATTTCACATCCTAGACATGGGGGATCATCCCACATCCTAGACATGGGGGTCATAACACATCCTAGACATGGGGTCATCCCATAGTCTAGACGTGGGTTACAGGGGCCATCCCACATCTTAGGCACGGGGATCATCCCAGTCACTAAAAACAACAGACACAGTCCCACTCCACAAAGGTGACGGTAAAGCAATCGCAAAGAATTACATACTGATAGCATTTACATCCCACATCACAAGAATCTTTGTAAGGGTTCTAAGAGGCAAGATTGCCAACCATCTGGACACCCAACAGTTGTACAACCCAGGGCAGCATGGGTTTAGAACAGGTCACTCCTGCCTCTCAGTTATTGCACCACTATGACATGGTCTTTGGATGATCACTCCTGCTTCTCACAATTACTGGACAACTATGACATGGTCTTGGCTTCTGCGGAAGACAAAGGTAATGCAGATGCAGTGTACACAGACTTTGAGCATATCTTCGACAAGTGCAATCATGGTGTAACAGCACACAAAATGGGTGATAAAGGAATAACAGGAAAAGTGGGTCGATGGATCTGTATCTTCCTAACAAGCAGAACACAGAGTAATGGTAAACAGAGTGAAGTCATTGGCAGCTATAGTGAAAGGCTGTGTTCCACAAGGTACAGTACTCTTTTTCCCTCCTGTTCCTCATCCTCCTATCTGACATAGAGATGTAAGCCACAACATCATGTCCTTTGCTGATGATACCAGAATCTGCATGACAATGTCATCCATCGAAGACACTAAATCTCCAAGTGGACATTAACAAAGTCTTTAAATGGGCTTCAGAAAACAGTATGAAGTTCAATAAAGATAGATTTCAGTTACTCTGCTATGGAAAACTTGAGGAATTAAAAACTAGAACAGAGTATAAAATAAATTCCATTTACACATCGGAGCAAAAAACTAATATGAAGGACCTGGGAGTGATAATGTCAGAGGATCTTGCTTTCAAAGATCACAACAATGTAGCTACCACATCTGCTAGGAAAATGATAGGATGGATAATGAGAACCTTCAAAACTAGGGATGCCAAGCCCATGATCATTCCCTTCAAATTGCTTGCTCTCTCTAGGCTGGAATATTACTGTACACTAACAACCTCTTTCAAGGCAGGCAAAATTGCAGACCTGGAGAATGCACAGAAAACTGTCACAGCACATATAAGTAGTCAAGCACCTCAGTTACTGGGAATGTTTGAAGTCCTTCAACCTGTTTTTTTTTTTTTTTTTTTTTTTTTTTTTAAGTTAAAGTGGCAACACAGTGTTCTTTGTTGCAAGTGAAACATTGTCAAGACTAAGTCGATGTGTATGTTGCAGGTTTTACGTGGGTTGTGACCTGTGTGGTAACTGGTTCCATGGTGACTGCGTGGGCATCACCGAGGCCATGAGCCGCAGCATGACCGAGTACGTCTGTGATGATTGTGCCAATGCTAAACTTAACAAGGAACTCTTCTGCTTCTGTCGACAGGTGAGTGTGTTTGTGTGTGTGCATTGTTTGTTGTGTGTGTGTGTTGTTTGTTTTGTGTAATGTGTGGGTGTTTGTATGTTGTGTGTGTGTTGTGCATTTGTTGTGTGTGTGTTGTGCATTTGTTGTGTGTGTGTTGTGCATTTGTGTGTGTGTTGTGTTTGTTTTGTATGTGTGTGTGTGTGCCTTTTGTGTGTGTGTGTGTGTTTGTGGGTGTTGTTTGTGTTGTGTGAGCAAGAGAAACTGTCCCATCTGCTTAACATTCCATCGTTATTTCAGCTGTCAGTTCCCCTGAGTATTAAAGTAGTGCTTAGCAACATTGTGTGAAACGTCATTCATGTCCGCAGTGTCAAGTTTGGTATAAAACGCGTTTGTTGTTGTTTCAGCCGTACGACGAGACACAGTTCTACATTTGTTGTGAGCAGTGTGAGGACTGGTACCATGGCAAGTGTGTGGGCATCATGCAGACAGAGGCAGATGATATTGATGATTATATCTGTCCCAAGTGTGACTCCAACAATGTCTGGAACTACCCATGTCAGAAAACCCTCTCCTCCAAGGACTACACTGAACTTAAGAAAGTTACCAAGAGTCTTATAGTGAGTAGTATTGTATCGTATTATAGTGAGTATTGTCAGTCTTACAGTGAGTATTGTGTCGGTCTTGTAGTGAGTATTGTGTGTCTTGTAGTGAGTATTGTCAGTCTTAATGAGTATTGTGTCAGTCTTATAGTGAGTATTGTGTCAGTCTTAGTGATAATTGTGTCAGTCTTATAGTGAGTATTGTGTCAGACTTATAGTGAGTATTGTATCAGTCTTATAGTGAGTATTGTGTCGGTCTTACAGTGAGTATTGTGTCAGTCTTACAGCGAGTATTGTCAGTCTTATAGGGAGTATTGTGTCAGTTTTACAGTGAGTATCGTGTCAGTCTTACAGTGAGTTTGTGTCGGTCTTACAGCGAGTTTGTGTCGATCTTACAGTGAATATTGTGTCAGTCTTAGTGATTTTTTTTTTAACCCTGTCACTGTCCAGATTCCCAAAATTAATATTGCTCTTCGTCCACTTTGAAATGGTAGAGAAAGTTTTTCTGAATGACACCAAAAATACAGTTTGATGGACAACTTAGGGAATTACACAGTTGCAAGTTTAGCGGTCTTAGCACAGTTTACACCATGGCAATTTTGTCCAATTTGAGTCCTTTGTTAAGCCAATTCTGTTGTCCCCAATCAATCAAGTTCATAACTATTTCACTAGTATGTCTTCTGTTCTATCAAATGAGCACAAGAAACTGCCCATTCAGCTATCACAACTACCCTATAAAATACACAGAAGTCAGTAATTTAACCAGTTTTACAAGAAAAATTAAAAGAAGTTAAACTTAAAAATAGAGTTCGTAATAAACATTGTAGACAATGCTGGCATTAAGATGACATTTTGTCTGTTCAGTAGTCATGTCCCCAGGCCTCCCTTGGCCTCCCCAGGCCTCCCTTGGCCTCCCCAGGCCTCCCCTATATTACACTTGCTTTCATGTTGAATTTACTCTTCAAGAAAGCTCTGGACAGGCACCTAAAGTCAGTAGCTGACCAGTTGAACTGTGGTTCGTACGTCGGTTTATGTGTGGCCAACAGTAACAGCCTGGTTGATCCGGCCCTGATCCACTGATCCACTTGATCCGGCCCTGATCCACGCTCCCCATGGGGGCGTTGACCCCCCAAAACCCTTTCCAGGTATACTCCAGGTATACACAAAAATAGAAGATTTACTATATTTCTTGGATAATAAAATAAAACCAGGAATGATTGTTTATGGTTTACAGGATCCCAATAATTTAATCAGTGCTATTAAAAACCCATTTGGGACTTGCAAATGAGTGGATAGAGTTATCAGAGCTTATTTCTTGGGTAGCATTGAGGACTGGGTTGGGAAAATGTTTCGTTAGTGGGATGAATTGTACAGGACCTGCCGAGCATGGGCCAACAGGCCTGCTGCAGTGATCCTCCTTTCTTATGTTCTTATATTCTTATGTTCATCAACCACTATCACAACTGCTTCCACTCTGCCACCACTATCTTTGTATTTTTCTACAAACTTTTTCATAAATAATGTGTTTCTCACATTCTTTACCAAAGGGCTGGCACTAGAAGCTTTCTTTGGTGGTAGTGATGGTGGTAGAAGGTAGTAGTGATGGTGGTAATAGTTGTAATAGTGGTAGAAGGTCGTAGTGATGGTGGTAGAGGGTTCCTTCTTTAGTGATTCAGTGATTCTACCAACTCCTCCAATGTTGTTAGAGTTATATAAGGCTACAAAAACCACCGCCGCCTCACCACCATTATGGACGGCTTACACTCAGTGGCCCTTATATACCCAACAACAACACAACACAACACCTCTCGTGACATACGTAATGACTTATTTTATTCATTCAAGAGTATATTCCATGTTTCTATGTTATTAACCCTTTGAGGGTTTCGGCCGTACTAGTACATCTTACGAGCAGGGGTTTTTGACGTACTAGTACGCATAAATTCTAGCGCTGTCAAATCTCGCAGGAAAAGGCTGATAAGCCTAGATGTGAGAGAATGGGTCTGTGTGGTGGGTGTGCACAGTAGGAAAAAAATCTGGGACCCAGTGGTGCATTGTGAGAATGCCATCATAGTACACAATGTCCACTGTGCCTAGCGGTAAGAAGTTCCTCACTCCTCGGCGAATTGGGACACTTTTGTTCCCCAGTGACAGTTCTAATACAGATGGAAGTGACAGTGAAGATGAGTTTCAAGGTTCTGGTGAGGTTTTGACCTAAACTAATGACCATAATATGGGTAATAGTGAGGAAAACCCAGACAACCCACAGCCTTCCACCTCTGGTGCTGGGCCGTCTTGTTCACGTTCAGTTGTACCAGAATCAAAGAGGAAACTCCTATTTTCCCAAATCCCAGACTCAGATGTGAGCATTGGTGATGATAGTGATAGTGATTATGAACTACAAGCTCTTCAAACTTGTTCCAAGAATGGAGGAGGAGGAGGAAGAAGAGGAGGAGGCAGAGGAGGAGGAGGAGGATGAAGAAGAGGAGGAGGAGGAGGAGGAGGAGGAAGAAGAGGAGGAGGAGGAGGAAGAAGAAGAATACGTAATGATAACAATAATACATAATAATAATACATAATAATAATAATACGTAATAATAATAATAATATGTAATAATAAATGTTCACCCATGACAGTAACAAGATAAGGGGAGATAACATCTGATAAGTGCTGACGTTTGATGAGGGTAAATGAGGGTGCAGCTGATACCAAAAGATTAGATGAACATCGCCCTCCCTTTGTTTTTGCTGGTATACTAACATTTCTGTCTGTCTATTTGCCTGTCTGTCAAGCTCCCTGTCTATCCGTCTAGCTCTCTGTCTCAGAGAGCCACAAGACTGCGTCATCACTTTTACTCACATCTTCAAGCAGAGTATAGCACTTTGTCTGGGTTTCTTGGGTTATCCTAGGTAATTTATACTATGTATACTTGTATTTATGTGTACCTGTGAGACAGAGATAGACA
This sequence comes from Cherax quadricarinatus, assembly GCF_038502225.1. Lineage (NCBI taxonomy): Eukaryota > Metazoa > Arthropoda > Malacostraca > Decapoda > Parastacidae > Cherax > Cherax quadricarinatus. The sequence continues at coordinate 26,310,436 of NC_091334.1, read as the reverse complement.
GACAGATAGAAAGAGATAGAATGAGGGAGAAAGATAATTGGATAGAATGGAGGAGGGGAAGCAGCATCCGACCCCATTGTTTTGACAGGCGGGAGGGGGAGTGAGTAATGAGACAATATGTCATTTTGACAGCTGCCGACTCCTGGTAATTTACACTATGGAGGAGGAGGAGGAGAAGGAGAAGGAGGAAGAGTAGGGGGAAGAGGAAGAAGAGGAGGAGGAGGAAGAGGAAGAGTAGGAGGAAGAGGAATAAGAGGAAGAGGAATAGTAGGAGGAAGATTAGGGGGATGAGGAGGAAGAGGAAGAAGAGGAGGAAGAGTAGGAGGAAGAGGAAGAAGAGGAGGAGGAGGAAGAGGAAGAAGAGGAAGAGGAGGAGGAAGAGAAATAGTAGGAGGAAGATTAGGGGGAAGAGGAAGAAGAGGAGGAGGAAGAGTAGGAGGAAGAGGAAGAAGAGGAGGAGGAAGAGGAAGAAGAGGAGGAGGAAGAGGAAGAGGAGGAGGAAGAGGAATAGTAGGAGGAAGATTAGGGGAAGAGGAAGAGGAATAGTAGGAGGAAGATTAGGGGAAGAGGAAGAGGAAGAAGAGGAGAAGGAGGAGGAAGAGTAGGAGGAAGAGGAAGAAGAGGAGGAGGAGGAAGAGGAAGAGTAGGAGGAAGAGGAAGAGTAGGGGGAAGAGGAAGAAGAGGAGGAGCAGCAAGAGGAGGAAGAGGAGGAGTAAGAAGAGGAAGAGGAAGAAGAGGAGGAGGAAGAGTAGGGGGAAGAGGAGGAAGAGGAAGAGGAGGAGAAGGATGAGGAAGAGGAGGAAGAAGAGGAAGAAGATGATGTAATAATATTTTTCCCTTGAAGCAAGAAAAAAAAAAAAGTCCACCCCATGACAGTGACAAGATAAGGGGAGATAACATCTGATAAGAGATGACTTTTGATGAGCTTAAACGAGGGTGGAACTGATAATAAAAGATTAGATGAACATCGCCCTCCCTTTGTTTCTGCTGGTACACTAACATTTCTGTCTGTCTGTTTGTCTGTCAAGCTCCCTGTCTATCCGTCTAGCTCTCTGTCTCAGAGAGCCACAAGACTGCGTCATCACTTTTACTCACATCTTCAAGCAGAGTACAGCACTTTGTCTGGATTTCTTGGGTTGTCCTAGGTAATTTATACTATGTATACTTGTATTTATGTGTACCTGTGAGACAGAGATAGACAGACAGAAAGAGAGAGACAGATTGAAAGAGATAGAATGAGGGAGAAAGATAAAACACCATTGTGTATGACACCATGTTTCAGAGTTCCACAAGCTGCAGAACTAATAGGAATATGTTCAGTGACTGTATATTGGTATATATATTATAGAACAATAATAATAAACAATGTTTTGTATTGTTTGTTTTTGTAAACAAGTTTTGTAAACAATATATTGATAATTATGTTTGTGTGCTTATTGTGTTGTATACAACGAGTGTATATATGTACATTGCACCTTACTTTGGTCTCATAGGCCACATAAGTTATGTGAAAAAATAAAATAGTGAAAAAAACAAGAAACCTTCAAATACAAGTAAACTAAAGTTTACCGGGTGAGCGGCAGTCGCCACTGTTGCCATACGCGGCTCATTTTCTGCAAACTTTATGCCTCCATATCTCCGTAAGTATTGATGGTAAAAAATTTTTGTTTATCCTAAAATGTTTAGAAAAAAAAACTCTAGAACAAGTTTCTGAGAGGGCCTGTCGACCCTCAAAGGGTTAATATTGTTTATTATGTCATATTAGTTGAATTGTGATAGATAAATAAGCCATAGAGTTGATATTAGTGTCATATTCTCCAACAATAAACTTGCCATCCCTCCCTCACACAAACAAATAGCCAATAAGAACATAACAATGGAAGAACACTGCAGGTCTACTGGCCCATACAAGGCAGGTCCTTATCAAAATGACCTCCACCCAAAGCTACCCAAGAATTTACTCCCGTACCCAATGACACAAATCAAACTCAGCTCCTCCAACTCGTATATTTGTCCAATCTCTTCTTAAAGCTACCGAAGGTCCTAGCCTCGATCACCCTACTGGTAAGTGTGATGTTAAATAAGAACTTAAGAAAGTAGGAACACTGGAACAGGCCTGCTGGCCCATACTAGGCCGTTCCTTCACAAATCCAACCCACTAACAGAACAAATGCTACCCAAGCAATAAACTCAGGTGCAAGTCCGACTCAAATCCAACCCCTCTCACTCGTGTATTTATCCAACCTAAATTTGAAACTACCCAAGCCATAGCTTTTAGAACATTGGAAAGGAGGACACTGCAATAAGCCTGTTGGCCCATACTAGGCTGGTCCTTCACAAATCCAACCCACTAACAGAACAAATGCTACCCAAGCAATAAGCTCAGGTGCAAGTCCGACTCAAATCCAACCCCTCTCACTCGTGTATTTATCCAACCTAAATTTGAAACTACCCAATGTTTTAGCTTCGATCACCCTACTAGGCAGACCATTCCACTCATCAACTACCCCTATTACGAATGTTCATTTATACATTTTATTAGTGCCCTAGAGTCCTTATGGAGGGGGATTCCCCTTCCAAATAACCTCTCTTCCCTCTCTCCTCCTCCCTGTCTTCCATTCATCAACAACAGCCTTCAATAAAGGTAACTGTCATGTTGAATGTTCATTCCTTTGTGCATGTAAATCTATCTTTTAGGTAAAAAAAAATTTTTGTTGATACTTCTAGGTGTCTGGAACGAATTAATTGGATTTACATTATTTCTTATGGGGAAAATTGATTCGAAAATCGTCCATTTCGATAATAGTCCCACTTCCAGGAACGGATTATGGACGATTATTGAGGGACCACTGTATTTCCAGTCCTGCAACCAACCAAAATCATCTCTATTTCAGTGGTATGCCTTCCATTATATCAACTGATATGAAGAAACAGCCAATAAAACCATAAAAACCATCTGAGAAAACGGCTCAAAGTTCCTATTTTAAACCATCCACACTACCTTAGTTTTCTTTTCCCATCATGCAGCACGTGGGGCAGGATTGTTTATACTGTACGCACTTGCCACACACACCCAGTCTCTCATGTCTAGGACAAAACTGACCTCTCACAGCTTATCTGAGTGAGCTGAGCTCATAACATAGATCTGTGTGAAAGACCCTTGGCCACAATGATTGTAGATCTATGTGAAGGACCTGGGCCACAATGATGTTGAGCTATGTCAGGGACCCTGGCCACAATGATGTAGATCTGTGTGAGGGACCCTGGCCACAATGATTGTAGATCAGGGGTGGGCAAACTGTGGCCCGCCAAAGGTTTTCATGCGGCCCGCCAAGATCAAGTCGTATACTCGTGTATATACAGCTGAATGAGCAAAACTTTGTTCATTTTTCTCTGTTGAAAACACAAGCTGTTACACAAGCATTATCAGACAAGTAGTTCCCAGTTGATGGCACTGAAAAGTTTGCTCACCCCTGTTGTAGATCTATGCGAGGGACCTTGGCTACAATGATGTAGATCTAGGTGAAGGATCCTGGTCATAGTGATGTAGATCTGGGCTACTATTGTACAGGAGGGACTCGCTTATGCAGCAGGTTTAAGTTCTGGGCTACAGTTGTACAGGAGGGACTCACTTGTACAGGAGGTTAGGTTCTGGGCTATTGTTGTACTAAAATAGTAGCCCAGAACCTAACCTGCTGTATAAGTGGGGCCTGGGCCCACTTATACAGCAGGTTAGGTTCCAGGCTATTGTTGCAAAGTGAAACACAGCCTTTTTTTCACTTTCAAATGCATATAAAATTCTGATAACATGTTAGACTATCAGATATTAAGTGAGCACTAGAGCTAGGCCTAAAAAATGCATATACAGTACACACATCACCTCAAAATATTTTCATCCAGGGCTTATAGTGATGGCGGATATACTTATTGTAGCAAGTCTGAATAAATGAAGGATTGCTATAATTGAAAACTGCTGCATTATTGAAACACTGTTAAGTAAAGCACTGTAAAGTGGAGCCCACTTTATGTGCAGCTACAGTGGACCTCAGTTAACGATATTAATCTGTTCCACAGAGCGTGTCCTTAACCAATTTTATCGTTATCCGAATTAATTTTCCCCATAAGAAATAATGGAAATCCAATTAATCTGTTCCAGACACCCAAAAGTATTAAAAAAATAATTTTTTCACATTAAATATAAATTTTCCTACACAGAAAACAATGAGACATGCAGAATAAATACATTAATAATTCATAAAATGACACCTTTATTGAAGACTTAGTGATGAGACGGGACGGGAGGAGGGGAGAGGATGGAGGTGTATTATTGTTTGGAAGGGGAATCCCCTTCCATAAGGACCTTAGGTAGCAAGTCCTTTTCCGGGGTTACCTCCCTTTTTTATTTTTTAACCCTTTGTCTGTCGCAACCCCAAATCCTGAAGTGTCTCCTGGTGCCGCAAAATATTTGAAAAAAAAAAAAAAAAAATTCTTATGAAATGATGATGAATCTTTTCCCGATGGTAATGACACCAAAAAAACGAAATTTGATGGAAAACTTAAGGAATTACACTCTCGTGAAATAAGCGACCTCAGCGATATTTACGAATCGGCGATTTTGCACACTTTGAGCCCTATTTTCGGCTAATTCCATTGTTCCAATCGACCAAACTCATAACTATTTCTTTTTATTTATTTATTTATTTATTTCTAAATTTGAGCATACATACAGAGGTACAAAAAAATACAGGTAAGAGCAGCATGCCAAAGCCACTTATATGCATAGCATTACGGGCTGGCTTAAAATTAACTTAAGATTAACTAAGCAATGATGAAATCAGTGATAAGACATTATTGTAAACAGATAACTATAAAATACAAATGAGTATTACAAAGACAGGTCATGTGGTTGCATGCATTGCTGTTCCTTCAGGTAGTGTATTTAAAAAAAAAAATAACAAAGTTAGGTTTAACATTTGTGTGATATAATTGTGAGTAACATTTAGGATATACAATTTATATGGTTCAGTTATTCAGTATTTATTTGGTTTTGAGTGAGTAAGTGAACTTTGAGAAGAGACTTGAATTTATAAACAGGTAGTGTTTCTTTTATATTTACAGGTAATGAATTCCAGATTTTAGGGCCTTTTATGTGCATTGAGTTTTTACATAGTGTGAGATGGACACGAGGAACATCAAAGAGTGATCTGTGCCTTGTATTATGGTCATGTGTCCTGTTGAGGTTGGCAAGGAGATGTTTGAGGGGAGGGTTAATATCAGAGTTAAGTGTTCTATGTATGTAATAGGTGCAGTAATAAGTATGGATGTTTTGTATGGTGAGTAGGTTGAGTGTTTTGAATATTGGTGGAGTGTGCTGCCTGTAGTGAGAATTTGTTATCATTCTAACTGCAGCCTTTTGTTGGGTAATTAGTGGTCTGAGATGGTTAGTTGTTGTTGAGCCCCATGCACAAATTCCATAGGTGAGATAGGGGTAAATAAGAGAGTGATAAAGTGCCAGGAGGGCTGACTATGGAACATAGTACCGTATCTTCGATAGTATGCCTACAGTCTTGGAAATTTTCTTAGAAATTTGTTGTATATGTGTATGAAATTTGAGTCTATTATCGAGGTGGATTCCTAAGAATTTTCCCTCTGTTAGCTTTGTGATAGGTGATCCGTTTATCGTTATGTTAAGAGGTACATCTGTAGCTCTGCTACCAAACTGAATGAAGTAGGTTTTGTCAATGTTTAGTGTAAGTTTGTTAGTCCTCATCCAGGTAGATATTTTCTGTAATTCGGTGTTTACAGTATTGGCTAGCGTGACTGGGCTCGGGTGAGAGAAGACGTATGTGGTGTCATCTGCAAAAAGTGTGGGTTTGAGTAATTGCGAAGCATTTGGTAGGTCATTTATGTATAGGAGAAAGAGAAGAGGGCCAAGGACACTTCCCTGTGGGACACCAACTGTAATTGGTTGTGCGGAAGAGCTTGCCCCATTTGCGTACACATATTGGCTTCTGTTGCTGAGGTAAGACATGAGGTAGTTGAGGGAGTGCCCTCTAATACCATAGTGTGACAATTTTACGTGGAGCAAGTCATGGTCAACTGCATCAAAAGCTTTACGTAAGTCAATGAAGATCCCCAGTGGGACTTCTTTTTTCTCTATTGCAGTGTATATATGTTCAAGCATGTGTATAATAGCATCATTAGTATTTTTATTAGGCCTGAATCCAAATTGGCAGGGGTTGAGAATGTTATGGGAGATGAGGTAGGAGTAGATTCGTTTATGAATTAATTTTTCGAAGATTTTTGAGAGAGGGTGTAAATTGGATATTGGCCTATAGTTATTCAACTCTGTTTGGTCTCCTCCTTTATGGATCGGGGTGACCCTTGCTATTTTGAGAACTGTAGGGAAGGTGGAGGATTCAATGGATTTGTTAAAGAGTGTTGCAATGATTGGTGATAGTACTTGTGACGCTTTTTTGTATATAAAGGGTGGTAAGGTATTTAAATCTCCTGCCTTGTTTTTCAGTGCGTTGATAATAAGGGAGACTTCATATGGGTTAGTCGGAGCTAGGAACAGTGTGTTCGGGTAGTTGCCAGTGAGGTAGTCATTTGGTGGGGTATCTGAGCTTGGGATATTATTGGCAAGCTTTTGACCTATAGTGGAGAAGAAATCATTGAGTCTGTTTGCTATTTCTGTTGGTGGGAGTTGGGGTTCATCTGATTTTGCTAATTTTATTTCGCTATGTCGTGATATCTTTTTTGTTCCCAGGATTTCTGATAGGGTCTTCCAGGTCTTTTTTATATCACCTCGTAAGTTGGATAATCTGTTCTCATAATACAATTTTTTTGCCCTTCTTATCAGGCTGGTTAGGATTGACGAGTAACGTTTTGTTTGGTCTCTGGTTATGTGACCCATTCTGTACTGTTTTTCATATCGGTGTTTTGTATTTATGGATTTGAGAATGCTGGGTGTTAGCCAGGGACTGTTCAGTCTCTTAGCTGTCATCTGTTTAGTTTTTTTAGGGCAGTGCTTGTTATAAAGGTATTGGGTCTTTTTTAGAAAATTATTAAAACATTCGTCAATATCTGTATAGATTTCTAGCTCAGTGTGCCAGTCAATGTTTGTTACTGCTGTTGTGAAGTTATTAATGGCTGCCTCATTGTGAAGTCTGAAGGTGACTTTAGTAGTGTCTTGGGGTATTTTACCAAGAGTTGTTATGAGGAAAGTAGGGTAGTGGTCTGTGGTATTATCTGTAATTATGCCTGATTTTAAAGGGGATATGGTGTTGGTCCAGATGTTGTCAAGTAGGGAAACACTAGTCTCTGTAACTCTTGTAGGTTTTGTTACTGTTGGTAGCAACATGCAGTTACTCATTGTGTTTGTGAATTCAGTAACGTGTGGGTCCTGGTCTTGCAGGAGATTTATATTGAAGTCACCTGAGAGTAGTAAGTGATCTTTGTTCATGCGTGCATCAGTTATCATACTTCCTAGGTTTTGACTAAATTGGCTAATGTTTGATTGTGGAATTCTGTAGATGTTTATCACTGAGAGGTTTTTGTAGGTATTTGGATTTGAATTTAGCTATTATATATTCCCCATGTTCATCCCTTGTGCAAGTATTAGTGATACATTCTAGTTGGTCTGAGTAGTATATGGCTGTGCCACCCCCTTGTTGGTCTGGCCTACAGTTGTGTATGGCTGTGTAACCAGGAATGGCATAGACATCTGTAGTATCAGGCTTTAGCCAGGTTTCAGTTAGTGTAATATGGACATATTGGCATGCAAGGAATTTAGTAATGCTAGGAGGTCATCATAATGCTTGCTTAAAGATCTGATATTGTAGTTAAAGATAGTTATGTTGTTGTTGGCTCTGAGAAGTGCCTTTGATTGTTCTGCTGTGTAGTAATTACAGTAACTGTTTGAATCATTTAAGTCATTAAATAAGAGGTTGGTATCAGGATCAATGCTTGTAATCATAAGATTTGTTCTATCGATTGAGTACAAGAAACTGCCCATTTACCGATTTCAACTACCCAATAAGGTGATCAGAAATTGGCAATTTGGCCAATTTCATGCAAATTAAAAAATATGACAATTTCAAAATAGTGTCCAGAATGAACAATGCAGACATTCCTGGCTCTAAAATAACATTTTCTTTGTTCATCAGTCATGTCTCCAGGCCCCTCTGATATTACTCTTGCTTTCTATTTGGAATTTTTATTCAAACAAAAAATAAAATATTTACTGTTATGCAGACTAATTCAATATTATTTTTATTTTTTATTATTATCACACTGGCTGATTCCCACCAAGGCAGGGTGGCCCGAAAAAGAAAAACTTTCACCATCATTCACTCCATCACTGTCTTGCCAGAAGGGTGCTTTACACTACAGTTTTTAAACTGCAACATTAACACCCCTCCTTCAGAGTGCAGACACTGTACTTCCCATCTCCAGGACTCAAGTCCGGCCTGCCGGTTTCCCTGAACCCCTTCATAAATGTTACTTTGCTCACACTCCAACAGCACGTCAAGTATTAAAAACCATTTGTCTCCATTCACTCCTATCAAACACGCTCACTAATTCAATATTGTAATAATTGTATAAATAATGTCAACCCATTCATGACTGCATATTAGATTGGCTAGTTGGACATTTATTGGACAATGACATCATTTGTTTACTTTTGAACATCGGCAAAAATCAAACATTTTCCCTACTTTGATCTCCATTTCAAGGTCATTTTCATAGTAAAACCAATCAAAATCACCTCTATTTCTATAATATGTTTTCCATTCTATCAATTGTGACTATGAAAACGAGAATATAATCATAAAAACTATACGAAAATACACCTCAAAGTCGGCGTTTTAATCCAAAAACACGGTTGGAGTTTTTTTTTCCTCATTATGCACTGTGTGCTGCAGGATTTTTGTTTTATACAGTGCACACTGACCACACAGACCCATTCTCTCACATGTGGGCCTACCAGCTTTCTCCTGATTGATTTGAAGCCGCTAGAATTTTTGAGTATACATACGTCAAACACATTGGCTCCTAAGACGTATATATATGACCAAAACAGTCAAAGGGTTAAGATTTCCCTAAAATGGGACACAACATTGTCATTGTAAAAGTCACCAGCATGGCTTGCAACAGCTGTGTCAGGGTGATATTCATCCATAAAGGCTTGCACCTTTGTCCACATTGTACAAATGTCCTTAACCCTTTGACTGTTTCAGGCCCCTCTCTGAAACTGTCATTCTATGTCGCTCAATTTTTGAAAAAAAAAAATTATTTTTTCTTATGAAATGATAGAGAATCTTTTCCCGATGGTAATGACACCAAAAGTTCGAAATTTGGTCGAAAACTCGTGGAATTATGCTCCCACGAAGTTAGCGGTCTCGGCGACATATGCGTATCGGCGATTTCGCCGACTTTGAGCCCAATTTTCAGCCAATTCCATTGTTCCAGTTGACCAAACTCATAGCTATTTCTTTAGAACTCCATTTTATCTATCAGCTGAGTACAAGAAACCTCCCATTTACTAATTTGGACTACCCAATATGGTGGTCAGAAATTGGCAATTTGGCCAATTTCACGCAAAATAAAAAAGATGCCAATTTCAAAATAGGGTCCAGAATAAACAAGGTAGACATTCGTGGCACTAAAATAACATATGCTCTGTTCATTAGTCACATCTCTAGGCCCCTCTTATATTATTATTGCTTTCTATTTTGATTTTTTATTCATACAAAAAAATACAAAATTTACTGTTATGCAGACGACTGCATTATTGTAAAAATGGTATAAATAATATCAGTGCACTAGTGAAAGAATATTAGACTCCCCAGTTGACGTGTATTGGACGTGTGGTGTGATTTATGTACTCTTGAACATTGGTAAAAATCGAACATTTCCGCTACTTTGAGCTCAGTTTCAAGGTCGTTTTCATCGTAAAAGTAATGAAAATCATCTCTATTTCTGTAATATGTTTTCCATTTTATCACCTAAGACCATGAAAACGCGAATACAACGATAAATACTATACGAAAATACACCTCAAAGTCGGCGTTTTATTCCAAAAAACGATCAGTTTTTTTTTTTTCTCATTACGCAATGTGTGCTGCAGGATTTTTTTTATGTGGTGCACACTGACCACACAGACCCATTCTCTCACATGTGGGCCTACCAGCTTTCTCCTGCTTGATTTGAAGCCGCTAGAATTATTGAGTATATATACGTCAGAAACATTGGCTCGTAAGACGTATTTATACGTCGAAAACAGTCAAAGGGTTAATTGTTGAAGAAGGTAACTTCCTCCATCTCTCTTCCTCCTCCTCTGAAGCAGTTTCCTCAGCTGTGGTCTGTTGCTGTTGCAGATGAAGCTCTTGCAGCTCATCAGTGGTTAGCTCTTCATCGTCGTCCTCCACCAACTCTTCCACATCCTCGCCACTAACCTCCAACCCCATGGACTTCCCCAGTGATACAATAGATTCCACAACTGGTATAGGCTCCTCAGGGTTAGCCCCAAACCCTTCAAAGTCCCTCTTTTGTACACATTGTGGCCACAATTTTTGCAACAACAGCTTCCTTGATTGCCTTTTTGTTGGCCAAGATTGTTAGTAGCTATGGTTAACTGGGGTTATACAACCTGGCCAGCTCGGAGGCACGCACTCCACTATCATACTTTGTGATTATCTCTTTCTTCAGTTCAATAGTATTTCTCACCCTTTTTACCACAGGGCTGGCGCTAGAAGCTTTCCTTGGGCCCATGGTGGCTTATTTAGCAGTTACAAGCACTAAAAACAATGGAATAATACAAAATGTATCGCATGTATGTGTGGAATTGTCCGCACTGGCTTGTAAACACTGGCCACACTGGAGTGGCCGGGCGGCTCAGGCTGCGCAGACACGTTCTGGATGAATGTCCTTAACTGATTTTTTATCATTAGCTGAGCCAATATTTTGATGCGAAAACGTATTGATATCAGATTTTATCGCTGTCCGATGGCATTGTTAACCGAGGGTCCACTGTATTCATTGTTAACCGAGGGTCCACTGTATTCATTTGTACAGCAGAGCATCTTCATGCCATTTTCTTCAGTTTGTTTATGTTGTCTGTGAGGTCTGCGTGTCTTTGGATGCTGTCTGCAAACTTTCCAAAGTGTAAAGTTAGCGATGTACTCATTTACTGATGACTCGGACTTACAACGGGCTCTTTGACCGGTGTGCATACCTAAATAATGTATATTAGAGCTGATTTTCTCTATTCTGTTTATTACAATATACAGTACACTACTGTATAAACATTTAACAATATACTAAAAATGTTATAAATTGTGCAAAGGTGACATTAAAACAATATCAAAGATGGTTGACACAAACCCACTACCATTATAGTATGCTCCTCACTTAGTGATGAATTTGTTTACTGATGTGCTCTTAGGAGCAGAACTTTGTTGTTAAGTGAGAAGCTGTATTGTAGTATTATAAATATTCATTATACATAGCCTTAGGAGACCAAAATAATAGAAAAAATATAATAAAATATTTATAAAAGTATATAGCAATTATATAAGTCAGTAAAGTGAATCAGTATTACTTATTTCCATGTTTCAAATTCAAATTTATTTATTTCTTTGCAAGTATGTACTACATTGAGGTTATGTATTTACAATAATGGGTTGCAGTACAAATAGGACCTCTTATTATGCCTAGGCATTATGGGCCGATTTAATTTAATGACTTACTAACTACTTAACACTTGAGAAATTTATCATAATTGTACAATAGTTCTATTTATTATAAATGAATCTAATTTATATAAACCAAAGGATATATTCATAGTTTCAAAAATGTCTTTTTATGAAACATGCAATTATATTCCTGTCAACCATGGACAGTGGTTCAAAAATAATTATTGAAATTATATTATGGGAATATAACATTGTGATTTGCTAAAATTAGTTTACAGTATGAGAATGCTAAAATTTGTTGTAGGGTAATACTGTTTTTGGTAGGTGTTCTTACTACTATGTTGTATTAGTCAGTGTATGAACTTGGTCGTCTAGTTTTGAAATTTTATGATTTGAGTGATTGGGAGATTTATTGGTAAAGTTAAATATTGTGTATTTAGTCTAGGGTGATTAAGTGGCTTTTGAGCAGAATCTTAAATTGATTTTCAGACTGGATTTCTTTAGTGTTTTCTGGTAATGAATTCCAAATTTTGGGGCCCATTATGTGCACAGAGATTTTACAGTGTGATATGGACACTGGGTACATCAAAAAGAGATCTGTCTTGTGTTATGGTCGTGTGCCCTGTTAAGGTTGGTGAGGAGAAGTTTGAGTGGAGGGTTTATGTTTGAGTGTAGTGTTCTATGAATGTAGTAGGCACATGAATAAGTATGGATGTTATTTAAGGTGAGCAGATTTATTTTTTTTTTTTATTAACACACTGGCCGATTCTCACCAAGGCAGGGTGGCCCGAAAAAGAAAAGCTTTCACCATCATTCACTCCATCACTGTCTTGCCAGGGTGCTTTACACTACAGTTTTTAAACTGCAACATTAACACCCCTCCTTCAGAGTGCAGGCACTGTACTTCCCATCTCCAGGACGTACAGTGCCTGCACTCTGAAGGAGGGGTGTTAATGTTGCAGTTTAACCCTTTGACTGTTTCAGGCCCCTCTCTGAAACTGTCATTCTATGTCGCTCAATTTTTGAAAAAAAAAAAAAAAAAAATTTTCTTATGAAATGATAGAGAATCTTTTCCCGATGGTAATGACACCAAAAGTTCAAAATTTGGTCGAAAACTCATGGAATTATGCTCCCGCGAATTTAGCGGTCTCGGCGACATAAGCGTATCGGCGATTTCGCCGACTTTGAGCCCTATTTTCAGCCAATTCCATTGTTCCAGTTGACCAAACTCATAGCTATTTCTTTAGAACTCCATTTTATCTATCAGCTGAGTACAAGAGACCTCCCATTTACTAATTTGGACTACCCAATATGGTGGTCAGAAATTGGCAATTTGGCCAATTTCACGCAAACTAAAAAAGATGCCAGTTTCAAAATAGGGTCCAGAATAAACAAGGTAGACATTCTTGGCACTAAAATAACATATGCTCTGTTCATTATTCACATCTCTAGGCCCCTCTTATATTATTATTGCTTTCTATTTTGATTTTTTATTCATACAAAAAAATAAAAAATTTACTGTTATGCAGACTACTGCATTATTGTAAAAATGGTATAAATAATATCAGTGCACTAGTGAAAGAATGTTAGACTCCCCAGTTGACGTGTATTGGATGCATGGTGTGATTTATTTACTCCTGAACATTGGTAAAAATCGAACATTTCCGCTACTTTGAGCACAGTTTCAAGGTCGTTTTCATCGTCAAAGTAATGAAAATCAATTCTATTTTTGTAATATGTTTTCCATTTTATCACCTAAGACCATGAAAACGCGAATACAACGATAAATACTATACGAAAATACACCTCAAAGTCGGCGTTTTATTCCAAAAAAACGATCAGTTTTTTTTTCCTCATTACGCAATGTGTGCTGCAGGATTTTTTTTATGTGGTGCACACTGACCACACAGACCCATTCTCTCACATGTGGGCCTACCAGCTTTCTCCCGCTTGATTTGAAGCCGCTAGAATTATTGAGTATATATACGTCAGAAACATTGGCTCGTAAGACGTATTTATACGTCCAAAAACAGTCAAAGGGTTAAAAACCGTAGTGTAAAGCACCCTTCTGGCAAGACAGTGATGGAGTGAATGATGGTGAAAGTTTTTCTTTTTCGGGCCACCCTGCCTTGGTGGGAATCGGCCATTGTGTTAATAAAAAAAAAAAAAAATAAATCTGCTCACCTTAAATAACATCCATACTTATTCATGTGCCTACTACATTCATAGAACACTACACTCAAACATAAACCCTCCACTCAAACTTCTCCTCACCAACCTTAACAGGGCACAGACTTTAGACTTTTGAATATTGGTGGGGTATGCTTTTGGGAGTGGGAATTTGTTATCATTCTGACTGCAGCCTTTTGCTGGGTTATTAGTGGTCTTAGGTGATTTAATGTTGTTGTTCTCCATGCACAAATTCCATATGTGAGATAAGGGTAGATGAGTGAATGATATAGTGCCAGGAAAGCTGATTGTAGAACATAGTATCATATCTTTGATTGTATGCCTACTGTCTTAGAGAGTTTCTTAAAAATTTGCTATATATTTGTTTGGAATTTGAGGCTACTGTCAAGGTGGATTCCTAGGAATTTTCCCTTTGTGAATTTTGTGATGGGTGATCCGTTTAACATTATGTTAAGTAGAACATTTGCAGCTCTGTTTCCAAACTGAATGAAATAGGTTTTGTCAGTATTCAGGGTAGGTTTATTAGTCATCATCCAGGCAGATATTTTTTGCAGTTCAGCATTGACGTTGTTGGCGAGTATGACTGAGTTTGGGTGGGAGAAGACATATTATTTGCAGATGACATAACATATGAGTTTGAGTAGCTGTGATGCATTCAGTAGATCATTGATGTAGATGAGAAAGAAGAGTGGTCCAAGGACACTTCCCTGTGGGACTCCTACTGTGATTGGTTGAGTGGAAGAGTTAGCACCATTTGTGTACACATATTGGCTTCTGTTACTAAGGTATGACTTTAAGTAGTTGAGGGAGTGGCCTCTTATACCATAGTGTGTTAATTTTGTGTGCAACAATTCATGGTCGACTGTATCAAAAGCTTTCGTAAATCAATGAAAATTCCCAGCGGGACTTCTTTCTTCTCGCGAGTGGTATATATTATTTCTAGCATGTGTATGATAGCATCATTTGTGCTTTTATTATTCCTGAATCCAAACTGGCGGGTTTAGTATGTTGTATGAGACGAGGTAGGAATAGATCCGTCTGTGAATTAATTTTTCAAAGATTTTAGAGAGCAGTGGTAAGTTAGATATTGGTCTATAGTTATTCAAGTCAGCTTGGTCACTTTCTTTATGGATCGGGGTGACCCTCGCTATTTTGAGAATTGCTGGAAAGGTGGATGATTCAATGGATTTGTTAAAGAGTGTTGCAATAATTGGTGACAGAACTCGTGAAGCTTTTTTGTACGTAAAAGTTGGCAAGTTGTTTATGTCTTCTGCCTTGTTATTAGTGGTGTTGATGATGAGCGAGACTTCTGTTGGGTTGGTAGGAGCTAGGAATAGTGTTTGTGGGTAGGTGCTTATGAGGTAGTCTGATGGACTGGTGTTTGAGCTTGGGATTTTGTTCACTAGGTTCTTGCCTGTTTCAGTTGGTGGGAGTAGGGGTTTGACTGATTTTGTTAATTTCATTGTTTTGTTTTTGGATATCTTTTTAGTTTCCAGAATTTCAGATAGGATTTTCCAGGTCTTTTTCATAACACCTTTGATGTTATGTAATCTGTTTTCATAATATAATTTTTTAGACCTTCTTATCAGGCTGGTAAGTGCAGATGAGTAATATTTAGATTGTTCTCTAGTTATTTGACAAATTCTGTACTGTTTTTCATATAGGTGCTTTGTGTTAATGGATTTAAGGATGCTGGTTGTTAGCCAGGGACTATTCAGTCTCTTTGCTGTGATCTGTTTAGTTAACAAAAAAAGGCACAATACCGTGACTGGAACGATACACAAATAACCCGCACATAGAAGAGAGGAGCTTACGATGACGTTTTCGGTCTTCTATGTGCGGGTTATTTGTGTATCTGTTTAGTTTTTTAGGGCAATGTTTGTTATAGAGGTAGTAGGCTTTTTTTTTAGAAAATTATTAATACATTCGTTCATATCTGTATATGTTTCAAACTCATTATGCCAGTTGACTTATTCATAGCTGCTGTCTTGTTATGTAGTCTGAAGGTAACTTTAGTAGTGTCTTAGGACAATTTACCTAGGTTGGTTATGAGGAAGGTTGGGTAATTGTCTGTGGTGTTGTCTGTGATCATGCCTGATTTTAAAGGGGATATGTTGTTCATCCAGATGTGGTCTAATAAAGAGATACTAGTCTTGGAGAATCTTGTAGGTTTTGATATTGTTGGTAGCAACAAGCAGTTGCTCATAGTGTTTGTGAATTTGGTTACTTGTGGGTCCTGGTCATGTAGTAGATTTATGTTGAAATCTGTTAGCAGTAAGTGGTCTTTGTTCATATGTGCATCAGTTATCATGTTTCCTAACCTTTCACTAAAATGGTAAATGTTTGTGGTACTCTGTAGATGTTTATAAATGTGAGGGATTTTTGCAGGTATTTTGATTTAAATTTAGCTATGATATATTCACCATGTTCATCCCTTGTGCAAGAATTATTGATACAGTCAAGTTGATTTTAGTAGTATGTAGGTGTTCCACCACCTTGTAGGTATGTCCTACAGTAGTATGTAGGTGTTCCACCACCTTGTAGGTATGTCCTACAGTAGTATGTAGGTGTTCCACCACCTTGTAGGTATGTCCTACAGTAGTATGTAGGTGTTCCACCACCTTGTAGGTATGTCCTACAGTAGTATGTAGGTGTTCCACCACCTTGTAGGTATGTCCTACAGTAGTATGTAGGTGTTCCACCACCTTGTAGGTATGTCCTACAGTAGTATGTAGGTGTTCCACCACCTTGTAGGTATGTCCTACAGTAGTATGTAGGTGTTCCACCACCTTGTAGGTATGTCCTACAGTAGTATGTAGGTGTTCCACCACCTTGTAGGTATGTCCTACAGTAGTATGTAGGTGTTCCACCACCTTGTAGGTATGTCCTACAGTAATATGTAGGTGTTCCACCACCTTGTAGGTATGTCCTACAGTAGTACAGGTCTCCCTAAACATTCACGTTTTCAGCTTTTGCGGGCTTCACACATTCGCGAATTCCCAACCGCCAAATCATATTCAACTTTCCCGCCACCTGCGAGTCCCTACTACCCTCCCTCCGACCCCCGCAACTGGCAGCCAGCCCTCCCACCACTCAGTGTGGTGAGTGTTTTGTTTGTTCATTATTTGCTATTAAACTACAGTATAAATAATGTAAACACATTCATGACTGCATATTGGAATGGCTATTTGAACAGGTATTGGACGGTGACATCATGTGTTTACTCTTGAACACAGCAAAGAATCAAACATTTCTGCTACTGCTAATAATAACAATAGTAATAATAATAATAATAATAATAATAATAATAATACGATATAACTGAAGAAGGAAATTGTACAAAAATACGAGGGAGTGGTTGACACATCGTCAATGTGGTTTTGTTTATGCTGGAGTGAACATTAGTCTCCCTGCTCTTCCAAACATTTCACAATAATTCATTGTTTGGTGCTTGTAGATTGAGTGCGACTGGAGTGGTTGAGGCAGTGGTAGAGGCAGTGGTAGAGGCAGTGGTAGAGGCAGTGGTAGAGGCAGTGGTAGAGGCAGTGGTAGAGGCAGTGGTAGAGGCAGTGGTAGTGGTAGAGGCAGTGGTAGAGGCAGTGGTAGAGGCAGTGGTGGAGGTAGCAGTGGAGGCAGTGGTAGAGGCAGTGGTAGAGGTAGTGGTTGAGGCAGTGGTAGAGGTAGTGGTAGAGGTAGTGGTAGAGGCAGTGGTAGAGGCAGTGGTTGAGGCAGTGGTTGAGGCAGTGGTAGAGGCAGTGGTAGAGGCAGTGGTAGAGGCAGTGATAGAGGCAGTGGTAGAGGCAGTGGTTGAGGCAGTGGTTGAGGCAGTGGTAGAGGCAGTGGTAGAGGCAGTGGTAGAGGCAGTGATATTTACTAACATATATGTTATAAATAATAATAGTACATGTTAATATTAATAACATTTATAATAATAATAATAAATGTTATTCATAATGTACTATTATTATTTATAACATATATGTTAGTAAATATCACTGCCTCTACCACTGCCTCTACCACTGCCTCTACCACTGCCTCTACCACTGCCTCAACCACTGCCTCTACCACTGCCTCTACCACTACCTCTACCACTGCCTCTACCACTACCTCTACCACTGCCTCTACCACTGCCTCTACCACTGCCTCTACCACTGCCTCTACCACTGCCTCTATCACTGCCTCTACCACTGCCTCTATCACTGCCTCTATCACTGCCTCTATCACTGCCTCTATCACTGCCTCTATCACTACCTCTATCACTGCCTCTATCACTGCCTCTATCACTGCCTCTACCACTGCCTCTATCACTGCCTCTACCACTGCCTCTACCACTGCCTCTACCACTGCCTCTACCACTGCCTCTACCACTGCCTCTATCACTGCCTCTACCACTACCTCTACCACTGCCTCTACCACTGCCTCTACCACTGCCTCTACCACTGCCTCTATCACTGCCTCAACCACTGCCTCTATCACTGCCTCTACCACTGCCTCTATCACTGCCTCTACCACTGCCTCTATCACTGCCTCTATCACTGCCTCTATCACTGCCTCTACCACTGCCTCTATCACTGCCTCTACCACTGCCTCTACCACTGCCTCTATCACTGCCTCTACCACTGCCTCTACCACTGCCTCTACCACTGCCTCTATCACTGCCTCTACCACTGCCTCTATCACTGCCTCTACCACTGCCTCTACCACTGCCTCTATCACTGCCTCTACCACTGCCTCTATCACTGCCTCAACCACTGCCTCTACCACTGCCTCTACCACTGCCTCTACCACTGCCTCTACCACTGCCTCTACCACTGCCTCTATCACTGCCTCTACCACTACCTCTACCACTGCCTCTACCACTGCCTCTACCACTGCCTCTACCACTGCCTCTATCACTGCCTCAACCACTGCCTCTACCACTGCCTCTACCACTGCCTCTACCACTGCCTCTACCACTGCCTCTATCACTGCCTCAACCACTGCCTCAACCACTGCCTCTACCACTGCCTCTACCACTGCCTCTATCACTGCCTCAACCACTGCCTCTACCACTGCCTCTACCACTGCCTCTACCACTGCCTCTATCACTGCCTCAACCACTGCCTCTACCACTGCCTCTACCACTGCCTCTACCACTGCCTCTACCACTGCCTCAACCACTGCCTCTACCACTGCCTCTACCACTGCCTCTACCACTGCCTCTATCACTGCCTCTACCACTGCCTCTACCACTGCCTCTACCACTGCCTCTACCACTGCCTCTACCACTGCCTCTATCACTGCCTCTACCACTGCCTCTACCACTGCCTCTACCACTGCCTCTACCACTGCCTCTACCACTGCCTCTACCACTGCCTCTACCACTGCCTCTACCACTGCCTCTATCACTGCCTCTACCACTGCCTCTACCACTGCCTCTACCACTGCCTCTACCACTGCCTCTACCACTGCCTCTACCACTGCCTCTACCACTGCCTCTATCACTGCCTCTACCACTGCCTCTACCACTGCCTCTACCACTGCCTCTATCACTGCCTCTACCACTGCCTCTACCACTGCCTCTACCACTGCCTCTACCACTGCCTCTACCACTGCCTCTACCACTGCCTCTACCACTGCCTCTACCACTGCCTCTACCACTGCCTCTATCACTGCCTCTACCACTGCCTCTACCACTGCCTCTACCACTGCCTCTATCACTGCCTCTACCACTGCCTCTACCACTGCCTCTACCACTGCCTCTATCACTGCCTCTACCACTGCCTCTACCACTACCTCTACCACTGCCTCTACCACTGCCTCTATCACTGCCTCTATCACTGCCTCTACCACTGCCTCTATCACTGCCTCTACCACTGCCTCTACCACTGCCTCTACCACTACCTCTACCACTGCCTCTACCACTGCCTCTACCACTACCTCTATCACTGCCTCAACCACTGCCTCTACCACTACCTCTACCACTGCCTCTACCACTGCCTCTATCATTGCCTCTACCACTGCCTCTACCACTGCCTCTACCACTGCCTCTACCACTGCCTCTACCACTGCCTCAACCACTGCCTCTACCACTGCCTCTACCACTACCTCTACCACTACCTCTACCACTGCCTCTACCACTGCCTCTATCACTGCCTCTATCACTGCCTCTACCACTACCTCTACCACTGCCTCTACTGCCTCTACCACTGCCTCTACCACTGCCTCTACCACTGCCTCTACCACTGCCTCTATCACTGCCTCTATCACTGCCTCTACCACTACCTCTACCACTGCCTCTACCACTGCCTCTATCACTGCCTCTATCACTGCCTCTACCACTACCTCTACCACTGCCTCTACCACTGCCTCTACCACTGCCTCTATCACTGCCTCTATCACTGCCTCTACCACTACCTCTACCACTGCCTCTACCACTGCCTCTACCACTGCCTCTACCACTGCCTCTATCACTGCCTCTACCACTGCCTCTACCACTGCCTCTACCACTGCCTCTACCACTGCCTCTACCACTGCCTCTACCACTGCCTCTATCACTGCCTCTATCACTGCCTCTACCACTACCTCTACCACTGCCTCTACCACTGCCTCTACCACTGCCTCTATCACTGCCTCTATCACTGCCTCAACCACTACCTCTACCACTGCCTCTACCACTGCCTCTACCACTGCCTCTATCACTGCCTCTACCACTGCCTCTACCACTGCCTCTACCACTGCCTCTACCACTGCCTCTACCACTACCTCTACCACTGCCTCTACCACTGCCTCTACCACTGCCTCTATCACTGCCTCTATCACTGCCTCAACCACTGCCTCTACCACTACCTCTACCACTGCCTCTACCACTACCTCTACCACTGCCTCTACCACTGCCTCTATCACTGCCTCTACCACTACCTCTACCACTGCCTCTACCACTGCCTCTATCACTGCCTCTACCACTGCCTCTACCACTACCTCTACCACTGCCTCTACCACTGCCTCTACCACTGCCTCTATCACTGCCTCTATCACTGCCTCAACCACTGCCTCTACCACTACCTCTACCACTGCCTCTACCACTGCCTCTACCACTGCCTCTATCACTGCCTCTACCACTGCCTCAACCACTGCCTCTACCACTACCTCTACCACTGCCTCTATCACTGCCTCTACCACTGCCTCTACCACAGCCTCTATCACTGCCTCTATCACTGCCTCTACCACTGCCTCAACCACTGCCTCAACCACTACCTCTACCACTGCCTCTACCACTGCCTCAACCACTGCCTCTACCACTACCTCTACCACTGCCTCTATCACTGCCTCTACCACTGCCTCAACCACTGCCTCTACCACTGCCTCTACCACTGCCTCTACCACTACCTCTACCACTGCCTCTACCACTGCCTCTACCACTGCCTCTACCACTGCCTCTACCACTACCTCTACCACTGCCTCTACCACTGCCTCTACCACTGCCTCTACCACTGCCTCAACCACTCCAGTCGCACTCAATCTACAAGCACCAAACAATGAATTATTGTGAAATGTTTGGAAGAGCAGGGAGACTAATGTTCACTCCAGCATAAACAAAACCACATTGACGATGTGTCAACCACTCCCTCGTATTTTTGTACAATTTCCTTCTTCAGTTATATCGTATTATTATTATTATTATTATTATTATTATTACTATTGTTATTATTAGCAGTAGCAGAAATGTTTGATTCTTTGCTGTGTTCAAGAGTAAACACATGATGTCACCGTCCAATACCTGTTCAAATAGCCATTCCAATATGCAGTCATGAATGTGTTTACATTATTTATACTGTAGTTTAATAGCAAATAATGAACAAACAAAACACTCACCACACTGAGTGGTGGGAGGGCTGGCTGCCAGTTGCGGGGGTCGGAGGGAGGGTAGTAGGGACTCTCATTGGTGGAGGAAGTGGTGGAGGCAGTGGTGGAGTCTGTGGTATTTAATAACATACATGTTATTAAAGCATAACATGTATATATTTAGTACAACTTACGACGTTTTCATGTATTTTATGATTGTTCATGGTTCAACAAGTTAAGCAGTATTGTATTATATTTCCCTACAATATATTGGGGCACCAAACATTCACGGTTTTTCAACATTCGCGAGGCTCTTGGTCCCCTAACCCTCGCGAATGTTGAGGGACACCTGTATATAGCTGTTCCACCACCTTGTAGGTATGTCCTACAGTAGTATATAGCTGTTCCACCACCTTTTAGGTATGTCCTACAGTAGTATATAGCTGTTCCACCACCTTTTAGGTATGTCCTACAGTAGTATATAGCTGTTCCACCACCTTTTAGGTATGTCCTACAGTAGTATATAGCTGTTCCACCACCTTTTAGGTATGTCCTACAGTAGTATATAGCTGTTCCACCACCTTTTAGGTATGTCCTACAGTAGTATATAGCTGTTCCACCACCTTGTTGGTATGTCCTACAGTTGTGTATGGCTATGTAACCAGGAATGCCATAAACATCTGTAGTACCAGACTTGAGCCAGGTTTCTGTGTGATGATTGACATACTGGTATGAAGGGAATTGAGTAATGCTGTGAGGAGGAGTAGTATTACTCTCTCAAACAATTGTAATATTATATATATTCCTTGTACATAGCCGTAGAAGACTAAAGTAGTAAAAAAAAAAAAAAAAAGTCATACTGTACGTATATATACCGATTATTGCGAGTGAAGCGATGTTTGAAGTGCTAAAACAGATAAACAACCAAATATTAGTGTCAATATATTGTAAAATGTAAATATTGCTGGCACTTTAACACTGTTGTTGCCCACTAGTGATTATTTTTTCACCAACTTCAACACTTTATAAAATCGTAAGTTTTATCAGACTTCGCTCATTTTAGTCTTATTCAATTCAAAGAAACAAACTCTATTGAGCTGTTAGAAAAAATATATTTTTTAATTTTTCAAAATCCCCCCCCCCTCCGCATGCACGTACACACACACGGGAATTTCTTTGCAGGTTCTGCTACAGTTAGTGTTGAGCAATGCATTAAATATAATACATCACAATGAACTGCAGTTACATTATCATTATCTTTATGATTTTGAGACCTTAATGAAATTTTTTTTTTGCCATTTTTAGGATCCAAGGAGTGTAACCTCATTTTTTCCACAAGTTCTTCAGTTTGCTTTACACGATTTTGCCTCGGACACAATTTTTAAGAACATAATTGACGGTCTACTGTAAACACATAATACTCGCTGCTCATTACATACTAAGAACAAAAATATTTTAAAGTAATGAATGTACTGTACAGTGGACCCCCGCTTAACGATCACCTCCAAATGCGACCAATTATGTAAGTGTATTTATGTAAGTGCGTTTGTACGTGTATGTTTGGGGGTCTGAAATGGACTAATCTACTTCACAATATTCCTTATGGGAAAAAATTCGGTCAGTACTGGCACCTGAACATACTACTGGAATGAAAAAAGTTCGTTAACCGGGGGTCCACTGTATATGCATTTTACTTTTTTTTTAGGCTTAACTCTATTGTGTACTTCATGTATTATAGTGTAAACATGTTTTCAGGCTTTTTATATGCATTTGAAAGTGAAAGAAAGGCTGACTTACCATATTTTACGGCAAACAAGACGTTCTGGTGTTGAGGACAGCCCTCCGGTTCTGACTGGCTAAATTTTGGAAATACAATGATAAAGAGTATCGATAATAATAAGAGTAGGAAAGATATGTTAAGTCTTAGGCATTATATATGAAAACCCATATTGATGGTTCATTCTACAGTTATTTACCACTGACACAGCTGACTGCCAGGTTCCCCAGTCAGCTGTGTCAGCTCGTGGCTTACAACAACCCCCCTCAAAGGGTTAATTTGCTAGTTTTAAAGTATTACATCAGCATTTTATAAGTATCGGCCAATATCGACAGCACTTTCACCGATGCCAAAAAAAATAACTGATGACAATACTCGAACTCCTCCTCCTCCCCTCCCCAGTACTGTCCACAACTGTTTCAACCTCTGTACTCGTCTGAAGATGTTCACAGTGCAGGATCGACCACATGCCAGTGTTGCTATAATGTCTCTCTTAACTCATCTGCTTCATGTGTTAGAATTAGAATAATTTTTATACAAGATAATTCATCTTCAGACTATACCATGGGCGGGGATAGAACCCGCGGGTTCTATCCCCGCCCGTGGTATGGTTTGTTTGCAATCGTGTCATTACGATTTTGTTAGTCAATTTATCTTCCAAAACTAATTTTATGTTTTTCCTCAGCAACACAAAAATGCTTGGCCGTTCCTGGAGCCGGTGGACCCATCAGAGGTCCCTGATTACTACAAGGTGGTGAAGGAGCCCATGGACCTCAAGACTGTGGAGAGCCGAGTTGAGGAGAGGTCATACCGACGGCTGGCACAGTTCATTGGCGACGTGATGCTGGTCTTCGACAACTGTCGTCTCTACAACCCTCCCAACTCGTCGTTCTGCTCGTGTGCCGCCACACTAGAGTCTTTCTTCTGCCAGAGACTACGCAGTCTCAAACTTCGACTAGCACAGAAATCTTAGTGCAGGTTTCCCAGTGATAATTCTTCCTGTATAAAGCACAAGATTTTTTAAAATTAGAAGTTTATTGACATCTCTGAGTTTTACCTATCCTGAGGTACGTATCCCGTGGTAATTATGCTGTAGTACCTATCCTCCGGTAGCTGTTCTGTGGTACCTATGTTGCGGTAATTCTGTGGTACCTGTCTTTTGGTGCCTGATCTTTGGTACCTATCCTGCAGTAATTATGGTGTGGTACCTGCTCTCGGTACCTGTAATTTGGTACCTATCCATGTTACCTACCTATGGTACTTACCTGTGGTACCTACCCATGGTAAGAATCAGTCATAACAGACAGCAGCAGGAACAAGAGCTTGACGGATCACTTCCAGCATGATGACGGGTAGAGTGGACAGTCAACCTCACAATTTGCAACTGAAATGCAGCGATGCTTTGGTCCCTTGTAGACCAAAGTGCTTGCCAGACAATGATCCAGGATGGACCGCAACCCCCTCTATCATTTCCACTTCAGTCTGTTAGTCAGGCATTGTGTAAGCCACGGTATTGTGTCAGTCATGCATTATGTCAGCTGTGGTATTGTCAGCCATGCATTGTGTCAGTCATGCACTGTGTCAGTTATGGTACTGTCAGCCACAGTATTGTCAGCCACAGTATTGTGACAACCACAGTATTGCATCAGCCCTGGTATTGCGACAGCCACAGTATTGTGACAGCCGTGGTATTGCGACAGCCATTGTATTGAGACAGCCACGGTATTGTGACAGCCGTGGTATTGCAACAGCCACAGTAGTGTGACAGCCACAGTATTGTGTCAGCCATAATATTGTGTCATCCACAGTGTTGTATCAGCCATGGTATTGTGTCAGCCACAGTATCGTACCAGCCATGGTATCATGTCAGCCACGGTATTGTGTCAGCCACAGTATCATACCAGCTATGGTATTGTGTGACTTTTGTTCTACAAATCGAGAAGAGAATTTTGCATGCGAGTTATTATATCATACTGATAAATTATATTTGGCAATATTATCAATTGTCACCTAGAATAATATCATTATAGATGTATCAGAGTATGTTAAGATATTTTCTTAAAATTTGTATTTTGTGAAAATTATATACATATATATACTGTATATAAGGTTAGAGAAGTGGGTCAAGTATCAAAAATAAAAAAGGAATAATTGAAGTAGGATCTTCCTCGCCGATGATTGTCTTTTGTTAAGACTAAAAGTTAACTTATTGCATCTTGTTGATTATTTTAATGTTTCATCAGTCAACCCTCCTGTAAGGCTCCTCTCTATACACACTGTGATTTTATAAATTTTTTGTGGATGCAGTCGACCGCGTGTATTGGACTTGGTATGTGCTGTAAGCTCTCTTATAAAAGTCTTGTGTATTAAGACAGGTCTTGATTACTGTCATCACAATTAGGGCCAACTTTGATTTAGTGCGAAATTAATGGTAGTTCCCGTGTCCCCCTAAATAGTGCAATAACTTCACTGGATTTAATATTGACACAAGTCGAGACCTGGCGGTGATGTGATTCATTTATCACTTCCTTTGAAAACATCGATGCAAAATTATCAACTTTTTCACTTGTCTGAAAAAAAATCATATGGAAAGTCTATAAAAATCTAAATTGTTATTGCACATTTCAGAGTTGGAGGCATTTTCTGACTTTCTTTTTTAGCTAAAATACATAAATTATCAGATTTTTAATCAGTATATAAGAGAAGGTTCGCAAGACCAGACTGCTCTATGAATGTTATCATCAGTCATTTAGTTGTGCATGAATTTTCTTAGTGACATTTAGAGGAAGTCTTGCTGAGTGGAAGAGTTTTATAAGAGAGTTGACTGCATGTTGGACAGGGAGGACAGCAGTGAGGGGGAACTGGGTATACCTGGGGCCAGTACAAGCAAGGTCCATCTACCCTAGTGGAAGGTGGTCAGCCGGTGTAGTGTTGTGGTGTGAGGTACTCTGAAGGTAACAGTGAGATGGGCACCAGTTAACCTGTTAATGGTGTGTAGGGGACTATGGTTGATCATTATTGAGCACTGTAGTGTGAGTGGTGAGTTGTTACATCCTTGTTAATGACCCCTAGTATGCTGCCGGTGTATACATATACACTCATTCTGAATGGTTGTACCATACAATGCAACTCTAGAAATGGGGAAAATGGTTGGCAGCCATTTCTCCACTTTGTCACCAAACACGATACACCATACTGGATATACATATGTATACAAGGCCACGACACCTGGTGGTAATGTATTAATGTTGAAGGTTTTTGAACAGTGAGGAGTAACAAGTTCTGCTGACGGGTTATCACAGAGGTCAGCTTAATCCCGGCTAAATTTAAAACTACCATTGCCAAAATTGGTGCACGTAGAGCAATGGATGTCAGGCCTGGTGTGTGACACTGCCCCTGTGAGGGTCACACTAAGTCTGGCACATGGAGACTCGTTACACAGTAACGACAGTTCTATCGTTCATAAAACACATCTCCCGGACTCTCTCACTCTGGGTTTGTTGCTCTGATCCTCTAGCCACACCTTTGTACCTTATAAAATAAAGAAATTTCTTTATTATTAATACTACTAATATTTTGTTGACTTTGAGAGTAATAATGCTGATAAAATGTGACATTCTGTTAAGAAAGTTGTTAAGTGCATTATTGCAGGCAGTATTTCTGCACTGTGTACATTAATATTTATGCAACATATGTACATAATTTGTATGCTTGTGAATGTACATAGTTCTTGAGAATATATAGGTACTCTGCATTGTACAGACTATTTTTACTGCTATCATATCATGAGATCAACATGCGTAATAATGTAGTCTGTAGAGACGCGTGTTAGTCGTCCGGCGTTGCTTGTCGGTCGTCCAGTTATTGCGTCAATTTCTTCGGCCTCGAGCATTGCCCTTGTCACATTCCTTTTGTATATAAAGTTTCAAGAGTTGGTCATCGCCGCACAAATCATTTACAAGCCGATTGATGAATCTGTACGCGATCGATACGAAGCGTCGCCGTGCGGCCGGACTCGACGTCTGGACTGCAGTGAACGATGCCTTTATATCCATAAAAATAATTTTAAGCGTTTTTTACGCAAGTAACTATCGTATTAAGGAATTATTACCACAGTTAAAACGTGGAGTGGATGGTGACTGTCAACAGTGTTCCCTGAGTTTGAACGACGGCCTCAAGTGTACGACAATAAACGGGACATTTGAACCTGTTACTGCTTGACAGCCGATACGAACTTAATGTACAAAGAGAGTAAAGTTACTTGTAAGTTCATGATAGAACCTTTAGCTTAAGGTCAAGAGAAGCTGACTTTGAACTCAACGCTGATGGATCTTATAGCAGTGTTGTCACAGGTGTTGACAGTACTTGTGACACTTGTAATTCTTTTGCTTCAAGTGATTGTCCACTGACGAGTGTGAATACTTTAGGAGAGTCATTTACTTAGTTGTAAATGTGAACGTGGTTCAGCGAGAAAGTTGGGGTTATCTGGTAACTGTTCACAGTCAGTCGTTAGCGGTGACCAGGTCATCGTCAGTAATGATACACAGTTGTTGGTCATTTACAGACCAGTAATTACACTGAAGTCATCACCACTAACAACACTTGGTCGTTGGTCGTTAATGATTATTTTCATGTAGTGAATCTGACGGCTGGAAGCACTGATGGATATTTCCAAGAGTTCTATTATTATTTCTTGACCACACAGTAGTGTGTGTACAGTGATTGTGGTACATGTGTGTACTGTGATGTGTGTACACTGGTATTACACTCTATACACTGGTCTGGAAAGAGCTTCAAGTAGTGGATGTCCAAGGGCATTGAATACACACCGGGCACTGTGTACAGGGCAGAGTGTACACAAGGACGAGTAAACTGAGGATACTCGATGTGTACACTAAGACTTGCAGAACCCTTAAAGGAAGAGAGGGTGCACGCATACACATGTAGATTACTAGGTTGCCAAGACGTACATAGGTCTTCACAAACTCTCAGTTAAGTACAAAATTTCCCACAGTGAAGACATCCAACATTAATGTTCATATTTGTAAAGATAATTTGTAATAAAAAGTTTGTTTTATAAAAGTCAAGTATTGTAACATTGCCTTTTATTTGACCTTATGTTGGAGGGTTCTTCATCCAAGGAAGTGGAGCTCCTCTCTCCTTGGATAGTTAAACCCGTCCCAGCTGGCCACGTTTACCTCTCGGGGACAAAGTTAAGTATTCTTGCAATTGATGGCATTAATATCTGAATCTGAGTATGTTTCAAGTGAACTAGATAGTGTTGAAAACAGTTTTTAGTGCCATCTATTAACAGAAAAGTGAGCTAAACTTTGTGTACATTTTTTTGCACAACAGATGATGTTAATGCATTTGTGTGCCATCTATTGATGGAAAAGTAAATTAAACTTTTTTGTGCAGTGGCACCAGATGTTCATAAATTTAATGCCATCTTTTAACTGGAAAATGAACTGAATATTTAGTACACTTATTTTACAACAGAAGGTACCACAAGATTGGTTATAATGACTGTATGCCATCTGTTATCAGAAAAGTCAACTAAACTTCTAGTAATTATTTTAAACAATAGATGGCACCAAATAAATGTATGCCATCTATTGACTGAAAAGTTAAAAAAAGTTTTAATGCATTTTTTACACAATAGATGGAACCAAAAGTTGTTTTTTATGGCTTTTATATCATCTGTTGGCAGAAGATTATTGTAATAAAAAAGAAGCGCTATACCTACAAGGGTTATACAGTGCCGCTGTTGACAGAAGAGTATACTTAATATTTTGTAACTTACAGCACCATCTATTGTACAAAAAACTTACTGTAGGATTATACAGCACCTGTGGGGGGAGCGGTATTCAGGCTTAATTCAGGGAATCGGTGCACTGATCCAATTCCGTAGATCAAGAGCCCCTCATCAATGTCAAGGAACCTCCCTTGGGGGGGATCTACCTACCTGGAGTCTACCTGGAGGGCATTCCTGGGATCAACGCCCCCGCGGCCCAGTCCACGACCAGGCCTCCCGGTGGATCAGGGCCTGATCAATCAGGCTGTTACTGTTGGCCGCACGCAATCTAACGTACGAACCACAGCCCGGCTGATCCGGCACCGTCTTTAGGTATCTGTCCAGCTCCCTCTTGAAGACAACCAGGGGTCTTTCAGTAATGCCCTTTATTGCTGGTGGGAGGCTATTGAGCAGTCTTGGGCCCCAGACACTGCATTTTCTCTTAGTGTACCAGTGACAACCCTACTTTTCACTGGGGGTATGTTGCATCGCCTGCCAAGTCTTTTGCTTTCGTATGGCGTGATTGCTGTGTGCATATTAAGAACCAGTCCATCCAGAATCTTCCAGGTGTATATTATATCTCTCACCTGCGCCCCAGTGAGTACAAGTCAAGTGCTTCCAGGCGCTCCCAGTAGTTAAGGTGTTTGATGCAACTTATACATGCAGTAAAGGTTCTCTGCACATTCTCTAGTTCTGCAATTTCACCTGCCTGAATGGGGATGTTAATGTACAACAGTATTCCAGCCTAGAGAGAACAAGTGATTTAAAAATTATTATTGTCTTATCATCTCTTGTCTTGAATGTTCTCATTATCCATCCTATCAGTTTCCTGGCAGATGTGATAGTGGTATTGTTGTGGTCCTTGAAGGTGAGGTCATTACCACACCCAGGTCCTTCACATTACTTTTCCGCTCTATTGTGTGGTTAGAGTTTGTAGTATACTCAGTCCTAGTTATTATTTCCTCCAGTTTTCCATAACGGAGTAGTTGGAATTTGTCTTCATTGAACATCATATTGTTGCCCATTGTAAAACTGGTTTATATCTTCTTGGAGCTTTGCCGTGTCCTCAATGGATGACACTCGTGCAGATCCTAGTATCGTCTGCAAAAGATGATACAGTGCTGTGGTTTGCATCTCTGTCTATGTCTGATATGAGAATAAGGAACAGGATAGGTGCGAGTACTGTGCCTTGTGGGACACAGCTCTTCACTATGGCAGCATCTGATTTAACTCTGTTTACCACTACTCTTTGTGTGCGATTGGTTCGAAAATTGAAGATCCATCTGCCTACTTTGCCGGTTATCCCTTTAGCACGCATTTTGTGTGCTGTTACACCATGGTCGCACTTGTCAAAGGCTTTTGCAAAGTCTGTGTATACTACATCTGCATTCTGTTTGTTTTCCAGTGCATCTAGGACCATATCATAGTGGTCTAGCAGTTGAGAGAGGCAGGAGCGACCTGTTCTGAAACCATGTTGCCCTGGGTTGTACAATTTTTGGGAGTCCAGGTGGTCTATCCTGCTTCTTAGAACTCTTTCAAAGATTTTTATGATGTGGGACGTTAAAGCTATTGGTCTATTGTTCTTAGCTACTGCTTTGCTGCCACCTTTATGGAGCGGGGCTATACAGTGGAACCCCGCTTAACGATCACCTCCCAATGCGACCAACTATGTAAGTGTATTTATGTAAGTGCGTTTGTACGTGTATGTTTGGGGGTCTGAAATGGACTAATCTAGTTCACAATATTCCTTATGGGAACAAATTCGGTCAGTACTGGCACCTGAACATACTTCTGGAATGAAAAAATATCGTTAACTGGGGGTCCACTGTATCTGTTGTTTTTAGTGACTGTGGAATCTCACCTGTGTCTAAGCTCCTTCTCCATAGCATACTTAAGGCCCGTGAGAGGGGTTTCTTGCAGTTCTTAATGAACAACAAGTTCCACAAGTCTGGGCCTGGGGCTGAGTGCATGGGCATGTCGTCGATGGCTTTCTCAAAGTCTAGTGGAGTTAGGGTTATGTCATAAATCTGGCCTACATTGGCAGGGTTTTGAGGATCATTCATTAAAAAATTGTTTGGATTGTCTATCTTTAAACTGGTTAGCGGCTCACTGAACACTGAGTCATATTGAGATTTCAGTATCTCACTCATTTCTTTGTCGTCAGTGTAGGATCCATCTTGTCTGAGCAGGGGCCCTATACCAGAAGTGGTTTTAGACTTGTTTTTGGCATGTGAAAAGAAATATTTCGAATATCTTTCAATTTCATTAATCGCTTTGATCTCCTCTTGTCTCTCCTGGATCCTGTATGAGTCCTTTAACTTTCGCTCAATATTTTCCACTTCCCTGGTTAGCACTTCCTTCCGTGTATCAGATAATCTGGCATTCTTGAGGAGCTCGATGGTTCTTCGTCTTCTCCTATAGAGGGAGCGTCTCTCTCCAGTTTACTTCTTTTTTCTTAAGATAATATACCTTGAACATACTTCAGCTACCAGGAGGTTGATCTTTTCGAGGTATTGGTTAGGGTCCATGTAATTTAAGATATCCTCCCAACATGTTTCATTTAGGACATAGTTTACCTGATCCCAGATGATGTTCTTGTTGTTGAAGTTGAATTTGGTAAAGGTACCGATCAGGACTCCTGTGCATGTAACTCTGGACTTGGATTAGATTGTGATCAGAATTTGTAGTTTTTGATATTGTTATGTTTCTTACCAGGTTCTCATTGTGAAAATAAGGTCCAGTATGTTCTCCAGTCTTGTTGGCTCCACTATCTGCTGACTTAGGGTGTGTTTGTTGCAGAAATTCAGCAGCTCCTGTGTGTGTGACTTTTCATCTGAGCTATGTACCTCCAGGGATTATTTCTGCTATGACATTATTTGCTATATTCTTCCATTTTGTTTATCTTAGACTGAAGTCAGCAAGCAGCAAGATGTCTGGGGATGGGACTGGAAAGTTATCCAGACAGGAGTTAATTTTTGACAGTTGTTCTTTGAACTGTTGGGAAGTTGCATCCGGTGGCTTATATACAAGTACAATGACTAAGTTTTGGTTCTCGATTTTTATTGTCAGAACTTCAACTACATCATTTGTGGTGTTCAGTATTTCTGTGCAAATGAGCGACTCTTTGACATACAGGTCAACCCCCCCCCCTTGTTGCCTGTTTTTTCTGTCGCATCTGAAAAGGTTGTATCCAGGTGTCTATATTTCACTGTCAAAGTAACCTTTTGTGTGGGTTCTGTGAAGCCTGCAAACACTACATTTAACACTGTGTAGGCTACAAACACTACATTTAACTCTCCTAGAAGTCCACTCATGGAAGGTATTTTGTTGTTGGTGATGGTTTAAGATCCTGTATATTAGCAAATATAAATGATGCTGTGTTTTATGTTTGTTGGGAGGATTTTGTTGTTGGCATCAGTAGCTGTGAGCCCGGAGGTGCCACTGTGAGCCCGGAGGTGCCACTGGCTGTGAGCCCGGAGGTGCCACTGGCTGTGAGCCCGGAGGTGCCACTGTGAGCCCGGAGGTGCCACTGGCTGTGAGCCCGGAGGTGCCACTGGCTGTGAGCCCGGAGGTGCCACTGGTTGTGCCTCCAGTCCAGTAAGGCTCCAAGGTGGTGGACTATTTTGGTTATCGCTCTCCATTTTCTTAATTAGTTTCCTACCACTAAAAAATCACTTGGGGTGTTGTCCCAGCTACCATGATGTGTTGTATGGGGTGTGTGGCTCCTGTTCCTTTTAAATGGTATACAGTGCAGGTGGTATTGTAAAATTGTTTTTCAAGGACTGAAGACTGACACATCTCAGGGTGGAAGTATTTGCAGAAGGTAGAACGACACACTTCCTTAGACAGGAGGTCACGGCATTTTTTGGGATGCTCAAAGTTGCATGCCCCATTCGTTTTCCCTGATATTCCGTGTTTACAGATGCCCCAAACAGAATTTGCACCATTTTGTTTTTGGCTGGGTACAATTTGTGCTGGATGTATTCCTAATCTGTGCTGGTCCTAGAGCTGCACTACAGTCCTCCATAGCCAAACCAGAGACACCACCATCTGTTGTCATGGCACCAACATTTTAACTGGAAGAGGACTCCCCTACTACATCTGTACTGGAGGCTATGACTGTGATGGCTGCCATCTATTGGCAGAAAATCCAATTAAACCTCTACTATATATTTTATGCAACAGATGGCACTAAATGTTACTAAACCAAATAAATATTTGTATGCCATCTATTGACCAAAAAAGCAAATGATAAATTTAGTCTGTTTTTAACACAACACATGGTGCCAAAAGTCATTAAAGGATTTTTTTGCACCATCTATTGACAAAAAAGTACACTAAATATTGTTTACTGGTCTATCAACAGATGACACAAATAACATTACTTAGTAACTTACAGTGCCATCTATAGTACAAAAAAAGTTCATTAAATTTTCTTACATCATCTATTTAACAAATATTTTTAAGTAAGATCTGGCACCATCTGCTGCACAAAAACAATAGTTTCCTTGACTTTCGTCAACAAAAGCAGCTTTTAACACTATCTCAATACACGGCGCTCAAATATATTTTTTTGCCATCTAGTGGACACAAACCCTACTGAAGGCTGAGTAAAAAAATCTTTGTAGAGGTTTTTGATTCAAGGAAGCTGAGCGATCCCCATTACTGCCATGTTATGTTGGACCTCTAGAACATTCTAGACAGATCCACTGTATATAGTGGAGCTTTATAAAAGAACTGACTGTATAGGGGAGCTTTTTAAGAGAATTGACTGTATACGGGAGCTTTATAAGAAGACTGATTGTATACGGGAGCTTTACAAGAGAATTGACTGTATAGGGGAGCTTTATAAGAACCAGATGCTAGGAACTATTTATTCAGCGTTCACAAGACGGCAAGGTCATCAGCGAGGGCCCCAAAGTCGAAAACATTGCCGCTGTGGCCCCGTTGGCAGGCCAGGGCCGTGTCAATGGCTCGGAGGCCTTTCTCAAAGCGGGCCCTCACTTTTTCAGGGGCCCTGAGGTGAGGTGAGCAGAAGAGGACACAGTTGACCTGGTCAGGGATCTGTTGACGTAAGACTGAGGGGAAGGTCGACTTGACGTCATTGATGACATCTTGCTGGAGCTGATGGTCGCGACACACCAAGTTGATGATCAGGACACCTGTAATGAGCAGTTGATAGGCCAGGAGCTGTGACTTGACCCTTGTAGCAAGTTATAGTTAAGTACAAATACACACAATCACACACAAACACTCACACACATAAGACACAAACACACCCTTGTACCTACTTACTGCTAGGTAAACAGTGACAGTAGATGTAAGGTAACTAACACCCAAGTACCTACTTAGTGCTAGGTAAACAGTGACAACAGGTGAAAAGTAATTTAACACCCAGGTACCTACTTACTGTTAGGTGAACAGTGACAGCAGGTGCAAGGTTACTTAACACCCAGGTACCTACTTACTGCTAGGTGAACAGTGACAGTTGGTGTGAAGTAATTTGCCCAATTCCACCCATCCCAGGGTCAATTCCGGGTTGTTTTATTGTGTGTCTTAGGTGCTAGAGAGCCCAGTACAGCCAACACAGAACGAACCTTACCTGCGCTTGTGAGGCAACGTTTGACCACGTGCAGGAACACTGTGTCAACAAATGCCCGGGGTGGGCAGCTCATACCTGCCCCAGTGTCCTTCGAGTCAACGTCGAACAAAATGGCATCGTAGTGACGACCTGGGGGGGGGGGAGAAACACAAGGTCAAATGAGGTTGGTGACGAGATGTGACGGTCATTTCATCTGAATGTTTTGATAACCCAGGGAGACTCTGGGCTAATGCACTAACCTCTCTTATAACACTTCTATATACAGTCACTTCCCTTATAAAGACATATATACAGTCAGTTCTCTTATTAAGTACCTAGATATACAGTCAGTTTTCTTGTTAAGATCCTCTACAGTAGGGCCCCGCTTTACGGCATTCCGCTAATACAGACATTTCAAATTATGACCAAAACTCGCTATACGGCTCCCCCACCTGACTTTCTAATACGGCCACCACGCCCCACCCACTTTGTTTACATTCTCCATGAGCACCGTGAGCTCTGCACATCTCCATTATGTCTGGAAACTTTCCAAAATTTAAAGTGTTTTAAAGTTATTTCATGTTTTATATAAACAGTAGGGCCCCACTTATACAGCAGGTTAGGTTCCAGGCTACTGCCCATAAGCGGACATCTCCGGAAAGCAGAACACCATTTTTTCCAATTATAAATGCATATAAATGCCAGATAACAAGTTTACACTAACGTATATTAACCCTTTGACTGTTTTGGTCGTATATATACGTCTTATGCGCCACTGTTTCGGACGTATTTATATGCGTAAATTCTAGCGGCTTCGAATCAAGCAGGAGAAAGCTGGTAGGCCTACATGTGAGAGAATGGATCTGTGTGGCCAGTGTGCACCACAAAAAAAATGCAGTGCATAATGAGAAAAAAAAATGACCGTTTTTTTGGATTAAAATGCCGACTTGGAGGTGTATTTTCATATAGTACATATGTATTTATCGTTGTATTCTCGTTTTCATGGTCTCACGTGATAAAATGGAAAGCACATTACGGAAATAGAGATGATTTTGATTAGTTTCACGATGAAAATGACCTTGAAATTGAGCTCAAATTAGCAGAAATGTTTGATTTTTACCAATGTTCAGGAGTAAGCAAATCACACTACACGTCCAATACACGTCAACTGGGGAGTCTAATATTCTTTCACTAGTGCACTGATATTATTTATACCATTTTTACAATAATGCAGTAGTCTGTATAACAGTAAATTTTGTATTTTTTGTATGAATAAAAAATCAAAACAGAAAGCAATAGTAATATAAGAGGGGCCTAGAAACGTGACTAATAAACAGAGGATATGTTATTTTAGTGCTGAGAATGTCTACATTGTTTATTCTGGATCCTATTTTGAAATTGGCATCTTTTTTAATTTGCGTGAAATTGGCCAAATTGCCAATTTCTGACCACTTTATTGGGTAGTTCAAACCAGTAAATGGGTGGTTTCTTGTACTCAACTGATAGAAAAAATGGAGTTCTAAAGAAATAGCTACGAGTTTGGTCAACTGGAACAACGGAATTGGCCAAAAACAGGGCTCAAAGTTGGCAAAATTGCCGATGCATATATGTCGCCGAGACCGCTAACTTCGCGGGAGCGTAATTCCATGAGTTTTCGACCAAATTTCGTACTTTTGGTGTCATTACCATCGGGAAAAGATTATCTATCATTTCATAAGAAAAAATTATGTTTTTTAAAAAATTTTGCGACATAGAATGACAGTTTCCGAAAGGGGCTTGCGACAGTCAAAGGGTTAAGTTAGTAATTGAACTAGGCATTAAAAAACAATAAAAAGTAAAATACACACACAGTACACTCATTACTTACCTTAGAATATTTGTAGTCTTAATGTAGGATGAAAGGTGAGTAGTATTTATTGTAAGAAGTCAGGTGTGGGAGGCGTGGTAGCCAGCCTGGCCACCTCCACCCATACGTAATATACTATGACATTTAAAGCACTCTACAGTGATAAAATGCACATACAGTACACTCATAATTTTGATGTGTACCTGCACGCCAGCACAGTAAGTTTAATTAGGTACAGGCACACACAAGTATAATTATCAGAGTATATATAAAACATGAAATAACTTTAAACACTTGAAATTCTGGAAAGTTTCCAGACATAATGGAGAGACGCGGTGCTCATGGAGCTCACAGAATGTAAACAAACCGGGTGGCCAGCGGTGACCGTATTAGAAAGTCAGGTGGGGGAGCCGTATAGTGAGTTTTGGTCATAATTTGAAATGTCCGTATTACTGGAATGCCATAAGGCGAAATGCCATAAAGTGGGGCCTTACTGTACTCTGAAAATTATATTTATGTGTACCTGTGCCTAAATAAACTTACACACTGTGCTGGCATGCAGACACACATTAAAATCACTAAGAGTGTCTTATTAATCTTGAAGACACCATATTACGCAATAATCACTCTGAGCCACATTAAATGTCATATATTAACCCTTTGAGGGTTTCGGCTGTACTAGTACAGCTTACGACCCAGGGTTTTTGACGTACTAGTACGCCTAAATTCTAGCGCCCTCAAATCTAGTGGGAGAAAGCTGGTAGGCCTACATATGAAAGAATGGGTCTATGTGGTCAGTGTGCACAGTATAAAAAAAATCCTGCAGCACACAGTGCATAATGAGAAAAAAAAACTTAGTTTTTTTGGAATAAAACAGCGACTTTGCACTGTATTTTCGTATGGTATTTGTTATTGTATTCTAGTTTTCTTGGTCTCATTTTATATAATGGAAGACATTTTACAGAAATTGAGATGATTTTGACTGGTTTTACAATGAAAAGTACCTTGAAATTGAGCTCAAAGTAGCAGAAATGTTCGATTTTTACCGAAGTTCAAAAGTAAACAAATCATGCTAAGTGTCCAATACACGTCAACTGGCGAGTCTAATATTCTTTCACAAGTGCGCTGATATTATTTATACCATTTCTACACTAATGCAGTAGTCTGCATAACAGTAAATCTTCTATTTTTTGTGAGAATAAAAATTTAAAGTGGAAAGCAAAAGAATGTAAGAGGGGCCTTGAGACATGACTAATGAACAGAGGAAATGTCATTTTAGTGCCAGGAATGTCTTTCTTGTTTATTCTGGACCCTATTCAGAAATTGGCATCTTTTGAAATTTGTGTGAAATTGGCAAAATTGCTAAATTCTGACCACTGTACTGGATAGTTGAAATTGGTAAATGGGTGGTTTCTTGCACTCATTCGATAGAAAAAAATGGAGTTCTAGCGAAATATTCATGTTTTTTGTCGACTAGTAAAGTGGAATTGGCCGAAAATGGGGCTCAAAGTGGGCAAAATCGCTGATGCATAAACATCGCCGAGACTGCTAACTTCGCGAGAGCATAATTCCGTAAGTTTTCCATCAAATTTCATACTTTTGGTGTCATTATGATTGGGAAAAGATTCTCTATCTTTTCATAAGAATTTTTTTTTTTTTTTTAACCCTCTGAGAGTCGACAGGCCCTCTCCGGGACTTGTTCTCAGGGTCGACCAAATTTAAAAAAAAAATAATAATTTTTTCTTATAAAAAGATAGAGAATCTTTTCCCGATCATAATGACACCAAAAGTATGAAATTTGATGGAAAACTTACGGAATTATGCTCTCGCGAAGTTAGCGGTCTCGGCAATGTTTATGCATCGGCAATTTTGCCGATGCATAAAATCAAACATTTCTGCTACTTTGAGCTCAATTTCAAGGTACTTTTCATTGTAAAAACCAGTCAAAATCATCTCAATTTCTGTAAAATGTCTTCCATTCTATAAAATGAGACCAAGAAAACTAGAATACAACAACAAATACCATACGAAAATACAGTGCAAAGTCGCTGTTTTATTCCAAAAAATGGTCAAAGTTTTTTTTTTTCTCATTATGCACTGTGCTGCAGGATTTTTTTTATACTGTGCACACTGACCACATAGACCCATTCTTTCATAAGTAGGCCTACCAGCTTTCTCCCACTAGATTTGAGGGCGCTAGAATTTAGACGTACTAGTATGTCAAAAACCCTGGGTCGTAAGCCGTACTAGTACGGCCGAAACCCTCAAAGGGTTAAATTTTGCCGACCCTGAGAACGAGTCTCGGAGAGGGCCTGTCGACCCTCAAAGGGTTAATATAGACATTTTCATTCATCCATCTATGATATTTTTTCAAAATTACATAATAAACATGCTACATAACATATAAATATGATAAATACACTCTGCAATAGAATAAATTAACATAAATTTGAGATGTTTTTCCAGTCGTCTTGTCGGAGTGTCTAAAAGAATAACGTTTTCTCTAGTTCAACACCAAAGAAAATGCATACATAATAGTATTACTGGGGGTAACTGTAGAAAATTATTCCCTTCATATGCCTTCACTCTTTTATTATGATATAAGCTTCACAACATGGAAATGAACGTGTATGAACCATAACCAGACGCGTCCGTCTGCTTGTTTACATATTCCATGCCCCTGTCTTCTCTCATTTACTCGTTCTCTTTCTCTCATTTATTCATTTTATCTTGTTTACTAACCTCTCACCCTACATTTGACTACACAAATTTTAAGGTAAATAATGAGTGTAATGTATATGCATTCTATTGCTCTACGGCGCTTTAAATGTATATTACGTGTGGGTGGGGTGGCTATATCTACCACACCCGACTACCATACCTACCACACCCGACCTCTAACGATAAACACTACTCACTTCTCACCCTACATTAAGACTACAAATATTTTAAGGTAAGTAATGAGTGTACTGTGTGTGTATTTTACTTTTTATTGGTTTTTTTATGTCTAGTTTTATTGGTAACTTAATATATGTTAGTGTAAACTTGTTATCTGGCATTTTTATCATTTAGAAGTGGAAAAAATTATGTTCTGCTTTCCAGTGATGTCTGCTTTCCGGTGGTAGACCAGAACCTAATCTGCCATCTACAAGTGGGATACACTACCCCCCCTCCCACCCATCCACACACACACACACACACACACACACACACACACACACACACACACACACACACCAGGAGCTCGGACTCGACCCCCGCAACCTCAACTAGGTGAGTACACACACACACACAC
The DNA here is from genome assembly GCF_038502225.1 of Cherax quadricarinatus. Taxonomy (NCBI): domain Eukaryota; kingdom Metazoa; phylum Arthropoda; class Malacostraca; order Decapoda; family Parastacidae; genus Cherax; species Cherax quadricarinatus. Next base: position 26,270,430 of record NC_091334.1, on the reverse strand, counting down.
ACACACACACACGATAAAGCTCTTGGAAAAGGGAGAGTGGACCTAGTAGTGACCAATGAGAGGGCAGGGCCAGGAGTTGTGACCCAACCCCTGCAACCACATACTTCTGATATACCTTTAATGAGTTCTGAGTTTTTCTACTCACGAAGCCCAGCCATCGGCCAGGCTCGTCTGGTGCTAGCCTGGTCAACCAGGCTGTTGCTGCTGGTGACCCACTGCCCCACATATCCATCACAGTCCGGTTGATCTAGCACCTAGTGAAGATACTTGTCCAGTTTTCTCTTGAAGACTTCTACACTTGTTCCAGCAGTGTTTTTGATATCTTATGGTAAGATGTTGAATAATCTGGGGCCACGAATGTTGATACAGTGTTCCCTTAATGTGCCCACTGTACCTCTGCTTTTCACTGGGTTTATTTTGCACTTCTTCCCATATCTCTTGCTCTAGTATATTGTTATGGCAGTGTGCAGATTTGGGACATGATAATATATACCTGGAAGGTATATACAGCCTCTCCTCACTTAACAACGTATTCATTTACCGACCACTCGGGCTTACGACCAGCTCTCCAACCAGTATGTAAACCTATGTATATTAGAGCTTATTTCCTCTGTTCTGTTTATTACAGTATACAGTAATGTTGCAGTTTAAAAACTGTAGTGTAAAGCACCCTTCTGGCAAGACAGTGATGGAGTGAATGATGGTGAAAGTTTTTCTTTTTCGGGCCACCCTGCCTTGGTGGGAATCGGCCAGTGTGATAATAATAAAAAAAAAACAGTACACTACTGTATAAACATTTAAAGATATACTAAAAATGTTATAAATGGTACAAATGTGACATTAAAGAAATCTCTAAAGATGGTTGACACAAACCCACTACTGTTATAGTATGTTCCTCGCTTAATGACCAATTCATTGACCGACCTTCTCTTAGGAATGGAACCCCTTCGTTAAGTGAGGAGAGGCTATACTATCATGTATCTCTCTCTCCACTCTAGTAAGTACACATTCAAGACTAAGGTGTTCCCAGTAATTTAAATGCTTTACTGGCTCTACGAGGGCCATAAACGATCTCTGTATTTGTTCCGGCTCTGGTGTTTCTCCTGCCCTGAATGGAGCCGTCAACACTGAAAAATATTCCAAACGAGGGAGCACTAGCGATTTGTAAAGCCTCACAATTAGCATTATTTTCCTTGTTTTGATGATTCTCAATACTCACCCCATCCTCCTCCTGGCTGTCATGATCTCTGTCTTATTATGGTCTTTGAAAGAAAGGTCAGCTAACCAAGTTATTCCCAGGTCTTTCATTTTAGTTGACGATACCCTTAGATTTTTGTATACAACGTTCCTGTTGAGTTCTTCATTCTTTCCATAAGTAAGCAGCTGGAACTTATCACCACTGAATGTCATGCTGTTCTCCAGTACCCACTGGAAAACACTGCTTATGTCTTCCTGTAGTTTCTCTGTGTCTTCTACTGTACTGACTTTCGTGCTTATTTTAGTGTCATCTGGAAATGATGATACAAAACTGTGAAGGGTGTTTTTATCTAGGCTATGAGGATGAGAAACAGCAGAGGTGCCAGGACGTGCCTTGGGGAACTGAGCTTTTTACTTCCCTGATGCTGGATCTTGCTCTGTTTACTACTACTTTTTGTGTTATGTGTGTTAGGAACCCAACAATCCATATGTCTACCTTCCCTGTCATGTCTGTGGCCCTCATTTTGTGCACTAACACTCCATAATTTACATTTGTCAAACACCTTTGCAAAATCTGTGTACAGTAGGACCCCACATTTTTGGCAGGTTAGATTCCAGGCTACTGCTGAAAAGCGGACATCGCCGGAAAGCAGAACACCATTTTTTCCACTTATAATGCATATAAATGCCAGACAACAAGTTTACACTAACTTATACAGTGGACCCCCGATTAATGATATTTTTTCATTCCAGAAGTATGTTCAGGTGCCAGTACTGACCGAATTTGTTCCCATAAGAAATATTGTGAAGTAGATTAGTCCATTTCAGACCCCCAAACATACACGTACAAACGCACTTACATAAATACACTTACATAATTGGTCGCATTGGGAGGTGATCGTTAAGCGGGGGTCCACTGTATTAAGTTAGTAATAGAACTAGGCATTAAAAAACACAATAAAAAGTAAAATACATACACAGTACATTCATTATTTACCTTAAAATACAAATAGTCTTAATGTAGGGTGAGAGGCTAGTAGTACTTATTTGTAGGAAGTCAGGTGTAGGTAACCCAGGTGTAGGTAGCCCTGGTGTAGGTAACCCAGGTGTAGGTAGCCCAGGTGTAGGTAGCCCAGGTGTAGGTAGCCCAGGTGTAGGTAGCCCTGGTGTAGGTAGCCCTGGCTCCTTATCCCAAACTTAATATATGATATTTAAAGCAACCCAGAGAGATAAAATACACATACAATACACTCATTATTTACCTTAAAATATGTGTAGTCTTAATGTTGGATGAGAGGTGAGTAGTATTTATCTGTAGGAAGTTAAATGTAGGTAGCCGGTAGATGTAGCTATGTAGTCCGCCTGGCTACAAAGCTGCACCTACCTACATAGCTATACGATATTTAATGTGGCCCAGAGCCATGTTATTACCATCGACATACCTTGTTCACTAAGTTTAATTGTTTCTAACAACTACCTTTGGATGCCATCATAAACAAAGGGAGAAGTAACAAATAATTCATACCAAGATTTGTAAACAACAGCAGAGGGGAGTGACTGGGCCAAACGCAGAGTCACATGCGTTTTCTCTGGTGCTGGACCAGAGAAAACGTAATTTTTCCCTCTGCTCACCTACCACACCTATAATAATAATAATAATAATAATAATAATAATAATAATAATAATAATAATAATGATAATAATATTTATGTGAAATTTACTGTACTATAGGTGTATGTATCATGTTTATATGCTATGTAACGTGTTTCTTATATAATTTTGAAGAAAATATCTTAGATGGATTAATAAAAATGTCTATATTAATGTAAAATAAGGCATTTAATGTTCCCAAGAGTGATTATTATTACTTAGTATTACTATGGCGTTAAGACCAGAGGGACACTCTTAGTGATTTAAATGCATACCTGCACAGTACACAGCCTCTCCTCACTTAATGATGTACAGGTCTCCCTCAACATTCACGTTTTCAACTTTCACGGGTTTCACACATTCGCGAATTCCCAACCGCCAAATTCCCAGCCACCAAATTCCCAACCGCCAAATTCCCAGCCACCAAATTCCCAGCCGCCAAATCATATTTAAGTTTCCCGCCACCTGCGAGTCCCTACTACCCTCCCTCCGACCCCCGCAACTGGCAGCCAGCCCTCCCACCACTCAGTGTGGTGAGTGTTTTGTTTGTTCATTATTTGCTATTAAACTACAGTATAAATAATGTAAACCCATTCATGACTGCATATTGGAATGGCTATTCGGACAGGTATTGGACGGTGACATCATGTGTTTACTCTTTAACACTGCAAAGAATTAAACATTTCTGCTACAGCTAATAATAACAATACTAATAATAATAATAATAATAATAATAATAATAATAATAATAATAATAATAATAATAATAATAATAAATAAATAATAATAATAATAATAAATATGATATAATTGAAGAAGGAAATTGTACAAAAATACGAGGGAGTGGTTGACACATCGTCAGTGTGGCTTTGTTTATGCTGGAGTGAACATTAGTCTCCCTGCTCTCACAATAATTCATTGTGTTTGGTGCTTGTAGATTGAGTGTGACTGAAGTGGTAGAGGCAGTGATTGAGGCAATGGTATTTAATAACATACATGTTAATAATAATACATGTTATTAATAATATGTACTATTATTATTTATAACATATATGTTATTAAATACATACATGTTGTTAATAATAACATGTACTATTTCTTGATAGTTGTGACAGAACTCACAGGCACAACACCAGACACAAACATCTCTACGACATTCCCCGTGTTCGACTAAACCTTTACAAAAATTCAATGTATGTCAAAGGCCCTAAAATCTGGAACACCCTACCTGAAAATTCCAAAACTGCAGACACATTCATCACCTTCAAAACTACCATCAGAAAACATCTTATCTCCCTGATACACCCTGTCAACTAACTACACGAATACCACCTGGTGGTTCACACTTACACTCACTCACCCATTTGACCATAAACAGAAATATCAATCTCAATCTCAAAATAATGAATCTTAACTAGTCATAAGTTGGCCTGTGATACTCCAATACTGAAACTATGTATAGTGCCAAAACAAAAGCATTCACATTGCTAAACTCATAACTAGTATTTAGTCACTTAGCCATAATACCAACTTACCTCATAATTTTGTAATATTTTAAACTTAAGATTTAATATAAGTCTGCCCGAAATGCCTAGCCATGCTAGGTGTTCTAGTGGTACACTCTGTAATGCCTAGCCATGCTAGGTGTTCTAGTGGTACACTCTGTAATACCTAGCCATGCTAGGTGTTCTAGTGGTACACTCTGTAATTATTATTTTACTACATGTAAACCACACAATAACCAAATTCTGTAAACTCAGCATTGTAATCCTTATAGAGAATAAACTTTGACCAGTACAGTAAAATCGGACCATTGATCCAAGTCGGTGCCCTGGTGATGGACCAGGTGCTTCAGCTCCCTCGGTGCCCTGGTGATGGACCAGGTGCTTCAGCTCCCTCGGTGCCCTGGTGATGGACCAGGTGCTTCAGCTCCCTCGGTGCCCTGGTGATGGACCAGGTGTTTCAGCTCCCTCGGTGCCCTGGTGATGGACCAGGTGCTTCAGCTCCCTCGGTGCCCTGGTGATGGACCAGGTGCTTCAGCTCCCTCGGTGCCCTGGTGATGGACCAGGTGCTTCAGCTCCCTCGGTGCCCTGGTGATGGACCAGGTGTTTCAGCTCCCTCGGTGCCCTGGTGATGGACCAGGTGCTTCAGCTCCCTCGGTGCCCTGGTGATGGACCAGGTGCTTCAGCTCCCTCGGTGCCCTGGTGATGGACCAGGTGCTTCAGCTCCCTCGGTGCCCTGGTGATGGACCAGGTGCTTCAGCTCCCTCGGTGCCCTGATGGACCAGGTGCTTCAGCTCCCTCGGTGCCCTGGTGATGGACCAGGTGCTTCAGCTCCCTCGGTGCCCTGGTGATGGACCAGGTGCTTCAGCTCCCTCGGTGCCCTGGTGATGGACCAAGTGCTTCAGCTCCCTCGGTGCCCTGGTGAGGGACCAGGTGCTTCAGCTCCCTCGGTGCCCTGGTGATGGACCAGGTGCTTCAGCTCCCTCGGTGCCCTGGTAATGGACCAGGTGCTTCAGCTCCCTCGGTGCCCTGGTGATGGACCAAATGCTTCAGCTCCCTCGGTGCCCTGGTGATGGACCAGGTGCTTCAGTTCCCTCGGTGCCCTGGTGATGGACCAGGTGCTTCAGCTCCCTCGGTGCCCTGGTTATGGACCAGGTGCTTCAGCTCCCTTGGTACCCTGGTGATGGACCAGGTGCTTCAGCTCCCTTGGTGCCCTGGTTATGGACCAGGTGCTTCAGCTCCCTTGGTACCCTGGTGATGGACCAGGTGCTTCAGCTCCCTCGGTGCCCTGGTGATGGACCAGATGCTTCAGCTCCCTCGGTGCCCTGGTGATGGACCAGGTGCTTCAGCTCCCTTGGTGCCCTGGTGATGGACCAAGTGCTTCAGCTCCCTCGGTGCCCTGGTGATGGACCAGGTGCTTCAGCTCCCTCGGTGCCTTGGTGATGGACCAGGTGCTTCAGCTCCCTCGGTGCCCTTTTGATGGACCAGGTGCTTCAGCTCCCTCGGTGCCCTGGTGATGGACCAGGTGCTTCAGCTCCCTCGGTGCCCTGGTGATGGACCAAGTGGGAGGGGCTGAGTTTGAATGGTGTCATTGGGTACGGGAGTTATTTCTTGGGTATGTATAGGTAGTGGTCGTTTTGATAAGGACCTGCCTCGCATGGGCTAGTAGGCCTTCTGCAGTGTTCCTACATTCTTATGTTTATGTTAAATCCATTTGTTCTCTAGGCTTCCTTAACTTGTTAATCTCACTCCAAAACTTTTTCTTATTTTCAACAAAATTTGTTGATAACATCTCACCCGCTCTCTTTTTACATTGCTTCACCACTCTCTTAACCTCTCTCTTTTTCTCCATATACTCTTCCCTCCTTGCATCACTTCTACTTTGTAAAAACTTCTCATATGCTAACTTTTTCTCCCTTACTACTCTCTTTACATCATCATTCCACCAATCGCTCCTCTTCCCTCCCGCACCCACTTTCCTGTAACCACAAACTTCTGCTGAACACTCTAACACTACATTTTTAAACCTACCCCATACCTCTTCGACCCCATTGCCTATGCTCTCATTAGCCCATCTATCCTCCAATAGCTGTTTATATCTTACCCTAACTGCCTCCTCTTTTAGTTTATAAACCTTCACCTCTCTCTTCCCTGATGCTTCTATTCTCCTTGTATCCCATCTACCTTTTACTCTCAGTGTAGCTACAACTAGAAAGTGATCTGATATATCTGTGGCCCCTCTATAAACATGTACATCCTGAAGTCTACTCAACAGTCTTTTATCTACCAATACATAATCCAACAAACTACTGTCATTTTGCCCTACATCATATCTTGTATACTTATTTATCCTCTTTTTCTTAAAATATGTATTACCTATAACTAAACCCCTTTCTATACAAAGTTCAATCAAAGGGCTCCCATTTTCATTTACACCTGGCACCCCAAACTTACCTACCACACCCTCTCTAAAAGTTTCTCCTACTTTAGCATTCAGGTCCCCTACCACAATTACTCTCTCACTTGGTTCAAAGGCTCCTATACATTCACTTAACATCTCCCAAAATCTCTCTCTCTCCTCTACATTCCTCTCTTCTCCAGGTGCATACACGCTTATTATGACCCACTTTTCGCATCCAACCTTTACTTTAATCCACATAATTCTTGAATTTACACATTCATATTCTCTTTTCTCCTTCCATAACTGATCCTTCAACATTACTGTTACCCCTTCCTCTGCTCTAACTCTCTCAGATACTCCAGATTTAATCCCATTTATTCCCCCCACCGAAACTCCCCTATCCCCTTCAGCTTTGTTTCGCTTAGGGCCAGGACATCCAACTTCTTTTCATTCATAACATCAGCAATCATTTGTTCAACTAATATGACATAATAAACAATATTAATAACATAGAAACATGGAATATACTCTAGAATGAATAAGTCATTACGTATGTCATGAGAGGTGTTGTGTTGTGTTGTTGTTGGGTATATAAGGGTCACTGAGAGTAAGCCGTCCATAATGGTGGTGAAGCAGCAGCTGAGGCGGCGGTGTTTTCTGTAGCCCTGTATAACTCCAACAACATTGGAGGAGTTGGTAGAATTGCTGAATCACTAAAGAAGGAACCCTCTACCACCATCACTACGACCTTCTACCACTATTACAACTGTTACCACCATCACTACTACCTTCTACCACCATCACTACCACCATCAACCACTATCATAACTGCTTCCACTCTACCACCACCACCTTTATATTTTTCTACAAACTTTTTCATAAATTATATGTTTTTCTCACATTCTTTACCAAAGGGCTGGCACTAGAAGCTTTCTTTGGAGCCATGGTAGCTTATTTAGCACTTGCAAGCACTAAAATCAATGGAATATTATGAAATATTTCGTAGGAGCATGTGAGGGGACTGTCGCTCACTGGTAAACAATGGCACACTGGCTGGGAAGGCAGGCCCAGGTGGCTCAGAGCGTGAGTACGCGTCCCGGACGAAGGACGATTAGCAAGTTAACGGACCATTTGCGAGCCAATGTTTAGACGAAATAACGGGACTATTTCCGAAATGGACGACTTTCAGGCCAGACGATTATTGAGGTACCACTTTAAAACACTTGAAATTTTGGAAAGTTTCCAGACATAATAGAGAATGTAAACAAACTGGGTGGGGCGAGCAGTATTAGAAAGATGGGGAGCCGTATAGCGAGCTTTGGGCGTAAGTTGAAATCGCTGTATTAGCAGAATGCAGTAAGGTGAAACGCCGTAAAGCAGGGCCCTACTGTATATCACATCTGCATTTTGGTTGTCTGCCAATGCCTCCATAATTTTGTCATGGTGGTTCAGCAGCTGTGACAGGCACGATCGTCCTCGGTTATGCCAAGTGTGCTATTCTATGAAATTTGTAAAGTGACATCTCATCATACAGGTGTACACACACACACACACACACACACACTGCACTTGTGCCAGAACCTTACCAAGTTCCACTGCCTTGTGGATGTAATCGATGCCGTCACTGACTTCTACTGTCAGTCGAACATCAGGTATGAAGCCAAACCACTTCTGTGCAATCTCAACCACTGCCGGGTCCAGATCCACTGCTGTAACCCTCACCTAGAAGACACGTTGACCATCAATCAGTGTTTAGCTGCCACCAGTCTTGACCACCAAGGTTGTGAGACAAGGTAACTCAACATTAATGATTATTATTATTGTTATTTCTATTATTAGTTGTGGAAAGTACATGGATTAGTAATACCTGAGGGAAGTACTTGTGAATGTACGAAGCCAATGACCCTCCTCCCAGTCCAACGACCAGCAGGTCACTGAGCGTCGACGTCAGTCCCAGACCGCCCACCATCGCTAGGTGATGCTCGCATGACAGGTATGAGTAATCTACAGTGACTCTCTCCTTTGTGCCACTGCCACCACTTCCACTGCCACCGCCACCACTTCCACTGCCACCGCCACCCTTCTTTTTCTTCTCTCTCACTGGATGAAAACACAGAAGGGCAGCTTTGTTGTACATTGTGTATCTGACAGTCAGTTGTGTGACTGATGAACAATTGTTCACTGTACATTGTGTATCTGACAGTCAGTTGTGTAACTGATGAACAATTGTTCACCATATGTTGTGTATCTGACAGTTGTGTAACTGATGAACAATTGTTCACCGTACATTCATTGAAAGTCAAGTCAGTGAAACTCCATTCAAAGTGTGTCAAAGTGCACTGGTCAAACTCTTTAAGAGTACATTATATATTTAAGAGTACATTATATATTTAAGAGTACATTATAAGAGTACATTATAAGAGTACATTCTAAGAGTACATTATATATTTTACTGAGTTTTTAATATCTTAACAATAACAAAAGATTAAATTTTTTAAATTTTTTTTCACGAATTTTTTAAAAAATTATATATTTTTTTCCACTTAAATTTTTTTTTATTTAAAAACTATGAGAAAATATAGTGTGTACGGCCTCCATGACAAAGGCAAGTGTTAGGATACAGCTCAGGGGCCAAGAGGCAAAGGTTAGTATGGACCCCAGGCCAGGACTTGACCCTTTCAGGGTCCAGAGGCCAAAGTGCGCACCAGGGCCCAAGAATTTTCAAAAAATAATTTTATTTTTTCTTATGAAGTGGTAGAGAATATTTTTCTGAAGGTAATAAGACAACAGGTATGAAATTTGATGGAAAACTGACGAAATTATGCTCTCGCGAATTTTGATGTGTTGGCGATATTTACGCATTGGCGATTTTGCCGACTTTGACTCCCATTTTAGGCCAATTACAGTATTCCAGTCAACCAAATTCTTAGCTATTTCACTAGTATTACTTCTGTTCTATCGATTGAGCACAAGAAATCGCCATGTCAACTTTTTCAACTACAAAATAAAGTGATCGGAAATTGGTAATTTGTCCAATTTAATTCAAAGTTCATAATATTCCAATTTCAAAATAGGCTCCAGAATAAACAATGTAGGCATTCCTGGAACTAAACTAACATTTCCTCTGTTCATTAGTTATACACATTTTGAGGCTTTACTAATGAATTCCATTTTGATTTTTTATTCACAATGAATTTTTATTCAAACCAAAAAATAGAAGATTTTTTGTTATGCAATACTGTAATAATTGTATAAATAATATCAGCACATTCGTGAACGTATATCAGACCCACCAGCTGGCGTGTATTAGACTTGTGAGGTCATTTGTTTACTCTTGAACATCGGCAAAAATTTAACATTTCCGCTATTTTGAGCTCAGTTTCAAGCGATTTCCAGTATAAAAACCAATCAAAATCATCTCTATTTCTGTAACATATCTTCCATTCTAACAAATGAGACCAAGAAATCGCAAATACAACTATAAAAAACATACGAAAAAAACACTGCAAAGTCGCTGTTTTAATCGAAAATTACAGTTTCATTTTTTTCTCTCATTATGCACTGTGTGCTGGAGGATTTGTTTTATGTGGTGCACACATACCACATAGATGTATTCTCTCATATCTAGGCCCAAATTTACTGCTCACAGCTTATCAGAGTGAGCTGAGCTCAGGGCGTAGATCTATGGTTTGGACCCTGAATGTAAAGCCGTAGATCTAAGGCACGGACCCTGAAAGGGTTAACTCACCTCTCAACAGTCGTGCCTCCGATTGTACCACATTGCGATTGGCCAAGAAAATGAGTCGGCGGACCTTGGCTGCCCCGGGCAGGTCGACGTCCTCAACAAGGTACTCGCCAGAGTAGTCGCTGTGGCCACGAGCCACCTCGGTCCTCGACCCCAGGTCCTCCCCAACTGACAAGAACGGCACCTAGGAAGACATAACACTGGCACCACTTGCTTTATCTGGCAGAGACAGACATGTGCCATATCTGTAGTACAGCAGTAGCCCAGAACCTAACCTGCTGTATAAGCAGGACATTCCTGTACAGCAGTAGCCCAGAACCTAACCTGCTGTATAAGCAGGACATTCCTGTACAGCAGTAGCCCAGAACCTAACCTGCTGTATAAGCAGGACATTCCTGTACAGCAGTAGCCCAGAACCTAACCTGCTGTATAAGCAGGACCCTCCTGTACAGCAGTAGCCTGGAACCTAACCTGCTGTATAGGTAGAACCTTCCTGTACAGCAGTAGCCCAGAACCTAACCTGCTGTATAAGCAGGACATTCCTGTACAGCAGTAGCCCAGAACCTAACCTACTGTACAAGCAGTGCCCTCCTGTACAACATTAAAATGTATATACAATGGTGTATTAGATACATACACACACATACACAGAGGGACTTAAACAAGTGTAACCATGGATGCTGAGGGAAGGAGCAGAAGTACTATGTGAAACACAAAATAAAATCTACAAGTTTATAGACAAGTCTGCTAGCAGCAACAGTCTAGTTGACCAGTCAAGCACCAGACAAGCCACCAGATCTCAGGAAGACAGCGAAAGCAGTTCCTGCATGTATGACATGTGCAAAAAACAGACAGCTTCGACTCTCATCTACCACAAACTGAAACATGCTCAGACATGTTAAATCTTGTCTTGTAACCTGATGTTATTCTGAGAGAAGTGAGAGAGAGAGGTGATAGAAGTGAGAGAGGTGATAGAAGTGAGAGAGGTGATAGAAGTGAGAGGGATATAGGTGGACTGCATTTTCCTGGGATTCAAGATATTTGGTACTGTACTTTACCTGAGACCAGGGTGAAAACTGGAGGAGCAGGCAGCAATAACAGGGAACATACTCAGGCAGCAATAACAGGGAACATACTCAGGCAGCAATAACAGGGAGCATACTCAGGCAGCAATAACAGGGAACATACTCAGGCAGCAATAACAGGGAACATACTCAGGCAGCAATAACAGGGAACATACTCAGGCAGCAATAACAGGGAACATACTCAGGCAGCAATAACAGGGAACATACTCAGGCAGCAATAACAGGGAATATACTCAGGCAGCAATAACAAGGAACATACTCAGGCAGCAATAACAGGGAATATACTCAGGCAGCAATAACAGGGAACATACTCAGGCAACAATAACAGGGAATATACTCAGGCAGCAATAACAGGGAACATACTCAGGCAGTAATAACAGGGAACATACTCAGGCAGCAATAACAAGGAACATACTCAGGCAGCAATAACAGGGAACATACTCAGGCAGCAATAACAGGGAACATACTCAGGCAGCAATAACAAGGAACATACTCAGGCAGCAATAACAAGGAACATACTCAGGCAGCAATAACAGAGAACATACTTGGGCAGCAATAACAGGGAACATACTTGGGCAATAATAATAGGGAACATACTCAGGCAGCAATAACAAGGAACACTCAGGCAGCAATAACAGGGAACATACTCAGGCAGCAATAACAGGGAACATACTCAGGCAGCAATAACAGGGAACATGCTCAGGCAGCAATAACAAGGAACATACTCAGGCAGCAATAACAAGGAACATACTCAGGCAGCAATAACAAGGAACATACTCAGGCAGCAATAACAGGGAACATACTCAGGCAGCAATAACAGGGAACATGGTAATTACCCTGGGGTTAATTACCTTGGCATTAGAGTTTAACTTGGGTGGGGCCAGGAGCATGACTCTGGCAGAGAGTTCATCTTGCACTGCTTGTAAGGAGGAGTAGGTCTGGCCCCTGGCCAGGTGTGCCACCACCAGGCGCTGGGTCGAGGCACTCTCTGCTAGCTTGCGTCGGCCCTCGGCAGTGCCAAACAACCACTCATGCTCCCTGGTGAAGAAATAGGAAGTTAGAAGTAAGAGGAGGAAAGTTAGGAGTAAGAAGAGTAGAACAACACAAACTAGGGGCACCTTAAACGACCTAACATCGCCCGAAATACCCCCGCATGATAGTGGCTTTCTTTGTATTTAACAAATCAAAATTGTAGTTACACACTGTAAACAATGTTCGGAAATAAAATCTTAATCTTCAAGTTACCTGCCGTGTGGCACTATGAACACGGCGAACTGAAGGTTGTCGCTGCCTGTCGTTGTCGTCCTGCTGCTGTTGATGCCTATGTTGACAACATGCAGGATGTACCTGGTGCATCCCGTCGATGCCTCCACCAACTCCATTGTCGTGTCGTCAACGATGTCCTGATGCAACGACGCAATTATCAGTGATGGTGCAGTGTTCATGGTGTAATAATAATAATCATATTAGAAATATTAATTATAACAATAATAATAAGAGACTTCATGGAGAAGTGGAACAGAATTCTTCCTCCGTAAGCCATACATGTCACAAGAGGCAACTAAAATACCAGGAGCAAGGGGCTAGTAACCCCTTCTCCTGTATACATTACCAAAGTTAAAAAGAGAAACTTTTTTCTTTTTGGGCCGCCCCGCCTCGGTGGGATATGGCCGGTGCATTGAAAGAAAGAAGAATAATAATGAGAGAAGAAACACATTAACCATCGTTTGGTCAAGGGTTGTTTGAGTGTAAGCGGCGATGGGTGAACAAGTCTGACCTGTGATTGCAGCCTGTGCCGCAGGAGGGCAAAGTGTTGCAGCTCCTGGACTGCCTGCACTGCTGCTTCACTGCTTGCCATGCGCCGCACCTCCTCGCCCTCCAGCTGGACCTCCATGACCTGGAATGACAGGTATGCTGGGTCATCAGAGGTCACTCAATACCTGTTATACACAGGTAGTGAGTGGAAAGATCAATTTCGGATAGGTGAGGAGACAGTTAAGGTCACAAGGAACAAATTAAGGTCAGGATAGGTCAAGTTATAGCTGCACTTAACACTAGAACACATTACAACAGTCTGAAAAAGATGATCACTAACAGAAACCTGGTCTATAATTCAGGTAGATAGTTACCAGGTAGATAGAGAGGCTTTGGAGTTATCAGGTAGATAGAGAGGCTCTGGTGTTATCAGGTAGATAGAGAGGCTCTGGAGTTATCAGGTCGGGAGTACCAGAATTTGGGTCCATTTGTGCACATTGAGTTTTTACAAAGATTAAGATGGACACGGGAATGTCATAGATATTTTTGTCTGGTATTATGTTTGTGAGTTCTGTTGCAACTATCAAGACAGTGTTTTAGGGCAGGATTGATACTAGCACTTATTATTCTGTGTATATAGACCACAGTAGTAAGAGTGAATGTTATGTATATTAAGTAGGTTGAGGTCTCTGAAGAGTGGTGGAGTGTGTTGTCTGGCAGTAGACTGAAGAGTGGTGGAGTGTGTTGTCTGGCAGTACACTGAAGAGTGGTGGAGTGTGTTGTCTGGCAGTAGACTGAAGAGTGGTGGAGTGTGTTGTCTGGCAGTAGACTGAAGAGTGGTGGAGTGTGTTGTCTGGCAGTACACTGAAGAGTGGTGGAGTGTGTTGTCTGGCAGTACACTGAAGAGTGGTGGAGTGTGTTGTCTGGCAGTAGACTGAAGAGTGGTGGAGTGTGTTGTCTGGCAGTAGACTGAGGAGTGGTGGAGTGTCTTGTCTGGCAGTAGACTGAGGAGTGGTGGAGTGTGTTGTCTGGCAGTAGACTGAGGAGTGGTGGAGTGTGTTGTCTGGCAGTAGACTGAGGAGTGGTGGAGTGTGTTGTCTGGCAGTAGACTGAAGAGTGGTGGAGTGTGTTGTCTGCCAGTAGACTGAAGAGTGGTGGAGTGTGTTGTCTGGCAGTAGACTGAAGAGTGGTGGAGTGTGTTGTCTGGCAGTAGACTGAGGAGTGGTGGAGTGTGTTGTCTGGCAGTACACTGAAGAGTGGTGGAGTGTGTTGTCTGGCAGTACACTGAAGAGTGGTGGAGTGTGTTGTCTGGCAGTAGACTGAAGAGTGGTGGAGTGTGTTGTCTGGCAGTAGACTGAGGAGTGGTGGAGTGTCTTGTCTGGCAGTAGACTGAGGAGTGGTGGAGTGTGTTGTCTGGCAGTAGACTGAGGAGTGGTGGAGTGTGTTGTCTGGCAGTAGACTGAGGAGTGGTGGAGTGTGTTGTCTGGCAGTAGACTGAAGAGTGGTGGAGTGTGTTGTCTGGCAGTAGACTGAGGAGTGGTGGAGTGTCTTGTCTGGCAGTAGACTGAGGAGTGGTGGAGTGTGTTGTCTGGCAGTAGACTGAGGAGTGGTGGAGTGTGTTGTCTGGCAGTAGACTGAGGAGTGGTGGAGTGTGTTGTCTGGCAGTAGACTGAGGAGTGGTGGAGTGTGTTGTCTGGCAGTAGACTGAGGAGTGGTGGAGTGTGTTGTCTGGCAGTAGACTGAGGAGTGGTGGAGTGTGTTGTCTGGCAGTAGACTGAAGAGTGGTGGAGTGTGTTGTCTGGCAGTAGACTGAGGAGTGGTGGAGTGTCTTGTCTGGCAGTAGACTGAGGAGTGGTGGAGTGTGTTGTCTGGCAGTAGACTGAGGAGTGGTGGAGTGTGTTGTCTGGCAGTAGACTGAGGAGTGGTGGAGTGTGTTGTCTGGCAGTAGACTGAGGAGTGGTGGAGTGTGTTGTCTGGCAGTAGACTGAGGAGTGGTGGAGTGTGTTGTCTGGCAGTAGACTGAGGAGTGGTGGAGTGTGTTGTCTGGCAGTAGACTGAGGAGTGGTGGAGTGTGTTGTCTGGCAGTAGACTGAGGAGTGGTGGAGTGTGTTGTCTGGCAGTACACTGAAGAGTGGTGGAGTGTGTTGTCTGGCAGTAGACTGAAGAGTGGTGGAGTGTGTTGTCTGGCAGTAGACTGAAGAGTGGTGGAGTGTGTTGTCTGGCAGTAGACTGAAGAGTGGGGAAGTGTGTTGTCTGGCAGTAGACTGAGGAGTGGTGGAGTGTCTTGTCTGGCAGTAGACTGAAGAGTGGTGGAGTGTGTTGTCTGGCAGTAGACTGAGGAGTGGTGGAGTGTGTTGTCTGGCAGTACACTGAAGAGTGGTGGAGTGTGTTGTCTGGCAGTAGACTGAAGAGTGGTGGAGTGTGTTGTCTGGCAGTAGACTGAGGAGTGGTGGAGTGTGTTGTCTGGCAGTACACTGAAGAGTGGTGGAGTGTGTTGTCTGGCAGTACACTGAAGAGTGGTGGAGTGTGTTGTCTGGCAGTAGACTGAGGAGTGGTGGAGTGTCTTGTCTGGCAGTAGACTGAGGAGTGGTGGAGTGTGTTGTCTGGCAGTAGACTGAGGAGTGGTGGAGTGTGTTGTCTGGCAGTAGACTGAGGAGTGGTGGAGTGTGTTGTCTGGCAGTAGACTGAGGAGTGGTGGAGTGTGTTGTCTGGCAGTAGACTGAGGAGTGGTGGAGTGTCTTGTCTGGCAGTAGACTGAGGAGTGGTGGAGTGTGTTGTCTGGCAGTAGACTGAGGAGTGGTGGAGTGTGTTGTCTGGCAGTAGACTGAGGAGTGGTGGAGTGTGTTGTCTGGCAGTAGACTGAGGAGTGGTGGAGTGTCTTGTCTGGCAGTAGACTGAGGAGTGGTGGAGTGTGTTGTCTGGCAGTACACTGAAGAGTGGTGGAGTGTGTTGTCTGGCAGTAGACTGAGGAGTGGTGGAGTGTGTTGTCTGGCAGTACACTGAAGAGTGGTGGAGTGTGTTGTCTGGCAGTAGACTGAGGAGTGGTGGAGTGTGTTGTCTGGCAGTAGACTGAGGAGTGGTGGAGTGTGTTGTCTGGCAGTACACTGAAGAGTGGTGGAGTGTGTTGTCTGGCAGTAGACGGAAGAGTGGTGGAGTATGTTGTCTGGCAGTACACTGAAGAGTGGTGGAGTGTGTTGTCTGGCAGTAGACTGAGGAGTGGTGGAGTGTGTTGTCTGGCAGTAGACTGAGGAGTGGTGGAGTGTGTTGTCTGGCAGTAGACGGAAGAGTGGTGGAGTATGTTGTCTGGCAGTACACTGAAGAGTGGTGGAGTGTGTTGTCTGGCAGTAGACGGAAGAGTGGTGGAGTGTGTTGTCTGGCAGTAGACTGAAGAGTGGTGGAGTGTGTTGTCTGGCAGTAGACTGAGGAGTGGTGGAGTGTGTTGTCTGGCAGTAGACTGAAGAGTGGTGAAGTGTGTTGTCTGGCAGTAGACTGAAGAGTGGTGGAGTGTGTTGTCTGGCAGTAGACGGAAGAGTGGTGGAGTGTGTTGTCTGGCAGTAGACTGAAGAGTGGGGAAGTGTGTTGTCTGGCAGTAGACTGAAGAGTGGTGGAGTGTGTTGTCTGGCAGTAGACTGAAGAGTGGTGGAGTGTGTTGTCTGGCAGTAGACTGAAGAGTGGGGAAGTGTGTTGTCTGGCAGTAGACGGAAGAGTGGTGGAGTGTGTTGTCTGGCAGTAGACGGAAGAGTGGTGAAGTGTGTTGTCTGGCAGTACACTGAAGAGTGGTGAAGTGTGTTGTTCTAGTTTAAGAAGCAAGATACTGTGGTCCACTATGTGGAATACTTCCTGCAGGTCTACGAAGAGCCCAAAAGACATTAATTTTTTCCAGTGCTGCATAAAGCAGCTCAACTACTTGTATAACTACATATTTGATACATATTTTTGGCCTAAACCCAGATTGGCAGAGGTTAAGTATGTTGTGAGTTATTAGGTAAAAGTAACCTTGCTTATGAATTATAAAGAAAAATAAAAAGCCAATAAAGGTGAGTTATGTGGCAAGAGAAGTGAAAATTGTTGCTGTGAAAAGATCACAATAAAGCGCAGATAAATTGTCATTTATTCGTGCATTTATTGTTTTCATATTTTTCATGTATGATTTTATGCATGCAAATATTTTTATACATGTTTAAATAATGGTAGGGTTGGTGGTGTCTTTTTTTCTGTCTCAAACATGCAAGATTTCAGGTACGTCTTGCTACTTCTACTTACACTTAGGTCACGCTAGACGTACATGTACAATCATATATGTATATACACACCCCTCTGGGTTTTCTTCTACTTTTTTTACCAGTTTTTGTTCTTGTTTATTTCCTCTTATCTCCATCAGGAAGTGGAACAGAATTTTTCCTCCATAAGTCATGGGTGTTTTAAGAGGCGGCTAAAATGCCGGGAGTAAGGGACCACCCCACCTCGGTGGGCCACCTGGCCTCGGTGGGCCACCCTGCCTCGGTGGACCACCCTGCCTCGGTGGGCCACCCTGCCTCGGTGGGCAACCCTGCCTCGGTGGGCCACCCTGCCTCGGTGGGCCACCCTGCCTCGGTGGGCCACCCTGCCTCGGTGGACCACCCTGCCT
The DNA here is from genome assembly GCF_038502225.1 of Cherax quadricarinatus. Classification (NCBI taxonomy): domain Eukaryota; kingdom Metazoa; phylum Arthropoda; class Malacostraca; order Decapoda; family Parastacidae; genus Cherax; species Cherax quadricarinatus. The sequence continues at coordinate 26,252,467 of NC_091334.1, read as the reverse complement.
CAGTGGGCCACCCTGCCTCGGTGGGATACTGCCGGTGTGTTGAAAGAAAGAAAGATGTTTAAATAAGTAATATTTTTACTTAAAATTTTGTACAATTGGTAATTTTTTTGGGTCTGCAATGGATTAATCCAATTTACATTACTTCTTATGGGAAAACTGATTCAATTTTCATACAACTCATTATTGGAACAACCTCCTGGAATGGATTAAGTTCAAATATCAAGATACCACTAGGTAGTAGGTTGGTAGACAGCAACCGCCCAGGGAGGTACTACAGTCCTGCCAAATGAGTGTAAAACGGAAACCTGTAATTGTTTTACATGATGGTAAGATTGCTGGTGTCTTTTTTTCTGTCTCATAAACATGCAAGATTTCAGGTACATCTTTCTACTTCTACTTACACTTAGGTCACACTACACATACATGTACTAGCATATATATACACACACCCCTCTGGGTTTTCTGATATTTTCTTTCTAGTTCTTGTTCTTGTTTATTTCCACTTATCTCCATGGGGAAGTGGAACAGAATTCTTCCTCCATAAGCCATGCGTGTTGTAAGAGGTGACTAAAATGCCGGAAGCAAGGGGCTAGTAACCCCTTCTCTTGTACAAATTACTAAATTTAAAAAGAGAAACTTTCGTTCTTTTTGGGGGGGCCACCCTGCCTTGGTGGGATACGGCCGGTTTGTTGAAAGAAAAGAATCAAGGTACCACTGTATTTACATCATATGGGTCTCCACCTTAGTGTACTGGAGTAACTCTTACTGTCTTGAGTAATGTTGGGAAAGTGTTGGTCTGTAGTTATTTGTTGAATAGTAATGAAATGGTGGGTGAGAGGACATGAGCCGCTGCTCTTCAACAACAGTGGAGCACAGTGGTGGCTCGTGCGAGGGTGCTGCAGCTCTGTAGCACCTCCGAACGAGCCACCACTGGTGGTGCAACTTGATCTATATTTTCTGACTTTTTTTTAGCAAATTAATAATGTGACCTCAGGCTAGACAAGAGACTGACAGTGATCAAGGACCACAGTATTACAAAGCTCTGGTTCTCCACCAGAAAGCAACTAAACAAAATAATAATTTTGACCAAATTTTTATGTAAATATTTTAAAAATTCCTTTAACCGTTAAACTGTCGAAGCAGATCTACGTTCACATGCGTAGCGCTCCAAAACTACATCTAAGTTTCTTTTACATATTTTTAAATATAACAAAAAAAAAAAAAAAAAAAACAGAAATCAAAGTTTTTTACGTTTTTAAATGTAAAAAAAAAAAATCTACTTTTTTTACATACTTTCAAATGTTGAAAAAATGTAGATCTACGTTTGGACAGTTTAAGGGTTAAAGTATCAGAGGAAAAAATTATATTTTCTGAAAATGCTTCTAAAAATTTTGAAAATCCAGAGAATTTACAAGTGTTTTACAAACTTACGAGCCATGATTTACAGGCATAGTGAGAATGCATCATGCATACTCGTACTAATGGAAAAAATAGTCCAAGTTGCAAAAAAAAAAAAAAAAAAAAATTATTTTAAGTATATGTCAGCTTCGGAACACAACAGCTCAGTAAGTGTGAGGGAACCAAGACTCTTCAACACCAGTAAGTGTGAGGAGACCAAGATTCTTGAACACCATATATGTATATGAATCACCAACACACACCAGATGAAAATTAAAAAGTTCACCAGGTTCATGGTGAACCGGGGCACTGGGGAGGACAAGTTTGAGTGCCAGCACCAATAGCCTGGTGGACCAGGTAAATAATTCAAGGGCTTAACTATTGGCACTGAACTTACCGGTGTAAAGTTTGGCATCTTCCTGAACTTAGTACACACCACAACGAACACTGGGAACGAAAAGTTACCAGACTCACACTGTGAATTTTCTGCATCCTCACACCTGCAATGACAATTATTATTATTGTTATTATTACTATTATTATTATTTGTATTCTTATTACTGTTATTATTACTGTTATTGCTATTATTATTATTATTATTTGTTACTACTATTATTATTACAAATATTAGTATTAGTATTGTTATTACAATTATTATAATTGTTATTATCACTATTATTATCAGCTAAATAAGCAAAAACTACACATGCATATTCTCAATGTCACGAACACGTAAAACAAAATAAAGTTCATTTCAATATTTGTAATTCTCACAAACATTAAAAAATTGACTGTGTCCCCTTTATGTTAATAATCAAACCTGTAATTCCTCTCAATTAAACTTATTAAAACCATATAGCATGAACTAACACAATATTTAATTCTCTTGTATTCATTGTAAACTCCTAAATTTATATTTACACTCACTAAGTGGCTGTATGTATAAAATTACTCATATTGTTATTGCCTTATTAATCTTAGTCTCCAGTTTGCCCTGAAATGTTCTGCATATAAAGGAGAAGAGAGGAATGCAGAGGAGAGAGAGAGATTTTGGGAGATGTTAAGTGAATGTATAGGAGCCTTTGAACCAAGTGAGAGAGTAATTGTGGTAGGGGACCTGAATGCTAAAGTAGGAGAAACTTTTAGAGAGGGTGTGGTAGGTAAGTTTGGGGTGCCAGGTGTAAATGATAATGGGAGCCCTTTGATTGAACTTTGTATAGAAAGGGGTTTAGTTATAGGTAATACATATTTTAAGAAAAAGAGAATAAATAAGTATACAAGATATGATGTAGGGCGAAATGACAGAAGTTTGTTCGATTATGTATTGGTAGATAAAAGACTGTTGAGTAGACTTCAGGATGTACATGTTTATAGAGGGGCCACAGATATATCAGATCACTTTCTAGTTGTAGCTACACTGAGAGTAAAAGGTAGATGGGATACAAGGAGAATAGAAGCATCAGGGAAGAGAGAGGTGAAGGTTTATAAACTAAAAGAGGAGGCAGTTAGGGTAAGATATAAACAGCTATTGGAGGATAGATGGGCTAATGAGAGCATAGGCAATGGGGTCGAAGAGGTATGGGGTAGGGTTAAAAATGTAGTGTTAGAGTGTTCAGCAGAAGTTTGTGGTTACAGGAAAGTGGGTGTGGGAGGGAAGAGGAGCGATTGGTGGAATGATGATGTAAAGAGAGTAGTAAGGGAGAAAAAGTTAGCATATGAGAAGTTTTTACAAAGTAGAAGTGATGCAAGGAGGGAAGAGTATATGGAGAAAAAGAGAGAGGTTAAGAGAGTGGTGAAGCAATGTAAAAAGAGAGCAAATGAGAGAGTGGGTGAGATGTTATCAACAAATTTTGTTGAAAATAAGAAAAAGTTTTGGAGTGAGATTAACAAGTTAAGAAAGCCTAGAGAACAAATGGATTTGTCAGTTAAAAATAGGAGAGGAGAGTTATTAAATGGAGAGTTAGAGGTATTGGGAAGATGGAGGGAATATTTTGAGGAATTGTTAAATGTCGATGAAGATAGGGAAGCTGTGATTTCGTGTATAGGGCAAGGAGGAATAACATCTTGTAGGAGTGAGGAAGAGCCAGTTGTGAGTGTGGGGGAAGTTCATGAGGCAGTAGGTAAAATGAAAGGGGGTAAGGCAGCTGGGATTGATGGGATAAAGATAGAAATGTTAAAAGCAGGTGGGGATATAGTTTTGGAGTGGTTGGTGCAAATATTTAATAAATGTATGGAAGAGGGTAAGGTACCTAGGGATTGGCAGAGAGCATGCATAGTTCCTTTGTATAAAGGCAAAGGGGACAAAAGAGAGTGCAAAAATTATAGGGGGATAAGTCTGATGAGTATACCTGGTAAAGTGTATGGTAGAGTTATTATTGAAAGAATTAAAAGTAAGACGGAGAATAGGATAGCAGATGAACAAGGAGGCTTTAGGAAAGGTATGGGGTGTGTGGACCAGGTGTTTACAGTGAAACATATCATTTTTTATTTTTTTATTATCACACTGGCCGATTCCCACCAAGGCAGGGTGGCCCAAAAAAGAAAAACTTTCACCATCATTCACTCCATCACCGTCTTGCCAGAAGGGTGCTTTACACTACAGTTTTTAAACTGCAACATTAACACCCCTCCTTCAGAGTGCAGGCACTGTACTTCCCATCTCCAAGACTCAAGTCCGGCCTGCCGGTTTCCCTGAACCCCTTCATAAATGTTACTTTGCTCACACTTATGAAGGGGTTCAGGGAAACCGGCAGGCCGGACTTGAGTCCTGGAGATGGGAAGTACAGTGCCTGCACTCTGAAGGAGGAGTGTTAACGTTGCAGTTTAAAAACTGTAGTGTAAAGCACCCTTCTGGCAAGACGGTGATGGAGTGAATGATGGTGAAAGTTTTTCTTTTTCAGGCCACCCTGCCTTGGGAGGAATCGGCCAGTGAACAGTATTTAGATAAGGCTAAAGAGGTCTTTGTGGCATTTATGGATTTGGAAAAGGCGTATGACAGGGTGGATAGGGGGGCAATGTGGCAGATGTTGCAGGTGTATGGTGTAGGAGGTAGGTTACTGAAAGCAGTGAAGAGTTTTTATGAGGATAGTGAGGCTCAAGTTAGAGTATGTAGGAAAGAGAGAAATTATTTCCCAGTAAAAGTAGGCCTTAGACAAGGATGTGTGATGTCACCATGGTTGTTTAATATATTTATAGATGGGGTTGTAAGAGAAGTAAATGCGAGGGTCTTGGCAAGAGGTGTGGAGTTAAAAGCTAAAGAATCACACATAAAGTGGGAGTTGTCACAGTTGCTCTTTGCTGATGACACTGTGCTCTTGGGAGATTCTGAAGAGAAGTTGCAGAGATTGGTGGATGAATTTGGTAGGGTGTGCAAAAGAAGAAAATTAAAAGTGAATACAGGAAAGAGTAAGGTTATGAGGATAACAAAAATATTAGGTGATGAAAGATTGGATATCAGATTGGAGGGAGAGAGTATGGAGGAGGTGAATGTATTCAGATATTTGGGAGTGGACGTGTCAGCGGATGGGTCTATGAAAGATGAGGTGAATCATAGAATTGATGAGGGGAAAAGGGTGAGCGGTGCACTTAGGAGTCTGTGGAGACAAAGAACTTTGTCCTTGGAGGCAAAGAGGGGAATGTATGAGAGTATAGTTTTACCAATGCTCTTATATGGGTGTGAAGCATGGGTGATGAATGTTGCAGCGAGGAGAAGGCTGAAGGCAGTGGAGATGTCATGTCTGAGGGCAATGTGTGGTGTGAATATAATGCAGAGAATTCGTAGTTTGGAAGTTAGGAGGAGGTGCGGGATTACCAAAACTGTTGTCCAGAGGGCTGAAGAAGGGTTGTTGAGGTGGTTCGGACATGTAGAGAGAATGGAGTGAAACAGTGACTTCAAGAGTGTATCAGTCTGTAGTGGAAGGAAGGCGGGGTAGGGGTCGGCCTAGGAAAGGTTGGAGGGAGGGGCTAAAGGAGGTTTTGTGTGCGAGGGGCTTGGACTTCCAGCAGGCATGCGTGAGCGTGTTTGATAGGAGTGAATGGAGACAAATGTTTTTTAATATTTGACGTGCTGTTGGAGTGTGAGCAAAGTAACATTTATGAAGGGATTCAGGGAAACCGGCAGGCCGGACTTGAGTCCTGGAGATGGGAAGTACAGTGCCTGCACTCTGAAGGAGGGGTGTTAATGTTGCAGTTTAAAAACTGTAGTGTAAAGCACCCTTCTGGCAAGACGGTGATGGAGTGAATGATGGTGAAAGTTTTTCTTTTTCGGGCCACCCTGTCTTGGTGGGAATCGGCCACTGTGATAAAAAAAACAAAAACAAAAAACAGTATACAATCCATAGTGGTATACAATACATAACAGTATACAGGGTGCCCACAGAAACACTCCCTTATTTCACGTTTTGATATCTAAACTAATTCAAATATATTGATAAACATGTTGTGAACCAATTCTCTAACAATAGTTATTTTATTTTTTTCAGGTGATTAGACATCTTTGACCTGAAAACCACAGGGGTGCAAAGGAAATCTAAAAATGGCCGCCACCCCACAGCAACGCAGTTGGTGTGTACTGGAATTTGCAAGATGAAACAGTGTTGTGGCCATGCAACGTGCTTCCAGACTAAAGTATCATATGATTCCACCTACGCCCAAGTCCATTCAGAAACGGTACAATGATTTTAGTCAGAAAGGATGTATCTGTGATCAGAGAAAGGGATAATCTGGCCGACCATCAGTCTCAGAGGAAGTTATTGGTCAAGTTAGAAGAACATTCGTGCACAGGCCCAAAAAGTCAATACGAAGAGCTAGCCGAGAGTTACACCTCCCCAAAATTACAGTTTGCAAAATCCTGCACAAACACCTAAAGCTTCACCCTTACAGGCTGCAATGTAGTCCAAAAACTCACCCGCAAGATAATGGAATGCAATTTGAATTTTATGAGAATATCCAGCAATTAATGGAAGATAATGATAACCTGCTGTCAAAAAATAATTTTCAGTGATGAGGCAACATTTCACTTGAACGGCAAAGTCAATAGGCATAACGTGCAGATATAGGGGCTTGAAATTCCACACGCTACCCAGGAAATTGATTGAGACTAACCAAAAGTTTGTGTTTTGTGCCGTATCAGAGATGACAGTGTATGGCCCTTTCTGTGAGGGAGGAACTGTTACTGGTCAAAGTTACCTGGAGATGCTGACCAACTGGATGTTTCCAGAAGTAGCAGCTGAGGGTGATGACTACCTTTTCCAGCAAGATGGTGCTCCACCACACTGGCACCTCACCGTCAGGAGATTTCTCAATGAGCACTTGCCAAACAGATGGATTTATCGTGCTGGATGAGATGATCATGTGTTCTGCAAGTGGCCTGCGAGGTCACTGGACCTAACTGTTTGTGACTTCTTTCTTTGGGGTTACGTGAAGAGCACAGTTTATGTACCACCACTACCTGCAACCCTGGAGGAGCTGAAAATTTCGATCACTGAAGCAGTTCACATGATAACACCAGATATGCTGCAGAGTATCTGGACTGAACTGGCCTATCCCATCGATGTTTACCGAGCAACCAGAGGGGCGCACATTGAGTGCCTTTAGTGCTGCCCTATACCAAATGAAACTGAATGATATCCTGCATCTGAAGCTACTAACTGTGAAAGATTATTACAATAAAGTTACATCTAATACCAGTTTGAAATCAGGAGTGTTTTTGTGGACACCCTGTACAATACACAGTATATAATACATAACAGTATATAATACATAACAGTATACAATACACAGTGGTATACAATACATAGCAGTATACAATACATAGCAGTATACAGTACATAGTAGTATACAGTACATAGCAGTATACAGGTAAATAGCGGTATACAATACATAGTAGTATACATGTACATAGCAATATACAATACATAGTAGTATACAGTACATAGCAGTATACATGTACATAACGGTATACAATACATAGCAGTATACAATACATAGCAGTATACAATACATAGTAGTATACAGTACATAACAGTATACAGTACATAACAGTATACAGTACATAACAGTATACAATACATAGTGGTATACAATACATAGCAGTATACATGTATATAGCAGTATACAATACATAGTGGTATACAATACATACCAGTATACAATACATAGCGGTATACAATACATAGCGGTATACAATACATAGCGGTATACAATACATAGCGGTATACAATACACAGCGGTATACAATACATAGTGGTATACAATACATAGTGGTATACAATACATAGTATACAATACATGTACATAGCGGTATACAATACATAGTGGTATACAATACATAACGGTATACAATACTTAATGGTATACAATACATAGCAGTATACAATACATAGTGGTATACAATACATAGCCATATACAATACACAGCAGTACACAATACATAGCAGTATACAATACATAACAGTATACAATACATAGCAGTATACAATACATAGTAGTATACAATACATAGTGGTATACAATACATAGTATACAATACATGTACATAGCGGTATACAATACATGTACATAGCGGTATACAATACATAGTGGTATACAATACATAGTATACAATACATGTACATAGCGGTATACAATACATGTACATAGCGGTATACAATACATAGTGGTATACAATACATAGTGGTATACAATACATAATGGTATACAATACAGTGGACCCCCGGTTAACGATATTTTTTCACTCCAGAAGTATCTTCAGGTACCAGTACTGACCGAATTTGTTCCCATAAGGAATATTGTGAAGTAGATTAGTCCATTTCAGACCCCCAAACATACAAGTACAAACGCACTTACATAAATACACTTACATAATTGGTCGTATTCGGAGGTAATCGTTATGCGGGGGTCCACTGTACTTAATGGTATACAATACATAGTGGTATACAAAACACTGCAGTATACAATACATAGTGGTATAAATACATTGTGGTATACAATACATAGCAGTATACAATACATAGCTGTATACAATACATAGCAGTATACAATACATAGCAGTATACAATACATAGTGGTATACAATACATAGTGGCATACAATACATAGCAGTATACAATACATAGCAGTATACAATGCATAACAATATACAATACATAGCAGTATACAATACATAGCAGTATACAATACATAGTGGTATACAATACATAGTGGCATACAATACATAGCAGTATACAATACATAGCAGTATACAATGCATAACAATATACAATACATACCAGTATACAATACATAGCGGTATACAATACATAGTGGTATACAATACATAGTGGTATACAATACATAGCAGTATACAATACATAGTGGTATACAATACATAGCAGTATACAATACATAGCAGTATACAATACATAGCAGTATACAATACATAGCAGTATACAATACATAGCAGTATACAATACATAGCAGTATACAATACATAACAGTATACAATACATAGCAGTATACAATACATAGCAGTATACAATACATAGCAGTATACAATACATAGCAGTATACAATACATAGCAGTATACAATACATAGCAGTATACAATACATAACAGTATACAATACATAACAGTATAAAATACATAGCAGTATACAATACATACCTGTATGCAATACATAGCAGTATACAATACATATCAGTATACAATACATAGCAGTATACAATACATACCAGTATAATACATAGCAGTATACAATACATAGCAGTATACAATACATACCTGTATGCAATACATAGCAGTATACAATACATATCAGTATACAATACATAGCAGTTTACAATACATACCAGTATAATACATAGCAGTATACAATACATATCAGTATAAAATACATAGAAGTATACAATACATACCAGTATAATACATAGCAGTATACAATACATACCTGTATACAATACATAGCAGTATACAATACATAGCAGTATACAATACATAGCAGTATACAATACATAACAGTATAAAATACATAACAGTATAAAATACATAGCAGTATACAATACATAGCAGTATACAATACATAGCAGTATACAATACATAACAGTATAAAATACATAGTATACAATACATACCAGTATAATACATAGCAGTATACAATACATAGCGGTATACATTACATAGCGGTATACAATACATAGCGGTATACAATACATAGCAGTATACAATACATAGCAGTATACAATACATAGTGGTATACAATACATAGCAGTATACAATACATAGCAGTATACAATACACAGCAGTGTACAATACATAGCAGTATACAATACATAGCAGTATACAATACATAGCAGTATACAATACATAGCAGTATACAATACATAGTATACAACACATAGCAGTATACAATACATAGCAGTATACAATACATACCAGTATACAATACATAGTGGTATACAATACATAGCAGTATACAATACATAGCAGTATACAATACATACCAGTATACAATACATAGTGGTATACAATACATAGCAGTATACAATACATAGCAGTATACAATACACAGCGGTATACAATACATAATGGCATACAATACATAGCGGTATACAATACATAACGATATACAATACATAGCAGTATACAATGCATAGCAGTATACAATACATAGCAGTATACAATACATAGCAGTATACAATACATAGCAGTATACAATACATAGCAGTATACAATACATAGCAGTATACAATACATAGCAGTATACAATACATAGCAGTATACAATACATAATGGCATACAATACATAGCGGTATACAATACATAGCGGTATACAATACATAGCAGTATACAATACATAGCAGTATACAATACATAGCAGTATACAATACATAGCAGTATACAATACATAGCGGTATACAATACATAGCAGTATACAATACATAGCAGTATACAATACATAGCAGTATACAATACATAGCAGTATACAATACATAGCAGTATACAATACATAGCAGTATACAATACATAGCAGTATACAATACATAGCAGTATACAATACATAGTAGTATACAATACATAGTAGTATACAATACATAGCAGTATACAATACATAGCAGTATACAATACATAGCGGTATACAATACATAGCAGTATACAATACATAGCAGTATACAATACATAGCAATATACAATACATAGCAGTATACAATACATAGCAGTATACAATACATAGCAGTATACAATACATAGTAGTATACAATACATAGCAGTATACAATACATAGCAGTATACAATACATTGCAATATACAATACATAGCAGTATACAATACATAGCAGTATACAATACATAGCAATATACAATACATAGCAGTATACAATACATAGCAGTATACAATACATAGCAGTATACAATACATAGCAGTATACAATACATAGCAGTATACAAGACATAGTAGTATACAATACATAGCAGTATACAATACATAGCAGTATACAATACATAGCAATATACAATACATAGCAGTATACAATACATAGTAGTATACAATACATAGCAGTATACAATACATAGCAGTATACAATACATAGCAGTATACAATACATAGCAGTATACAATACATAGCAGTATACAATACATAGCAGTATACAATACATAGCAGTATACAATACATAGCAATATACAATACATAGCAGTATACAATACATAGCAGTATACAATACATAGTAGTATACAATACATAGCAGTATACAATACATAGAAGTATACAATACATAGCAGTATACAATACATAGCAGTATACAATACATAGCAGTATACAATACAGTGTGGTATACAATAGTAATATTGTACACTCCTGTCTGCACACTGTACGTTTGTCCTGGTTGTGTTGCAGTAAAGAAAATTAAAATTTCTTTATTTCAGCATAATATAACCTCTTCTTACTTAACCCTTCGAGGGTGCCCGGGCCCTCTCCGAGCCTTGTTCTCAGGGTTGCCAAATTTAAAAAAAAAATTATTTTTTCTTATGAAAAGACAGAGAATCTTTTCCCGATCATAATGACACCAAAAGTATGAAATTTGATGGAAAACGTACGGAATTATGCTCTCGCGAAGTTAGCGGTCTCGACGATGTTTACGCATTGGCGATTTTGCCCACTTTGAGCCCTGTTTTCAGCCAATTTCAAAAATCATAACTATTTCGCTAGAACTCCATTTTTTCTATCGAATGAGTACAAGAAACCACCCATTTACCAATTTCAACTATCCAATATAGTGGTCAGAATTTAGCAATTTTGCCAATTTCACACAAATTTCAAAAGATGCCAATTTCCAAATAGGGTCCAGAATAAACAAGAAAGACATTCCTGGCACTAAAATAAAAAATTTTCTGTTCATCAGTCACATCCCCATGCCCCTCTTACATTTCTTTTACTTTCCACTTTCAATTTTTATTCTCACAAAAAAATAGAAAATTTACTGTTATACAGACTACTGCATTAGTGTAGAAATGGTATAAATAATATCAGCGCACTTGTGAAAGAATATTAGACTCACCAGTTGACGTGTATTGGACGCTTAGCATGATTTATTTACTTTTGAACTTTGGTAAAAATTGAACATTTCTGCTAATTTGAGCTCAATTTCAAGGTACTTTTCACTGTAAAACCAGTCAAAATCATCTCAATTTCTGTAATATGTCTTCCATTCTATAAAATGAGACCAAGAAAACTAGAATACAACAATAAATACCATACGAAAATACAGTGCAAATTCGCTGTTTTAATCCAACAACACGGTCAAAGTTTTTTTTTTCTCATTACGTACTGTGTACTGCAGGATTTTTTTTAGACTGCACACACTGACTACATAGACCCATTCTTTCATATGTAGGCCTACCCGCTTTCCCTCACTAGATTTGAGGGCGCTAGAATTTAGGCATACTAGTACGTCAAAAACCCTGGGGCGTAAGCTGTACTAGTACGTCCGAAACCCTGAAAGGGTTAATGATCCAAGTTTGCATCATGAATGAAGGTCGGTAAGTGAACTGGTCATTAAGTGAGGAGCATAGTGTACTGGTAGTGGGTTTGTGTCAACCATCTTTGATATTTTTAAGTGTTACCTTTACACCATTTATAACATTTTTAGTATACTGTATTTTTAAATGTTTATACAGCAGTGTACTGTATACTGTGATAAACAGAATAGAGGAAAACAGCTCTAATATATATTATTTAGGTATGCATACTGGTTAGAGAGCTGGTCTATCTAAGTCCGAGTGGTTAGTAAGCAAGTACGTCACTAAGTGAAGAGAGACTGTACAATGTTAGCTGATCCTAAGTCCAAATGGTTGGTAAGTGAGTACGTCACTAAGTGAGGAGAGAGTGTACAATGCTGCTACAGAGATGGGTAACATTAAGGTGTACATGTAGAAAGCCCCTTAATATGCAGAGTATGTTGGGCAAACTCAGGCCTATCTTAAGACTAAAAAAGGCAATAATTAACTGATTCTTATAAAGTGAAACCTCGGGTTTCGGCTGAAATCCGTTCCAGGAGCTAGGCCTAAATGCAAAACGGCCAAAAGGCGAAGGAATATTTCCCATAAGGAATAATGTAAATAAAATTAATCCATTCCAGACCCACTAAAATATTCACAAAAAAATAAATTTTTTAAATAATAACTATAGTTTTACATACACACAACACACATAAATACATATATGTATATTATAGAGAGAAATTAAAATTTAAATAAACACTTAAAATAACATTTATTTACCTTTATTGAAGAGACTTGGTGACATCTGGTAGGTAACGGGAGAAGAGAGGCAGGATTTATTGCTTGGAAGGGGAATCTCCCTCCATAAAGACTTTAGGCAACAAGTTCTTATATGGGGTTACTTCCCAAAGATTACAGTTTGGCTCATGATTACAGATAATGAGGTGTTCCTCAGGGGTCAGTGTTGGGCCCCTTGTTGTTCACAATTTACATAAACGACATAGATGAGGGAATAAATAGCGACATAAGCAAATTTGCTGATGACACCAAAATAGGCCGTCCAATTCATTCTAATGAGGACGCTAGAGCATTCCAGGATGATTTGAATAGACTGATGCAATGGTCGCAGATGCAGTTTAATATAGACAAATGCAAAGTTCTAAATGTTAGAAAGGATAATAACCATGCCACATATGAACTAAATAATGTAGATTTTAATATTACTGATTGCAAAAAGGATTTACAAGTTCTGGTTAGCAGTAACCTGAAACCAAGACAACAGTACATAAGCATTCACAATAAAGCTAACAGAATCCTTGGCTTCATATCAAGAAGCATAAATAATAGAAATCCTCAGGCTGTTCTTCAACTCTATATACCCCATCATTAAGCCTCATTTAGATTATGCTGCACAGTTCTGGTCACTGTATTACAGAATGAATATAAATGCACTGGAAAACGTACAGAGGAGGATGACAAAGTTGATCCCATGTATCAGAAATCTTCCCTATGAGGTCAGACTGAGGCCCTGAATCTGCACTCTTCAGAAGGGCATAGAATTAGGGGGATATGATTGAGGTGTATAAATGGAAAACAGGAATAAATAAAGGGGATGTAAATAGCATGCTAAAAATATCTAGCCTTGACAGGACTCACGGCAATGGTTTTAAGCTGGAAAAATTCAGATTCAGGAAGGATGTAGGAAAGCACTGGTTTGGTAAAAGAGTTGTGGATGAGTGGAACAAACTCCTGAGTACCGTCATAGAAGCTAAGACGTTGTGTAGTTTTAAAAATAAGTTAGATAAATACATGAGTCTAGGTAGTAGGTTGGTAGACAGCAACCGCCCAGGGAGGTACTACCGTTGTGCCAAGTGAGTGTGAAACGAAAGCCTGTAATTATTTTACATGATGGTAGAATTGCTGGTGTCTTTTGTCTGTCTCATAAATATGCAAGATTTCAGGTACGTTTTGCTACTTCTACTTACACTTAGGTCACACTACACATACATGTACAAGCATATATATATACACACACCTCTCTGGGTTTTCTTCTATTTTCTTACTAGTTCTTGTTTATCTCCTCTTACCTCCATGGGGAAGTGGAACAGAATTCTTCCTCCGTAAGCCATGCGTGTTGTAAAAGGCGACTAAAATGCCATAAGCAAGGGGCTAGTAACCCCTTCTCCTGTATAAATTACTAATTGTAAAAGGAGAAACTTTCGTTTTTCCTTTTGGGCCACCCCGCCTTGGTGGGATGCGGCCGGTGTGTTGAAAGTAAGAAATACACGAGTGGGTGTGAGTGTGAGTTGGACCTGACTAGCTGGTGCTACTGGGTCAGAAGCCGTGCTCCTTCCTTAAATGGAGGTGACCTGACTGCGTGAGCCATTGGTCTAAGCCAGGGGTTGACATGGACCTGCCCTGCATGGGCCAGTAGGCCTGTTGCAGTGTTCCTTCTTTCTTATTTTCTTAAGAATGATAATATATTCTTTTACAACCGTTGCATATGTATCTTAGTCATCTACATTACTGCATACAGGATAACCCTGCTTATACAGCAGGTTAGGTTCCAGGGTACTGCTGTACAGGATAACCCTGCTTATACAGCAGGTTAGGTTCCAGGGTACTGCTGTACAGGAGGGCCCTGCTTATACAGCAGGTTAGGTTCCAGGGTACTGCTGTACAGGAGGGCCCTGCTTATACAGCAGGTTAGGTTCCAGGGTACTGCTGTACAGGATAACCCTACTTATACAGCAGGTTATGTTCCAGGGTACTGCTGTACAGGATAACCCTGCTTATACAGCAGGTTAGGTTCCAGGGTACTGCTGTACAGGAGGGCCCTGCTTATACAGCAGGTTAGGTTCCAGGGTACTGCTGTACAGGAGGGCCCTGCTTATACAGCAGGTTAGGTTCCAGGGTACTGCTGTACAGGAGGGCCCTGCTTATACAGCAGGTTAGGTTCCAGGGTACTGCTGTACAGGATAACCCTGCTTATACAGCAGGTTAGGTTCCAGGGTACTGCTGTACAGGATAACCCTGCTTATACAGCAGGTTAGGTTCCAGGGTACTGCTGTACAGGATAACCCTGCTTATACAGCAGGTTAGGTTCCAGGGTACTGCTGTACAGGAGGGCCCTGCTTATACAGCAGGTTAGGTTCCAGGGTACTGCTGTACAGGATAACCCTACTTATACAGCAGGTTATGTTCCAGGGTACTGCTGTACAGGATAACCCTGCTTATACAGCAGGTTAGGTTCCAGGGTACTGCTGTACAGGAGGGCCCTGCTTATACATCAGGTTAGGTTCCAGGGTACTGCTGTACAGGAGGGCCCTGCTTATACAGCAGGTTAGGTTCCAGGGTACTGCTGTACAGGAGGGCCCTGCTTATACAGCAGGTTAGGTTCCAGGGTACTGCTGTACAGGAGGGCCCTGCTTATACAGCAGGTTAGGTTCCAGGGTACTGCTGTACAGGAGGGCCCTGCTTATACAGCAGGTTAGGTTCCAGGCTACTGCTGTACAGGAGGGCCCTGCTTATACAGCAGGTTAGGTTCCAGGGTACTGCTGTACAGGAGGGCCCTGCTTATACAGCAGGTTAGGTTCCAGGGTACTGCTGTACAGGAGGGCCCTGCTTATACAGCAGGTTAGGTTCCAGGGTACTGCTGTACAGGAGGGCCCTGCTTATACAGCAGGTTAGGTTCCAGGGTACTGCTGTACAGGAGGGCCCTGCTTATACAGCAGGTTAGGTTCCAGGCTACTGCTGTACAGGAGGGCCCTGCTTATACAGCAGGTTAGGTTCCAGGGTACTGCTGTACAGGAGGGCCCTGCTTATACAGCAGGTTAGGTTCCAGGGTACTGCTGTACAGGAGGGCCCTGCTTTTACAGCAAGTTAGGCTCTGGACTACTACTGTAAAGTGAAACACAGCTTTTTTTCACTTCCAAATACATATAAATTCCTGATAACATGTTTACACTATCATATATTAAGTGAGCACTAGATCTAGGCCTAAAAAGTGCATATACAGTACACACATTTATTTTATTTATTTACTTAAAACATTTTCATTCTTAGCTGATAGTGATGGTGAATATATTAATTGTAGCAAGTCCGAATAAATATAGACTGGCTATAACTCAAAACTGTTGTATTAGTGAAATGCTGTTAAGTGAAGTGCTGTTAAGCACAGCTCACCTGTACTGCAGAAAACTAACAATTTTAATCTGAACATGATCCAATTCGTTGGTATACCTGGAGTATACCTGGAGAGGGTTTTGGGGGTCAACACCCCCACGGCTCATCTGAGACTAGGCCTCATGGTGGATCAGGGTCTGATCAACCAGGCTGTTATTGCTGGCTGCATGCAAACTGACATGTGAACCACAGCCTGGCTGGTCAAGTACTGACTTTAGGTGCCTGTCCAGTCCCTTCTTGAAGACAGCCAGGAGTCTTGAAGACAACCAAGGATCTTGAAGACAGCCAGGAGTCTTGAAGACAACCAAGGATCTTGAAGACAGCCAGGGGTCTTGAGGAGCCAGGGGTCTATTGGTAATCCCCCTTATCTTATATATGCTGGGAGGCAGTTGAGCAGTCTTTGGCCCAGGACACTTATTGTGTTGTCTCTCAGTGTACTCGTGGCGCCTCTGCTTTTCATTGGGGGAATGTTGCATCTCCTGCCGAGTCTTTTGCTTTCACAGGGAGTGATTTTCTTGTGTAAGTTTGGTGCTAATCCCTCTAGGATTTTCTAAGTGTATACACCTACCATCTGACTTACGACCTGCTTGACATACGATCACTCTACTTACGACCATGTTTTGTATGCCAAATTTCTGGGAAATAAACAAGTGTTTGTGTTGTACACAGTGTTTGTGTTGTACACAGTGTTTGAGTTATACACAGTGTTTGTGTTATACACAGTGTTTGTGTTATACACAGTGTTTGTGTTATACAGTGTTTGTGTTATACACTGTGTTGTACACAGTGTATGTTATACACAGTGTTTGTGTTATACACATGGGAAATCTGGAAAAACAGACGGGACGTGCAACTATGACCACCCTAGAAAATGCCATGCCCATATGACAACAGGAAAATGCAAACTCCCTTCCTGTAAGCTTTTTCACCCTGAAATGTGTACCTCTTCAGTACAGGAAAGACTGTGCTATAACTTAAATTGCCAGGCACACCATCTAAAGGGGACAAAAAGATACAAAATATCCAGGCCATGGGAAAACCTAGGTAGCCACAGCCACTCAAGAGGGAGAGGTTTTTTAGTGCCAGGAAGGAAAAAAACTGGCAGGAAATGGCAGAAATCGTACAACAAATCCAGTCATTCCTGGAGTGGAACCACAGTCGATGGCCTCCACTCCAAACCAACAGATACAGATACTAATGCCAGAAAAAAAAATCACCCCCAGTACCAACAATACCACCAGTCTGATGACATTCTTTTTTGCAAATATACAGGGTCTAAAGCCAGCAACAAACAACAAAATACCTTTCATCCGTGGACTGCTTGCAGAGGCAAAGGCAATGTTTGCGGCTTTCACTGAGACCCACATAAAGGATCACTTGGACAACGAAATACGGATCCCAGGTTACAACCTATACAGATGTGACAGAGTGAACAGGCAAAAGGGGAAGGTTGGCCTGTACATTGCAGAGTCACTTGTTTGCACAGAACTGCTTAATGCCTCAAATGATGTAGTGGAAGTTTTAGCAGTAAAGGTCGAGAACCAAAACCTAGTCATTGTGGTAGTCTACAAGCCTCCGGATGCAACATCCCAGCAATTCCAGGAGCAGCTGTTAAAAATTGACCACTGTCTGGAAAATCTTCCAGTTCCTGCACCCAAAATCTTGCTCCTGGGGGATTTCAACTTAAGGCACCTAAAATGGAGGAATATAGCAAATAATATTGTTGCAGTAATAACACCAGGAGGCAGCTCTGATGAAAACTCACACTCACACTAGCTTTTAAATCTCTGCACAAAATTCAATTTAAACCAGCAAATAACAGAGCCTACTAGACTGGAGAATACACTAGACCTCATCTTCACTAACAATGATGATCTGATAAGAAATGTCACCATATCAAAAACAATATACTCAGATCACAACATAATTGAGGTTCAGACATGTATGCGCGGAGCCCCAGACCGACATAATGAGATTAGTCACGAGGGAGCATTCACCAAATTCAACTTCAATAACAAAAACATAAAGTGGGACCAAGTAAACCAAGTCCTAACCGATATAAGCTGGGAAGATATACTAAGCAACAAAGACCCCAACTTATGCCTAGAACAGATTAACTTGGTGGCACTCGATGTATGCACAAGCCTTATTCCTCTAAGAAAAAGGAGGAGTAGATGTAAAATAGAAAGAGACAGGCACTCCCTTTACAGGCGACGGAAAAGAATAACAGGGCGGCTAAAAGAGGTCAATATATCTGAAATGCATAGGGAGACACTGGTCAGAGAAATAGCAAGCATCGAACTTAAGCTAAAGGAATCTTATAGGAGTCAGGAATCGCGGGAAGAACTAAAAGCCATAAATGAAATCGAAAGAAACCCAAAGTATTTCTTCTCCTATGCCAAATCAAAGTCGAGAACAACGTCCAGTATTGGGCCCCTACTTAAACAAGATGGGTCCTACACAGATGACAGCAAGGAAATGAGTGAGCTACTCAAGTCCCAATATGACTCAGTTTTTAGCAAGCCGCTAACCAGACTGAGAGTCGAAGATCAAAATTAATTTTTTATGAGAGCCACAGAACTTGGTTAACACAAGCCTATCCGATGTTATCCTGACGCCAAATGACTTCAAACAGGCGAAAAATGACATGCCCATGCACTCTGCCCCAGGGCCAGACTCGTGGAACTCCGTGTTCATCAAGAACTGCAAGAAGCCCCTATCACGAGCCTTTACCATCCCATGGAGAGGGAGCATGGACACGGGGGTCGTCCCACAGTTACTAAAAACAACAGACATAGCCCCACTCCACAAAGGGGGCAGTAAAGCAACAGCAAAGAACTACAGACCGATAGCACTAACATCCCATATCATAAAAATCTTTGAAAGGGTCCTAAGAAGCAAGATCACCACCCATCTCGAAACCCATCAGTTACACAACCCAGGGCAACATGGGTTTAGAACAGGTCGCTCCTGTCTGTCTCAACTATTGGATCACAACGACAAGGTCCTAGATGCATTAGAAGACAAAAAGAATGCAGATGTAATATATACAGACTTTGCAAAAGCCTTCGACAAGTGTGACCATGGCGTAATAGCGCACAAAATGCGTGCTATAGGAATAACAGGAAAAGTCGGTTGATGGATCTATAATTTCCTCACTAACAGAACACAGAGAGTAGTAGTCAACAGAGTAAAGTCCGAGGCAGCTACGGTGAAAAGCTCTGTTCCACAAGGCACAGTACTCGCTCCCATCTTGTTCCAAATCCTCATATCTG
Source organism: Cherax quadricarinatus (assembly GCF_038502225.1). Taxonomy (NCBI): domain Eukaryota; kingdom Metazoa; phylum Arthropoda; class Malacostraca; order Decapoda; family Parastacidae; genus Cherax; species Cherax quadricarinatus. The sequence continues at coordinate 26,232,635 of NC_091334.1, read as the reverse complement.
ACATAGACAAGGATGTCAGCCACAGCACCGTGTCTTCCTTTGCAGATGACACCCGAATCTGCATGACAGTGTCTTCCATTGCAGACACTGCAAGGCTCCAGGCGGACATCAACCAAATCTTTCAGTGGGCTGCAGGAAACAATATGAAGTTCAACGATGAGAAATTTCAATTACTCAGATATGGTAAACACAAGGAAATTAAATCTTCATCAGAGTACAAAACAAATTCTGGCCACAAAATAGAGCGAAACACCAACGTCAAAGACCTGGGAGTGATCATGTCAGAGGATCTCACCTTCAAGGACCATAACATTGTATCAATCGCATCTGCTAGAAAAATGACAGGATGGATAATGAGAACCTTCAAAACTAGGGAGGCCAAGCCCATGATGACACTCTTCAGGTCACTTGTTCTATCTAGGCTGGAATATTGCTGCACACTAACAGCACCTTTCAAGGCATGTGAAATTGCTGACCTAGAAAATGTACAGAGAACCTTCGCAGCGCGCATAATGGAGATAAAACACCTCAATTACTGGGAGTGCTTGAGGTTCCTAAACCTGTATTCCCTGGAACGCAGGAGGGAGAGATACATGATTATATACACCTGGAAAATCCTAGAGGGACTAGTACCGAACTAGCACACGAAAATCACTCACTACGAAAGCAAAAGACTTGGCAGACGATGCAACATCCCCCCAATGAAAAGCAGGGGTGTCACTAGCACGTTAAGAGACCATACAATAAGTGTCAGGGGCCCGAGACTGTTCAACTGCCTCCCAGCATACATAAGGGGGATTACCAACAGACCCCTGGCAGTCTTCAAGCTGGCACTGGACAAACACCTAAAGTCGGTTCCTGACCAGCCGGGCTGTGGCACGTATGTTGGTTTGCGTGCAGCCAGCAGTAACAGCCTGGTTGATCAGGCTCTGATCCACCAGGAGGCCTGGTCACAGACCGGGCTGCGGGGGCGTTGACCCCAGGAACTCTCTCCAGGTAAACTCCAGGTATACACAGTGTTTGTGTTATACACAGTGTGTTATACAGTGTTTGTGTTATACACAGTGTTTGTGTTATACACAGTGTGTTATACAGTGTTTGTGTTATACAGTGTGTTATACAGTGTTTGTGTTATACAGTGTTTGTGTTATACACAGTGCTTGTGTTATACACTGTGTGTTATACACTGTGTTATACAGTGTTTGTGTTATACACAGTGCTTGTGTTATACACAGTGTGTTATACAGTGCTTGTGTTATACACAGTGTTTATGTTACACAGTGTTTGTTATACACAGTGCTTGTGTTATATACAGTGTGTTATACAGTGTTTGTGTTATACACTGTGTTATACAGTGTTTGTGTTATACACTGTGTTATACAGTGTTTGTGTTATACACAGTGCTTGTGTTATACACAGTGCTTGTGTTATACACAGTGTGTTATACAGTGCTTGTGTTATACACAGTGTGTTATACAGTGTTTGTGTTAAACACAGTGCTTGTGTTATACACAGTGTGTTATACAGTGTTTGTGTTAAACACAGTGCTTGTGTTATACAGTGTTTGTTATACACTGTGTTATACAGTGTTTGTGTTATACACAGTGCTTGTGTTATACACAGTGTGTTATACAGTGTTTGTGTTATACACTGTGTTATACAGTGTTTGTGTTATACACAGTGCTTGTGTTATACACAGTGCTTGTGTTATACACAGTGCTTGTGTTATACACAGTGTGTTATACAGTGTTTGTGTTATACACAGTGTGTTATACAGTGCTTGTGTTATACACAGTGTGTTATACAGTGCTTGTGTTATACACAGTGTGTTATACAGTGTTTGTGTTATACACAGTGCTTGTGTTATACACAGTGTGTTATACAGTGTTTGTGTTATACACAGTGTGTTATACAGTGTTTGTGTTAAACACAGTGCTTGTGTTATACAGTGTTTGTTATACACTGTGTTATACAGTGTTTGTGTTATACACAGTGCTTGTGTTATACACAGTGTGTTATACAGTGTTTGTCTTATACACAGTGCTTGTGTTATACACAGTGCTTGTGTTATACACAGTGCTTGTGTTATACACAGTGTGTTATACAGTGCTTGTGTTATACACAGTGCTTGTGTTATACACAGTGTGTTATACAGTGTTTGTGTTATACACAGTGTGTTATACAGTGTTTGTGTTATACACAGTGTTTGTGTTATACACAGTGCTTGTGTTATACACAGTGCTTGTGTTACCTGGACCTGGAGTTTACCTGGAGAGAGTTTCGGGGGTCAACGCCCCCGCGGCCCGGTCTGTGACCAGGCCTCCTGGTGGATCAGCGCCTGATCAACCAGGTTGTTGCTGCTGGCTGCACGCAAACCAACGTACGAGCCACAGCCCGGCTGATCAGGAACTGACTTTAGGTGCTTGTCCAGTGCCAGCTTGAAGACTGCCAGGGGTCTGTTGGTAATCCCCCTTATGTGTGCTGGGAGGCAGTTGAACAGTCTTGGGCCCCTGACACTTATTGTATGGTCTCTTAACGTGCTAGTGACACCCCTGCTTTTCATTGGGGGGATGGTGCATCGTCTGCCAAGTCTTTTGCTTTCGTAGTGAGTGATTTTCGTGTGCAAGTTCGGTACTAGTCCCTCTAGGATTTTCCAGGTGTATATAATCATGTATCTCTCTCTCCTGCGTTCCAGGGAATACAGGTTTAGAAACCTCAAGCGCTCCCAGTAATTGAGGTGTTTTATCTCCGTTATGCGCGCCGTGAAAGTTCTCTGTACATTTTCTAGGTCAGCAATTTCACCTGCCTTGAAAGGTGCTGTTAGAGTGCAGCAATATTCCAGCCTAGATAGAACAAGTGACCTGAAGAGTGTCATCATGGGCTTGGCCTCCCTAGTTTTGAAGGTTCTCATTATCCATCCTGTCATTTTTCTAGCAGATGCGATTGATACAATGTTATGGTACTTGAAGGCGAGATCCTCCGACATAATCACTCCCAGGTCTTTGACGTTGGTGTTTCGCTCTATTTTGTGGCCAGAATTTGTTTTGTACTCTGATGAAGATTTAATTTCCTCATGTTTACCATATCTGAGTAATTGAAATTTCTCATCGTTGAACTTCATATTGTTTTCTGCAGCCCACTGAAAGATTTGGTTGATGTCCGCCTGGAGCCTTGCAGTGTCTGCAATGGAAGACACTGTCATGCAGATTCGGGTGTCATCTGCAAAGGAAGACACGGTGCTGTGGCTGACATCCTTGTCTATGTCGGATATGAGGATGAGGAACAAGATGGGAGCTAGTACTGTGCCTTGTGGAACAGAGCTTTTCACCGTAGCTGCCTCGGACTTTACTCTGTTGACGACTACTCTCTGTGTTCTGTTAGTGAGGAAATTATAGATCCATCGACCGACTTTTCCTGTTATTCCTTTAGCGCGCATTTTGTGCGCTATTACGCCATGGTCACACTTGTCGAAGGCTTTTGCAAAGTCTGTATATATTACATCTGCATTCTTTTTGTCTTCTAGTGCATTTAGGACCTTGTCGTAGTGATCCAGTAGTTGAGACAGACAGGAGCGACCTGTTCTAAACCCATGTTATACACAGTGCTTGTGTTATACACAGTGGTTGTGTTATACACAGTGCTTGTGTTATACACAGTGCTTGTGTTATACACAGTGTTTGTGTTATACACAGTGCTTGTGTTATACACAGTGCTTGTGTTATACACAGTGTGTTATACAGTGTGTGTTATACACAGTGCTTGTGTTACACAGTGTTTGTGTTATACACAGTGTTTGTGTTATACACAGTGTGTTATACAGTGTTTGTGTTATACACAGTGTTTGTGTTATACACTGTGTTATACAGTGTGTTATACACAGTGCTTGTGTTATACAGTGTTTGTGTTATACACAGTGTTTGTGTTATACACTGTGTTATACTGTGTGTTATACACAGTGCTTGTGTTATACACAGTGCTTGTTATACACAGTGCTTGTGTTATACACAGTGCTTGTTATACACAGTGTTTGTGTTATACACAGTGTTTGTGTTGTACACTGTGTTATACACAGTGCTTGTGTTATACAGTGTTTGTGTTATACACAGTGTTTGTTATACACAGTGTGTTATACTGTGTGTTATACACAGTGCTTGTGTTATACACAGTGCTTGTTATACACAGTGCTTGTGTTATACACAGTATTTGTTATACACAGTGTTTGTGTTATACACAGTGCTTGTGTTATACACAGTGTTTGTGTTATACACAGTGTGTTATACACAGTGTTTGTGTTATACACAGTGTGTTATACACAGTGTTTGTGTTATACACAGTATTTGTTATACACAGTGTTTGTGTTATACACAGTGTGTTATACACAGTGTGTTATACAGTGTGTTATACAGTGCTTGTGTTATACACAGTGTGTTATACACAGTGTGTTATACACAGTGCTTGTGTTATACACAGTGTTTGTGTTATACACAGTGTTTGTGTTATACACAGTGTGTTATACACAGTGTGTTATACACAGTGTTTGTGTTATACACAGTGTGTTATACACAATGTGTTATACACAGTGTTTGTGTTATACACAGTGTGTTATACACAGTGTGTTATACACAGTGTGTTATACACAGTGTGTTATACACAGTGTGTTGTACACTGTGTTATACACTGTGTTATACACAGTGTTTGTGTTATACACAGTGTGTTATACACAGTGTGTTATACACAGTGTTTTATACACTGTGTTATACACAGTGTTTGTGTTATACACAGTATGTTATACACAGTGTGTTATACACAGTGTTTGTGTTATACACTGTGTTATACACAGTGTTTGTGTTATACACAGTGTGTTATACACAGTGTGTTATACACAGTGTGTTATACACAGTGTGTTATACACAGTGTGTTATACACAGTGTGTTATACACAGTGTGTTATACACAGTGTGTTATACACAGTGTATTATACACAGTGTGTTATACACAGTGTTTGTGTTATACACAGTGTGTTATACACAGTGTGTTTTACAGTGTATTATACACAGTGTGTTATACACAGTGTGTTATACAGTGTATTATACACAGTGTGTTATACACAGTGTGTTATACACAGTGTGTTATACAGTGTATTATACACAGTGTTTGTGTTATACACAGTGTATTATACACAGTGTGTTATACACAGTGTGTTATACAGTGTATTATACACAGTGTTTGTGTTATACACAGTGTGTTATACACAGTGTGTTATACAGTGTATTATACACAGTGTGTGTGTTATACACAGTGTGTTATACACAGTGTGTTATACAGTGTATTATACACAGTGTGTTATACACAGTGTTTGTGTTATACACAGTGTGTTATACACACTGTGTTATACAGTGTATTATACACAGTGTTTGTGTTATACACAGTGTATTATACACAGTGTGTTATACACAGTGTGTTATACAGTGTATTATACACAGTGTTTGTGTTATACACAGTGTGTTATACACTGTGTTATACACAGTGTGTTATACAGTGTATTATACACAGTGTGTTATACAGTGTATTATACACAGTGTATTATACACAGTGTGTTATACACAGTGTATTATACAGTGTATTATACACAGTGTGTTATACACAGTGTATTATACACAGTGTATTATACACAGTGTATTATACACAGTGTATTATACACTGTGTTATACACAGTGCTCGTGTTATACACAGTGTGTTATACACAGTGTGTTATACAGTGTTTGTGTTATACACAGTGTGTTATACACAGTGTGTTATACACAGTGTATTATACACAGTGTGTTATACACAGTGTATTATACACAGTGTATTATACACAGTGTGTTATACACAGTGTATTATACACAGTGTGTTATACACAGTGTATTATACACAGTGTGTTATACACAGTGTGTTATACACAGTGTGTTATACACAGTGTATTATACACAGTGTGTTATACACAGTGTATTATACACAGTGTGTTATACACAGTGTATTATACACAGTGTGTTATACACAGTGTATTATACACAGTGTGTTATACACAGTGTTATACAGTGTATTATACACAGTGTATTATACACAGTGTATTATACACAGTGTGTTATACAATGTATTATACACAGTGTGTTATACACAGTGTATTATACACAGTGTGTTATACACTGTGTTATACACAGTGTGTTATACACAGTGTGTTATACACTATTATACACAGTGTATTACACACTGTGTGTTATACAGTGTATTATACACAGTGTATTATACACAGTGTATTATACACAGTGTTATACAGTGTTATACACAGTGTGTTACACAGTGTATTATACACAGTGTGTTATACACAGTGTGTTACACAGTGTATTATACACAGTGTATTATACACAGTGTATTATACACAGTGTGTTATACAGTGTATTATACACAGTGTATTATACACAGTGTGTTATACACAGTGTGTTACACAGTGTATTATACACAGTGTATTATACACAGTGTATTATACACAGTGTATTATACAGTGTTATACACAGTGTGTTACACAGTGTATTATACACAGTGTATTATACACAGTGTATTATACACAGTGTATTATACACAGTGTATTATACACAGTGTATTATACACAGTGTATTATACACAGTGTATTATACACAGTGTATTATACACAGTGTATTATACACAGTGTATTATACACAGTGTATTATACACAGTGTATTATACACAGTGTATTATACACAGTGTGTTATACACAGTGTATTATACACAGTGTATTATACACAGTGTATTATACACAGTGTGTTATACACAGTGTATTATACACAGTGTATTATACACAGTGTATTATACACAGTGTGTTATACAGTGTATTATACACAGTGTATTATACACAGTGTATTATACACAGTGTATTATACACAGTGTGTTATACAGTGTATTATACACAGTGTATTATACACAGTGTATTATACAGTGTATTATACACAGTGTATTATACACAGTGTATTATACACAGTGTATTATACACAGTGTGTTATACAGTGTATTATACACAGTGTATTATACACAGTGTATTATACAGTGTATTATACACAGTGTATTATACACAGTGTGTTATACAGTGTATTATACACAGTGTATTATACACAGTGTATTATACACAGTGTATTATACACTGTGTTATACAGTGTATTATACACAGTGTATTATACACAGTGTATTATACACAGTGTATTATACACAGTGTATTATACACAGTGTATTATACACAGTGTATTATACAGTGTTATACACAGTGTGTTACACAGTGTGTTACACAGTGTATTATACACAGTGTATTATACACAGTGTATTATACACAGTGTATTATACACAGTGTGTTATACACAGTGTATTATACACAGTGTGTTATACACAGTGTGTTATACACAGTGTATTATACACAGTGTATTATACACAGTGTATTATACACAGTGTTATACAGTGTATTATACACAGTGTATTATACACAGTGTATTATACACAGTGTATTATACACAGTGTATTATACACAGTGTATTATACACAGTGTATTATACACAGTGTGTTATACAGTGTATTATACACAGTGTATTATACACAGTGTATTATACACAGTGTATTATACACAGTGTGTTATACACAGTGTGTTATACAGTGTATTATACACAGTGTATTATACACAGTGTATTATACACAGTGTATTATACACAGTGTATTATACACAGTGTGTTATACAGTGTATTATACACAGTGTATTATACACAGTGTATTATACACAGTGTATTATACAGTGTATTATACACAGTGTATTATACACAGTGTATTATACACAGTGTATTATACACAGTGTATTATACACAGTGTATTATACACAGTGTGTTATACAGTGTATTATACACAGTGTATTATACACAGTGTATTATACACAGTGTATTATACACAGTGTATTATACACAGTGTGTTATACAGTGTATTATACACAGTGTATTATACACAGTGTATTATACACAGTGTATTATACACAGTGTGTTATACAGTGTATTATACACAGTGTATTATACACAGTGTATTATACACAGTGTGTTATACAGTGTATTATACACAGTGTATTATACACAGTGTGTTATACAGTGTATTATACACAGTGTATTATACACAGTGTATTATACACAGTGTGTTATACAGTGTATTATACACAGTGTATTATACACAGTGTATTATACACAGTGTGTTATACAGTGTATTATACACAGTGTATTATACACAGTGTATTATACACAGTGTTATACACAGTGTGTTATACAGTGTGTTATACAGTGTGTTATACACAGTGTATTATACACAGTGTGTTATACACAGTGTGTTATACACAGTGTATTATACACAGTGTGTTATACACAGTGTATTATACACAGTGTATTATACACAGTGTGTTATACACAGTGTATTATACACAGTGTGTTATACAGTGTATTATACACAGTGTATTATACACAGTGTGTTATACAGCGTATTATACACAGTGTATTATACACAGTGTATTATACAGTGTATTATACACAGTGTGTTATACAGTGTATTATACACAGTGTATTATACACAGTGTGTTATACAGTGTATTATACACAGTGTATTATACACAGTGTGTTATACAGTGTATTATACACAGTGTATTATACACAGTGTATTATACACAGTGTATTATACACAGTGTGTTATACAGTGTATTATACACAGTGTATTATACACAGTGTGTTATACACAGTGTGTTATACACAGTGTATTATACACGGTGTATTATACACAGTGTATTATACACAGTGTATTATACACAGTGTATTATACACAGTGTATTATACACAGTGTATTATACACAGTGTATTATACACAGTGTGTTATACACAGTGTATTATACACAGTGTGTTATACACAGTGTATTATACACAGTGTATTATACACAGTGTATTATACACAGTGTATTATACACAGTGTTATACAGTGTATTATACACAGTGTATTATACACAGTGTATTATACACAGTGTGTTATACAGTGTATTATACACAGTGTATTATACACAGTGTGTTATACAGTGTATTATACACAGTGTATTATACACAGTGTGTTATACAGTATTATACACAGTGTATTATACACAGTGTATTATACACAGTGTGTTATACAGTGTATTATACACAGTGTATTATACACAGTGTATTATACACAGTGTGTTATAGTGTATTATACACAGTGTATTATACACAGTGTTATACACAGTGTGTTATACAGTGTGTTATACAGTGTATTATACACAGTGTATTATACACAGTGTATTATACACAGTGTATTATACACAGTGTTATACAGTGTGTTATACAGTGTGTTATATACAGTGTATTATACACAGTGTATTATACACAGTGTTATACACAGTGTATTATACACAGTGTATTATACACAGTGTGTTATACAGTGTATTATACACAGTGTATTATACACAGTGTATTATACACAGTGTATTATACACAGTGTATTATACACAGTGTGTTATACAGTGTATTATACACAGTGTATTATACACAGTGTGTTATACAGTGTATTATACAGTGTATTATACACAGTGTATTATACACAGTGTGTTATACAGTGTATTATACAGTGTATTATACACAGTGTATTATACACTGTGTTATACAGTGTATTATACACAGTGTGTTATACAGTGTATTATACACAGTGTATTATACACAGTGTTATACAGTGTATTATACAGTGTATTATACACAGTGTATTATACACAGTGTGTTATACAGTGTATTATACACAGTGTATTATACACAGTGTTATACACAGTGTGTTATACAGTGTGTTATACAGTGTATTATACACAGTGTATTATACACAGTGTATTATACACAGTGTATTGTAATAAAGTTGGTAGAATTACCGACAATATGTAAAGTAAAAGGACACAAGTGCAACTAATGTGACAATTATTGTGGCAACGTTTCGCTCTCCAGGAGCTTTATCAAGCCATTACAAACAATACATGGACACAGAGGGTATATAAAGGCTCAGAGTGAGGTGAATACTAGTGAGGTACCATTTCGATGTTCACTAGTGGTAGTAGTAGTAGTAGTAGTAGTAGTAGTTGTCACTACCACTACTACTACTACTACTACTACTACTACTACTACTACCACTAGATTAGATTTTTTAGATTTTGCCACCGAAGTGGCTAGTTTATTGTGCACCCCATATCCATCCTGTGGACGGTAGCGCGAGAGCATGTGGATACACAAAAGGCCTAGGAACTAGGCCCCAAAGGGTTAACAGGAATACATATGGATTTATATCTACATATCTATAGTTCACTTATCTGTTACAAGCAAATTTAGGAAATTTGCTTAGTATATCTGGTATCTTATTTTCATTAATAAGATATCTTGACATGTCACATAGGTTATTATACTGTCTGTCTCTGTATTCCTCAATAAGTGGACAATTAAGCACATAGTGTTCAAGACAGTGACCATATGCCTGATCACATAATTTACATTTAGTTTGATCATCTGTGTGTCTCCCAAACTGCCAGAAGTACTTGTAACCAAGCCTAAGCCACTAGTGAACATCGAAATGGTACCTCACTAGTATTCACCTCACTCTGAGCCTTTATATACCCTCTGTGTCCATGTATTGTTTGTAATGGCTTGATAAAGCTCCTGGAGAGCGAAACGTTGCCACAATAAATGTCACATTAGTTGCACTTGTGTCCTTTTACTTTACAGTGTATTATACACAGTGTATTATACACAGTGTATTATACACAGTGTATTATACACAGTGTATTATACACAGTGTTATACACAGTGTGTTATACAGTGTGTTATACAGTGTGTTATACACAGTGTATTATACACAGTGTATTATACACAGTGTGTTATACACAGTGTATTATACACAGTGTATTATACACAGTGTATTATACACAGTGTATTATACACAGTGTTTATCTTAAACTTATAGTATAAAATACAGTACTAACAACATAAAAAGTAAAGTAAAAAATGAAACACAAAAATAAAACAATAAAATAAAGTCATTACAGAAATGTGATGCTGATATTCAGTAGTAAGGTTTGACTTATGTCCATTTTGACTTACGACTGGTTGGTCGGAACTGAGGTTGGTCATAAGTTGGATGGTACCTGTATTATCATGTATCTTTCTCGCCTGCATTCCAGGGAATACAAATCAAGGGACTTCAACCATTCCCAGTAATTTAGGTAATGTACACGAATTCATACCTGCAGATTCTGACGATCCAGTCATGTTTGGGGAACCACTGTAGGATGTGGTGAAGGATGTGGTCCTGTAGGAGAGTGACACACACAAAACGACCGCCTGTGCGACACACTCGGTTGACTTCCTGCAAAAGTGAGAAATACATAGAGGCCATTCATGAATAACAAGCATGAACGATCAGGGTGTTGCATCACTGGCAGGTTCCAGACTCATGAATGCCCAGGTTACACTGATTCATACTTGCAAGCGCCTGGTTATGGTGATCCACACTTACATACGGCAGATTTACGATGATCTGCACTCACGCATGAAGTTCAACATGACATGCGAGGATCATGCAAACACTACAACACATACCAGATGTGACCGTCGTCCATATGGTCGTTCTCTATAGGATTAGTTCAGCCTTATACACAACTACTACTACTATTTCTACTACCATTAATACTTATTCTACTACTACTCTTCTATTACTACTACTACTACTATTACTACTACTGTTGCTATTACTATTAATAATAATGATAATAATCTGACTTACTGCCAGGTATCTGTCAACCTGAGCAACAACTTGCACTGAGGCATCAGTCATGAGGGCGTCTAGCGTAGCCTTGTCCAGGATGCAGGTGAATGCTCCATCCTCGAACGTCAGCGATGTGACGTCCATTTGGCGCCACTGCATCTTCGGGCACTCCTTGCCGTACCTTTGCACCATCTGCCGTATGACCACCTCGCTGTTGTCTACATTGGTGATGTTGCTGTGGGTGCAATAATAAGGACACAATCATTAACACTCAGAAAGAGCTAAACTTGTAAGGGTCATACAGAGGGCAGGCACTGCTACCTACGTGTATCCGACACGATAGAGGTCGGCACTGATGGTGGAACTGCCACAGCCGGGCACCAGAACACTGTCATTTGGGCGTACGTACTTATGCAGTAGGCCGCACAGCTCGCCATAGTTGCCGTACCTGCCGTAACAAGCACTGAGTCACTGCACGATGGGGAAACAAACCAATAATAGCAAAGTAAATTTATTTTATGGAGTCAAAAATCTAGATTTTTGGGAAAAAAATTTTTCTTAGTATATTCCCTAAAGCAAATTTATTCTGTTAATTATACAACTGAAATGATCGGTTAGTCTTGTATGCGAATACATGAGTGTATGTTTTGTATGTAAATGTCTGTGTATACTGAATGAATTAGAATGTGTATGCATGTGTGTATACTGAATGTGTGAGAATGTGTATGCATGTGTGTATACTGAGTGTGAGAATGTGTATGCATGCATCTGTGTATAGTGAATGTGTGAGAATGAGTATGCATACAAGTGTGTGTGTGTATGTACTAAATTTCTGTATGCATTGTGTATACACTATGAGAATGTGTGCACAGACACACCATGTATGTGAAAGTATATATGTGTGTGTATACACATATGTGTATGTCTGTGTGTACATGTATATACGTGTGTATACATGTGATAGTTTGTACCTCCTACTATCTATAACGAATAAAGTCATTCCCACTGGGGTGGTGGGGGTATAAAGTTTGACCCCAAAATGCCAGTGACCCCAGGGAAGATGAAACTCACCATTCGAAGACTTTCTGGCCTCTCCTGGCGAAGAAAGTGTTCCAGTAGTCCTTGGAGCTGAACTCCTGAATCGTCTTAGGAACGAGGCTCATCACTGCTCATTCTCTGTCATTGACAGCTGAACACCAGAGCTTGCAGGATGATGTGGCGTAGACTGGTGAGCTCAGCGTGACATGGGTTCAAGCTCTGGACCCTAAATGACAATTATGTTTAGTTATTTCTGTAAGTAAATAACTTGTTAATGCAGGTATCACAATTATAATAGGAAGTATATGTATGGGGAAGTGGAACAGAACACTTCCTCCGTGAGCCATGCGTGTCATAAGAGGCAACTAAAATGCTGGGAGCAACTTGTAGATAAAGTGGGGTGCAGGTTTTCCCTTAATTTTCCTGCTATGGTGAAAAGAGTAATTACTCTCGTTTAACCTCGCTGTCTAGTTGATCAGGAACTCTAGCAAGGAGAGGATGGTGTGTCTCGTGATGCTGTGTAGTTGATCAGGCACTCTAGCAAGGAGAGGACGGCATGTCTCGTGACGCTGTGTAGTTGATCAGGCACTCTAGCAAGGAGAGGACGGCATGTCTCGTGACGCTGTGTAGTTGATCAGGAACTCTAGCAAGGAGAGGACGGCATGTCTCGTGACGCTGTGTAGTTGATCAGGAACTCTAGCAAGGAGAGGATGGCATGTCTCGTGACACTGTGTAGTTGATCAGGAACTCTAGCAAGGAGAGGATGGCATGTCTCGTGACACTGTGTAGTTGATCAGGAACTCTAGCAAGGAGAGGACGGCGTGTCTCACGACGCTGTGTAGCTGATCAGGAACTCTAGCAAGGAGAGGACGGCATGTCTCGTGACGCTGTGTAGTTGATCAGGAACTCTAGCAAGGAGAGGATGGCATGTCTCGTGACACTGTGTAGTTGATCAGGAACTCTAGCAAGGAGAGGATGGCATGTCTCGTGACACTGTGTAGTTGATCAGGAACTCTAGCAAGGAGAGGACGGCGTGTCTCACGACGCTGTGTAGCTGATCAGGAACTCTAGCAAGGAGAGGATGGCGTGTCTCATGACGCTGAGTACTTAACCCTTAAACGCTCCAAACAGATCGACGTTCAAATTCGGAGCTACAAAAGTAGATCTACTTTTTTTTTCATATTTTCAAATATAACAAAAAATGTAGATAAAAGTTTTTTTTTACACGTTTTCAAATGTAAAACAAAAAAGAAGATCTACATTTTTTTACATACTTTCAGATGTTGAAAAAACGTATATATACGTTTGGACCATTTAAGGGTTAATCAGGAACTCTAGTAAGGATAGGACGGCGAGTCTCATGACACTGTGTAGTTAATCAGGAACTCTAGTAAGGATAGGACGGCGAGTCTCATGACGCTGTGTAGTTGATCAGGAACTCTTGCATGGAGAGGACGGCATGTCTCGTGATGCTGTGTAGTTAATCAGGAACTCTAGCAGGGAGAAGATGGCGTGTCTTGTGACACTGTGTAGTTGATCAGGAATTCTCACAAGGAGAGGACGACAAGTCTCGTGATGCTGTATAGTTGATCAGGAACTCTTGCATGGTGAGGACGGTGTGCCTCGTGACGCTGTGGTATATACATCTGGTTTTCATAAAGCTGTTTGCAAAGAGGAAGAGTCCACTAGGCGATTTTGGGAGGGCTAAGTCCCACAGAGGGCGAGTGGGGGCTGAGAGATACACATCTAAATACACTCATACACACTCAAAATACACTCCTACCCATCAAAATACAACCAGGAGACAAACATGCACAATCATACACCCCTTAAAATACATTCATACACCATCAAAATACAACCAGGAGACACAAACATGTGCCCCTAAAAATATATTCATACACCATCAAAATACAACCAGGAGACAAACATCACAATCATATACATGTATGAATAATAATGAATCATCCCAGGTTAATACATTACAGTGGATCCTCAACCAGCGATATTAATCCGTTCCTGAGAGCTCATCGTTAATCGAAATTATCGTTAGTCGAGTTAATTTTCCCCATAAGAAATAATGGAAATCAAATTAATCTGTGCAAGACACCCAAAAGTATTGAAAAAAAAAAAATTTTACCACATGAAATATTAATTTTAATACACACAAACTGAAGACATGTACAGTTACATGACACTTACCTTTATTGAAGATCTGGTGATGATTGATGGGATGGGAGGAGGGGAGAGTGTTGATGGTGTTAGTGTTTAGAAGGGGAATCCCCTTCCATTAGGGTTTGAGGTGGCAAGTCCTTTTCCAGGGTTACTTCCCTTCTTCTTTTAATGCCACTAGGACCAGCTTGAGAGTCACTGGACCTCTGTCGCACAACATATCTGTCCATAGAGGCCTGTACCTCCCGTTCCTTTATGACATTCCTAGTGTTTCACAACATTGTCAGTGTCACCATTAAACACTTGTTCAGGTTTCAATTCTTCACTGTCTATGTACTCCTTGAATTCCTGCACATATTTTTCAGCTGCTTTTTGGTCCAAACTGGCAGCCTCACGATGCCTTATCACACTATGTATGCCACTACGATTCTTAAATCTCTCAAACCAACCTTTGCTGGCCTTAAATTCACTCACATCACCACTAGTTGCAGGCATTTTTTTAATTAAATCCTCGTGCAACTTCCTAGCCTTTTCACATATGATCGCTTGAGAGATGCTATCTCCTGCTATCTGTTTTTCGTTTATCGACACCAATAACAGTCTCTCAACATCTTCTATCACTTGCGATCTCAATTTCGAAAACATAGTTGCACCATTGGCAAGAACAGCTTCCTTGATTGCCGTTTTCTTGGCCACAATAGTAGCGATGGTTGAT
Organism: Cherax quadricarinatus; assembly: GCF_038502225.1. NCBI lineage: Eukaryota > Metazoa > Arthropoda > Malacostraca > Decapoda > Parastacidae > Cherax > Cherax quadricarinatus. The sequence continues at coordinate 26,216,840 of NC_091334.1, read as the reverse complement.
TGGGGTTTTGTGTACAGCCTGGCCAGCTCCGACATGCACTCCACTTTCATACTTAGCAATGATCTCTTTCTTCATATCCACAGTAATTCTCACCCTTTTTGCTGTAGGGTTGGCACTAGAAGCTTTCTTGGGGCCCATGGTGACTTATTTTGCAGGTGCAATCACTAAAAAGGCTGTGATAATATGAAATGCTCCGATTGTATGCTTGGAAGCGACTGCGGTGGCTGGCTGGCTTGTAAACACTGGCCAGAAGTGGATGCGTCTCAGACGGAACAAATAGTGTTAGTCGAGTTTTTTAGCGCTAGTCGAGGCAAAATTTTTGCGTTAAAATGTATCGCTGGTCGGATTAATCGTTAATCGATGCCATCATTGGTCAAGGGTCCACTGTATTATTATTATAATCAAAAAGAAGCGCTAAGCCACAAGGGCTATACAGCGCTGCAGGGTAGGGAAGGAAGCGAGGGTATTGGATGGCAGAAGGGAGGAGGGATGATCAGTAGGTTACAGAAAACAGCGGGGCAGGGGATAGTACGGGGGTAGAGGGTAGCAAGAGATTGAAGTAGAAAGGGCTGAAGGTATCAGAATTTGTGATGTAAGTCAGTTGTTGTCAAAAAGTCAATGAGAGAGTCCGGATGAAAGGTGGGTCCATCAGCGAGAAGGGAAGGTAAAGAGAGAGCAGCGGAGCGAAGACAACGACAGAGGTAAATTCTGCGTGCTCGTTGATAAAGTGAGCAGTCCAACAGAATGTGGCTGACTGATAATGGAACTTGGCAATTCTCACAGAGAGGAGCAGGGCGCCTCTCCATGAGATATCCATGAGTAAGACGAGTATGGCCAATGCGGAGACGGGAGAGAGTAGTCTCCCAACTTCGACACTGGTGATAAGAAGACGGCCAGTAACCAATACTCGGTTAAATAGATTGAAGTTTGTTGCCGAGCAGAGTAGACCAACGTTGTTGCCAACGGGTGTGAAGGTGGGAAGATATTGCAGCAAAATAGTCCATAAATGGAACACCTCTATATGAAACTGGTAGGTCATGTACTGCTGACCGCGCAGCAGTGTCTGCCTGTTCATTGACCTGTACGTCAACATGACCTGTACGTCAACATGAC
>NC_091334.1:26163227-26210727 GCF_038502225.1 Cherax quadricarinatus | reverse complement strand
AGGTTAAACACTACCCTGAGGTCTCATGTTGGTTTAACATGTTAGAGAGCAGGTTAAACACTACCCTGAGGTCTCATGTTGGTTTAACATGTTAGAGAGCAGGTTAAACACTACCCTGAGGTCTCATGTTGGTTTAACATGTTAGAGAGCAGGTTAAACACTACCCTGGGGTCTCATGTTGGTTTAACATGTTAGAGAGCAGGTTAAACACTACCCTGAGGTCTCATGTTGGGTTTAACATGTTAGAGAGCAGGTTAAACACTGCCCTGAGGTCTCACGTTGGTTTAACATGTTAGAGAGCAGGTTAAACACTGCCCTGAGGTCTCATGTTGGTTTAACATGTTAGAGAGCAGGTTAAACACTACCCTGAGGTCTCATGTTGGTTTAACATGTTAGAGAGCAGGTTAAACACTGCCCTGAGGTCTCATGTTGGTTTAACATGTTAGAGAGCAGGTTAAACACTGCCCTGAGGTCTCATGTTGGTTTAACATGTTAGAGAGCAGGCTAAACACTGCCCTGAGGTCTCATGTTGGTTTAACATGTTAGAGAGCAGGTTAAACACTGCCCTGAGGTCTCATGTTGGTTTAACATGTTAGAGAGCAGGTTAAACACTGTCCTGAGGTCTCGTGTTGGTTTAACATGTTAGAGAGCAGGTTAAACACTACCTTGAGGTCTCATGTTGGGTTTAAGGGCAGTAAAGAGGTCTCATGTTGGGTTTAAGGGCAGTAAAGAGGACTCCTGTTGGGTTTAAGGGATGTAAAGAGGACTCATGTTGGGTTTAAGGAAAGTAAAGAGGTCTCATGTTGGGTTTAAGGGATGTAAAGAGGACTCATGTTGGGTTTAAGGGAAGTAAAGAGGTCTCATGTTGGGTTTAAGGGAAGTAAAGACGACTCATGTTGGGTTTAAGGGAAGTAAAGATGACTCATGTTGGGTTTAAGGGAAGTAAAGAGGTCTCATGTTGGGTTTAAGGGAAGTAAAGAGGTCTCATGTTGGGTTTAAGGGCAGTAAAGAGGGCTCATGTTGGGTTTAAGGGCAGTAAAGAGGTCTCATGTTGGGTTTAAGGGCAGTAAAGAGGACTCATGTTGGGTTTAAGGGCAGTAAAGAGGTCTTATGTTGGGTTTAAGGGCAGTAAAGAGGTCTCATGTTGGGTTTAAGGGCAGTAAAGAGGGCTCATGTTGGGTTTAAGGGCAGTAAAGAGGTCTCATGTTGGGTTTAAGGGCAGTAAAGAGGGCTCATGTTGGGTTTAAGGGAAGTAAAGAGGTCTCATGTTGGGTTTAAGGGCAGTAAAGAGGGCTCATGTTGGGTTTAAGGGCAGTAAAGAGGTCTCATGTTGGGTTTAAGGGCAGTAAAGAGGTCTCATGTTGGGTTTAAGGGAAGTAAAGAGGTCTCATGTTGGGTTTAAGGGCAGTAAAGAGGGCTCATGTTGGGTTTAAGGGCAGTAAAGAGGTCTCATGTTGGGTTTAAGGGCAGTAAAGAGGTCTCATGTTGGGTTTAAGGGCAGTAAAGAGGTCTCATGTTGGGTTTAAGGGCAGTAAAGAGGGCTCATGTTGGGTTTAAGGGCAGTAAAGAGGTCTCATGTTGGGTTTAAGGGCAGTAAAGAGGGCTCATGTTGGGTTTAAGGGCAGTAAAGAGGTCTCATGTTGGGTTTAAGGGAAGTAAGGAGGTGTCATGTTGGGTTTAAGGGCAGTAAAGAGGGCTCATGTTGGGTTTAAGGGCAGTAAAGAGGGCTCATGTTGGGTTTAAAGGCAGTAAACTTGTCGCAGACACAATAAAACACAACTATTCTTTATTTTTTATTAATAATAACTTGATAATAAATATAACCAGATACAAATAATAATTATTATAAGTTTTAACTTTTATATAGATACATTGAGATGCAGGTTAAGTTAGGTTAAGTTAGGATTAGATTAAGTTGAGTTAGGTTAAGTTAGGTTAATATGAGTTAGGTTAAGCTAAGACTTGTTATGTTAAGTTAAGCCAAGTTAGGTTTAGTTAGGATAGGTAAAGTTAGATTTGGTTGTTAAGTTAGGCTAAGTTAAATTAAGCCATTTTATGTTAGTAAATTTTAGCCGAATTAGCTTAAGTTAGGCTAAGTTAGGTAAAATTAGGTTAAGTTAGGCTTAGTTAGGTTAAATTAGGTTAAGTTAATGTTGTCACAGTTATGGTGGCTCAGGTTGGTTGCTACTCCCTCCCTCCATCCCATAAATACCCTGGTCATGCCCCCATCCAGGTCGTTAATGGTTTTATAATGGTCTGTTATGTCATTTAATGGTCGTACAGTCGCCTGTCATGTCGTTTAATGTCGTACAATGGCTGTCATGTCGTTAGTGGTCGTACAGTGGCTGTCATGTCGTTAAGTGGTCGTTCAGTGGCTGTCATGTCGTTTAATGATCGCACAGTGGTTTGTCCAGTGTCCTTTCATGTTAAGTGGTCATACATTGGCCTGTCATGTCCTTTAGTGGTTGTACAGTCGCTTGTCATGTCGTTTAATGTCGTACAATGGTTGTCATGTCGTTAAGAGGTCGTTCAGTGGCTGTCATGTCGTTAAGTGATCGTACAGTGGCTGTCATGTCGCTAAGTGGTCGTACAGTGGCCTGTCATGTCGTTTAGATATGGTTCTTGGCCCTGGACCATTGTTTTGACAGTGATCTGAGACAGACCATTTCATTCCATTCTGGACCACTATCACAACGGTGGTCTGGATGCAGACCACCATTTCGGTCCATGGTGGACCATTATCATGGCTGTGTTCCAGGACCATTATCATGACTGTCCAGGACCATTATCATGGCTGTGGTCCAGGACCATTATCATGGCTGTGTTCCAGGACCATTATCATGACTGTGTCCAGGACCATTATCATGGCTGTGGTCCAGGACCATTATCATGGCTGTGGTCCAGGACCATTATCATGGCTGTGGTCCAGGACCATTATCATGGCTGTGGTCCAGGACCATTATCATGGCTGTGGTCCAGGACCATTATCATGGCTGTGGTCTAAGATCATCATAACTTTCTGTGAATTGATTGGGTCTTGTTATTGCGACTCTCCTGGTACTTGGACCAAGAGCCTTTGCTGGAGATAGTGTGGGGGGAGTGGTCGGGGGTTGGGGGGTTGAGGTGGGGGTTGGCAAGGTGTTTATAAAGCAATAAATAACACTGTGGCGGGACTTTTGAGGCACCAACCCGTGACAACAGCAACTGGGTTACTGTTAGGTGCGCTTGTGTGCGTCGGGACGCATCGCGCACCAAGACGGAACGACGAACAACGGTTACGAAGACGCGAGTCGTGGAACGACCTTCCAGAGCAACGACTGGACGATGACGACGATGTGACTGGCTGGCTGGTTAGACTGGCTGCTTGATGACTGGCTGGTTAGACTGGCTAGTTGATGACTTCTTCCTCCAGGAGTTTAGCGCCACTTGTCGTCTCTCTCTCTACGGGGTCCAGTCCTTGGACCCATTATGTACCTTTGTAATCTTTTGACTACCCACAGGATGGGTATGGGGTGCATAATAAAGATATTAAACTAAACTAACTCTTTACGTACAGGTTTAGCGAATCATTTTCACTATTTCCTCTTGTTTTACTCGTGTTCTTATTATATACAACACCATTAGTGGGTACATAGTGGTGACAAAGGTGCCGGAATTGTGTATGTTTCACACTTGTCAACTTTGGTTAACATGACTGTTCTTAAGGTCACAATTAAGACGAGGGTAATTTGCATTGATGCCCCTTGGGAGGTAAGGTGGAAGTAGGTATACCTTGTATATGCGGTGGGGTATACTTGTATACCTACGGTGATGTATAACTTGTATGGGTTAGTGGAGGTCTGTATGTTTGTTGGTGTAAAGATAGTTCCATGACGTCTGTCTGTTCGTTGGAGGCGAGGTGCCCGATGGGGCACTCCTTGTCTTACTCTAAACAATGCCCCTACCTGCTTGGTGGGTAGGTCATGCCCTGGGTGAGCACAAATTAGCACCCACACTGCCCAGCTGGTACCCAGTGCCAGTGCCACCTGCTGGCCCTGGTGGTGTGAGATCCCCCTCCCTCCCTGTTGTACCCTGTGAGAGTGGGTAGGCATGCCAGGGGTCCAGTACTACCCCATGGCATAGCTGTAGAGAGTGCCACTGGTGGTACAGAGGAGACTTGATGGGGCACTATGGCACTGAGCACATCACTGTGCAGTGTAGAGGCAGTGAGCAGTGCACAGGAATGGGGCCATTAGGCTCACGAAACCGAACTGACCGAAACCGAGGCCGTGACTCTGGTCTCACTTACGTCCATGTCGGTCTCAATGTGTCCTTCAGCGTCAGTCTTGTGGCCGTGGGTATCCGTCCGTTCTTCAGCAGTCTTGCGGCCGTGGGCATCCGTCCGTTCTTCAGTGGTCTTGGGATTGCGGGGATCGACAGTGAGCGAAACGTCAGAAAAAGCCGGGTAGCCGATGGTGGGCTCCCAGTCACTCTCTTTAAGGACTTCACTAGTGTCACCGCTGTCTTCCTTCCTGACGGCGACGTAGCTGGAGGTGCTGGAAGCTGGCACTGCCACCTCTGAGGTCTTCAACGACTCTGAGTGAGCTGGCACTACACTCACGACACTGCCAGAGTGGGAAGTGCCAGCAGTGTACAGGTCACTGTTGTCCTTAATGATGTCTTCACCCTTTGGTGCACCATACGCTGATGGAGAACTGGGCTGAGAACCACTGTGTGACGACTGAGAACTGGGTGGAGCACCGTACAGTGCTTGGGGAGCAGGAAGTGGACCATAGGTACTTGGAGAAACTACTGGTGCCTTGCTAGGTTGCTGGTACACATGTACCGGAGGTCGAACTCCCTGGTATATGATGATCGGAGGCTTGTGGAATGCCTTTGGAGCCGGGAGGTACGTCGGTTCCTCTGGAGCCTTGGGTGGAGGTGCGTATGTCTGTTTGACCTTCACAGGGGTGCCATAGATGGGTCTTGGTACTTTGGGACCGTAGCTTGGTCGAGCCTTTGTAGGTGCCTTTGATGGAGGTCCGTAGGATGGTGGAGGTGCCTTTGGAGGTCCATAGGATGGAGGAGGAGCCTTTGGCTTTCCATAGGATGGTGCAGGAGCCTTTGGAGGTCCATAGGATGGAGGAGGTGCCTTTGGAGGTCCATAAGATGGTGCAGGAGCCTTTGGAGGTCCATAGGATGGAGGTGTCTTTGGTGGACCATAGGATGGTGCAGGAGCCTTTGGAGGCCCATAGGATGAAGGAGGTGCCTTTGGAGGTCCATAGGATGGAGGAGCTGCCTTTGGAGGTCCATAGGATGGTGCAGGAGCCTTTGGAGGTCCATAGGATGGAGGAGCTGCCTTTGGAGGTCCATAGGATGGAGGTGGAACCTTTGGTGGAGGAGGAGGAGCGACCGGTGGAGACCCGAGACCATAAATTGGTCTTGGGATCTTAATGGAAGACTTTGGAGGGGTCTTGGCTGGACCATAAGACCTGGGTGGCAGGTCATAGCTGGCTTGTGGGACAGCAGGGGCGGCATACTGGCCCTGGGTGGCATAATGGCCCTGGCTCTGGGCGGCAGCAGTGACCTGATAGACAGGTGGCTGCTGATAGACATGAATGGGTGGGTGGCCGGCGTAGATGATGTGCGGGGCGGGGGTCCCCCTGGTAGGGGCAGCCACTGGAGGACCATAAGTGGGCGGTGGAGGGATGTAAGTGGGTGGTGAAGGGCCATAGTTCTTGGACTTGGTGGGCGTGAGGCCATAATTTGGTACACTGGCCTTGGGTGGGCCATGATCTTCCTTTGGAGAATTGGGTGGAGGGCTGTAGCTCTTAGTGGCCTTGGATGGTGGGGTATAGGAGGGCTTGGGGGCATTAGAGAGGGCATATTGGGGCTGGGGGGCTGAGATGATCACGGGGCTAGGGGCTGGGGGAGCATTAATATATATGGGACCACTGTGAGCTGGGGGACCATACTGGGAACTGTCGATCTTAGGAGGAGCTTTTGGTGGACCATAGTTGGGACTGGCAGGTTTTGGTGGACCATAGTTGGGACTGGAAGGTTTTGGTGGACCATAGTTTGGACTGGAAGGTTTTGGTGAACCATAGTTGGGACTGGAGGCTTTTGGTGGACCATAGTTTGGACCGGAAGGTTTTGGTGGACCATGGCTGGAACTAGAAGGTTTTGGTGGACCATAGGTAGGACTAGAGGCTTTTGGTGGACCATAGGTAGGACTGGAGGCTTTTGGTGGACCATAGCTTGGACCAGAGACTTTCGGAGCACCATAGCTGGTGCTGGAGGCTTTTGGTGGACCATAGCCTGCACCAGGGTCCTTGGGTGGCCCATAGCTATGACTGGAAGCTTTTGGTGGACCATAGCCTGGACCAGGGTCCTTGGGCAGCCCATAGCTTTGACTGGAGGCTTTTGGTGGACCGTATCCTGGACCGGGAACCTTGGGTGGCCCATAGCCTGGACTAGAAGTCTTAGGTGGAGCATAGGAAAGCTTGGGTGGCGGCCCATAGGCAGGTTTGGGCGGGTGCAGAGGGGCGTGAGTGGGCGGAGCGGGCGTATGGACCACATGGACCGGAGGAGAGTTATCTGACTGGTAGATAAGGACCGGTAGTTCGTGATGGGGTAGGGGCACGTACTTCACTGACTGGGCCTTCACTGTACCCTTGCTGCCATACCCACCAACCTGAAACAAAGTCACTGTCAGTCTATCATTCATTGCAATAACGTTAATCAGTCACTACAACAGTCATTCTACACTGTATAAGATCCCTCAGTCACCTCAACACAGTCTCCCTTCAGCTACTTCAACACAGTCAGTCTCCACAACAGTCGCAAAACATATATAAGTTACAATGAAAATTTACACTAGTTAGGGCTGATACCTTCTCCGTTTTTTCTAATAACTTCCAAGATGGCGTCGTAGACTTACACTGTTTTGGTTAGGTAAATTTTGATTTATTTTGCAAATTAGGCCAATTTTTCTGTATATCACATTATCATTTCATTATCGGGGAAGCTCTAAACACGTATGTTCTTTGGATATTACACTGAAGTGACTAGGATGGTGTTTGAATTAGGGGCTCAAAGTTAGTAGTGTAAGCCTATGCAGTGTCTTATAATAGGCAATATCTTTGTGTAAAGCATAAGCCTAAGGCTTGGCTTTTTATGTTTTTTGAATGGTCAACCAGTCTGTTAGTGACAAGCACTCACAGACTTACAATATCAATGACATCTGTTGTTCCAGTTCTGATATCTCTCCATTGTCTGTCGTGATGCTTGTTATTTAGGATAATTAACGTAGACCTAGGGAGGCCTGGGAATATAGACCTAGGGAGTATACGACTTACTGAAGACCTAGGAGGCCTGAGGCTGGAGACCTAGGAATAAGATTGTAGACCTAGGAGGTTTGGAACTGGAGGCCTAGAAGATGTGACTTACCATAGGCCTAGAAAGCCTGCCACCAGAGACTTAGAAGACCAGGAACTGGAGGCCTAGAAGATATGACTTACCATAGGCCTAGAGAGCCTGCCACTAGAGACTTAGAAGACCTGGAACTGAAGGCCTATGGAGTATAAGACTATAGTAGGTTTTGAATTGGATGTCTAAAGGGTGTAATACTTATTATAGGCCTAGGAAACATAGAGGACATGATACTGTAGGCCTAGAGGATGGGATATTTTAGGCCTAGAGGGTGTGATACTGTAGACCTAGGTTTAATACTGTAGACCTAAGTTTAATACTGTAGACCTAGGTTTAATACTGTAGGCCTAGGTTTAATACTGTAGGCCTATAAGGTTTAATATGTAGGCCTAGAATATATAATATTGTTAGGTAAGACACATATGCAACAGTTAGGTATCTTTATTATGAAACGTTTCGCCTACACAGTAGTCTTCTTCAGTCTTGACTGAAGAAGCCTACTGTGTAGGCGAAACGTTTCATAATAAAGATACCTAACTGTTGCATATGTGTCTTACCTAACAACCTGTCGGTATTTTATACCATTTTAATGTTCAATATATAATATTGTAGAGCTAGAGTGTGATATTGTAGGCCAGGGACTGGAAGCATAGAGGACATAATATTAATGTAGGCCTAGAAAACGTAATACTGTAGGCCTGGTGCTGCAGGCCTAGAGGACATAATACTGTAGGCCTGGTACTGGAGGCCTAGAAGTTGTAATATGTACTGTAGACCTAGAGTGTAATACTTACTGTAGGCCTAGGAGGCCTGGGAAAGTGGATGATGGGAGGCTTCTCATCAGAGTAGACAATAGGCCCAGCATACTCCACAGTAGGCCTATACGACCTCTGCTGTGCCTCCACCTGGGCACCAGAATATTGAGGTGGGAGCGGATAGTGTGACCAACCCACACTACTTACCCACGCCCACACCACCCATGATAACACCTGCAATAATAATAATAATAATAATAATAATAATAATAATAATAATAATAATAATAATAATGTGCTGGTGTACATGACTTGGAGTGTATGTGTAAATGGGTAGATATGCGCACCTAGTTGAGGTTGTGGGGGTCGAGTCCAAGCTCCTGGCCCCGCCTCTTCACTGGTCGCTACTAGGTCACTCTCCCTGAACCATGAGCTTTATCATACCTCTGCTTAAAGCTATGTATGGATCCTGCCTCCACTACATCTCTTCCCAAACTATTCCACTTAATGACTACTCTGTGGCTGAAGAAATACGTCCTAACATCCCTGTGATTCATCTGTGTCTTCAACTTCCAACTGTGTCCCCTTGTTGCTGTGTCCAATCTCTGGAACATCCTGTCTTTGTCCACCTGGTCTTCGATCGAGTGAATTCTTCTCATCAACTTCATGTCATCTGCAAACAGGGACACCTCGGAGTCTGTTCCTTCCATCATGTTGTTCACAAATACCAGAAACAGCACTGGTCCTAGGACTGACCCCTGTGGGACCCCGCTGGTCACAGGTGCCCACTCTGACATCTCGCCACGTACCATGACTCGCTGCTGTCTTCCTGACAAGTATTCCCTGATCCATTGTAGTGCCTTCCCTGTTATCCCTGCTTGGTCCTCCAGTTTTTGCACCAATCTCTTGTGTGGAACTGTGTCAAACGCCTTCTTGCAGTCCAAGAAAATGCAATCCACCCACCCCTCTCTCTCTTGTCTTACTTCTGTCACCATGTCATAGAACTCCAGTAGGTTTGTGACACAGGATTTCCCGTCCCTGAAACCATGTTGGCTGCTGTTGATGAGATCGTTCCTCTCTAGGTGTTCCACCACTCTTCTCCTGACAATCTTCTCCATGACTTTGCATACTATACATGTCAGTGACACTGGTCTGTAGTTTAATGCTTCATGTCTGTCTCCTTTTTTAAAGATTGGGACTACATTTGCTGTCTTCCATGCCTCAGGCAATCTCCCAGTTTCGATAGATGTATTGAATATTGTTGTTAGGGGTACACATAGCGCCTCTGCTCCCTCTCTCAATACCCATGGGGAGATGTTATCCGGCCCCATTGCCTTTGAGGTATCTAGCTCACTCAGAAGCCTCTTCACTTCTTCCTCGGTTGTGTGTACTGTGTCCAGCACTTGGTGGAGTACCCCACCTCTCTGTCTTTCTGGAGCCCCTTCTGTCTCCTCTGTGAACACTTCTTTGAATCTCTTGTTGAGTTCCTCACATACTTCACGGTCATTTCTTGTTGTCTCTCCTCCTTCCTTCCTTAGCCTGATTACCTGGTCCTTGACTGTTGTTTTCCTATTGATGTGGCTGTATAATAGCTTCGGGTCAGATTTGGCTTTCGCTGCTATGTCGTTTTCATATTGTCTTTGGGCCTCCCTTCTTATCTGTGCATATTCATTTCTGGCTCTAAGACTGCTCTCCTTATTCTCCTGGGTCCTCTGCCTTCTATATTTCTTCCATTCCCTAGCACACTTGGTTTTTGCCTCCCTGCACCTTTGGGTGAACCATGGGCTCATCCTGGCTTTTTCATTATTCCTGTTACCCTTGGGTACAAACCTCTCCTCAGCCTCCTTGCACATTGTTGTTACATATTCCATCATCTCATTAACTGGCTTCCCTTCCAGTTCTCTGTCCCACTGAACTCCATTCAGGAAGTTCCTCATTCCCGTGTAGTCCCCTTTCTTGTAGTTTGGCTTCATTCGCCCTGGCCTTCCTGCTTCCCCCTCCACTTGTAGCTCTACTGTGTACTCGAAGCTTAAAACCACATGTGTGTGTGTGTGTGTGTGTGTGTGTGTGTGTGTGTGTACTCACCTAATTGTACTTACCTAATTGTGGTTGCAGGGGTCGAGACTCAGCTCCTGGCCCCGCCTCTTCACTGATCGCTACTGGATCCTCTCTCTCTCTGCTTCCTGAGCTTTGTCATACCTCTTCTTAAAACTATGTATGGTTCCTGCCTCCACTACTTCACTTGCTAGGCTTGCTGACAACTCTATGACTGAAGAAATACTTCCTAACGTCCCTGTGACTCGTCTGAGTCTTCAGCTTCCAGTTGTGACCCCTTGTCCCTGTGTCCCCTCTCTGGAACATCCTATCTCTGTCCACCTTGTCTATTCCCCGCAGTATCTTGTATGTCGTTATCATGCCTCCCCTGACCCTTCTGTCCTCCAGTGTCGTCAGTCCGATTTCCCTTAACCTTTCCTCGTACGACATTCCCTTGAGCTCTGGGACTAGCCTTGTTGCAAACCTTTGTACTTTCTCTAACTTCTTGACGTGTTGACCAGGTGTGGGGTTCCAGACTGGTGCTGCATACTCCAGTATGGGCCTAACATACACAGTGTACAGTGTCTTGAACGATTCCTTATTAAGGTATCAGAACGCTATTCTCAGGTTTGCCAGGCGCCCGTATGCTGCAGCGGTTATTTGGTTGATGTGTGCCTCCGGTGATGTGCTCGGTGTTATGGTCACCCCAAGGTCTTTCTCCCTGAGTGAGGTCTGTAGTCTTTGTCCACCTAGCCTATACTCTGTCTGCAGTCTTCTTTGCCCCTCCCCAATCTTCATGACTTTGCATTTGGCTGGATTGAATTCGAGAAGCCAGTTGCTGGACCACATGTCCAGCCTCTCCAGGTCTCTTTGCAGTCCTGCCTCATCCTCATCCGATTTAATTCTTCTCATCAACTTCACATCATCTGCAAATAGGGACACTTCAGAGTCTATTCCTTCCATCATGTAGTTCGCATATATCAAAAATAGCACTGGTCCTAGAACTGACCCCTGTGGGACCCCGCTCATCACAGGTGATACCTCTTCACGTACCATGACTCGTTGTTGCCTCCCTGTCAGGTATTCCCTGATCCATTGCAGTGCCCTCCCTGTTATATGCTCCTGATCCTCCAGCTTCTGCACTAATCTCTTGTGGGGAACTGTGTCAAAGGCCTTCCTGCAGTCTAGGAAAATGCAATCAACCCACCCCTCTCTCTCGTGTCTTACTTCTGTTACCTTGTCATAAAACTCCAGGAGGTTTGTGACACAGGATTTGCCTTCCATGAACCCATGCTGGTTTTCATTTATAATCTTGTTCCGTTCCAGGTGTTCCACCACTCTCCTCCTGATAATCTTCTCCATGACTTTGCACACAATACATGTCAGAGACACAGGTCTGTATTTTAGTGCCTCATTTCTGTTTCCTTTCTTAAATATGGGGACTACATTTGCTGTCTTCCATTTCTCAGGTAGTTTCCCAGTTTCAAGAGATGTGTTGAAGATTGTGGTTAGGGGCATGCACAGCATCTCTGCTCCTTCTCTAAGGACCCATGGGGAGATGTTGTCCGGTCCCATCGCCTTTGAGGTATCAAGGTCACTTAGCATCTTCTGCACCTCGTCCTCGGTTGTTCGTATGTCATCCAACACTTGTTGGTATATTCCCTCTTGATGTTCCCTTCTGTGCTGTCTTCCCAAAGCCCTTCCTGTTTAGCTCCTCACATACCTCCTGATCATTTCTTGTGAGTTCTCCACCTTCTGTCCTCAATCTGATCACCTGGTCTTTGACTGTTGTCTTCCTCCTGAAGTGGCTATACAACAGTTTCGGGTCAGTCTTGATTTTCGATGCTATGTTATTTTCATACTGTCGCTGGGCCTCCCTCCTTACCTGTGCATACTCGTTCCTGGCTCTGCGACTGATCTCCCTATTTTCATGTGTTCTCTGCCTTCTGTACTTTTTCTATTCTCTATTGCACTTTGTTTTTGCCTCCTTACACCGTCGGGTAAACCAGGGGCTCGTTCTGGTCTTCCCGTTGTTACTGTTGCCCTTGGGAATAAACCTTTCCACTGCCTCCTTGCATTTTGTTGTTACATGCTCCATCATTTCGTTTACTGGCTTTCCTGCCAGTTCTCTGTCCCACAGAACCTCCTGCAGGAAGTTCCTCAACCCTATGTAGTCCCCTCTTTTATAGTCTGGCTTTTCCCATTCAACTCCTGTTACCCTCTCCACTTGTAACTCTACTATGTATTCAAAGCACAGAACCACGTGGTCACTAGCTCCTAGGGGACTCTCATATGTGATGTCCTCAATGTCTGAACTGTCCAGGGTGAACACAAGGTCCAATCTTGCTGGTTCATTCTCCCCTCTCACTCTGGTAGTGTCCTTAACATGTTGGTGCATGAGGTTTTCCAGCACCACGTCCATCATCTTGGCTCTCCATGTTTCGGGACCCCCATGTGGCTCCAGGTTTTCCCAGTCAATCTCCCTGTGGTTGAAATCCCCCATAACCAGCAACTTTGCTCTGCTGGAGTGAGCTCTTCTTGCCACCTCAGCAAGTGTGTCCACCATTGCTCTGTTGCTCTTTTCATATTCCTCTCTTGGCCTCCTGCAGTTCTGTGGTGGATTATACATCACTGCAATGACCACCTTGTGCTCCCAAGACTGAAGTGTACCTACTATGTAGTCTCTTTCTCCTGTCTCGTCTATGCCTCCCATTTTCTCGAATTTCCATCTGTTTTTTACGAGCAGAGCAACCCCTCCTCCCCCTCTGCCCCTTCTATCTTCCCTCATGATCTGGTATCCTGGTGGGAAGATTGCATCAGTTATTGTCTCTGTGAGTTTTGTTTCTGTAACTGCTATGATGTCTGGGGACTTCTCATTGATTCTTTCTTGCCATTCCTCATGTTTATTCGTTAATCCATCCGCATTTGTGTACCAAACCTTCAACTTCTGTTCTAATACTGTAACTGTGGTGCGCAGGGTGGGAACAGAGGGATTGGTGTGTGATGGTTGGTTTGGATTGTTCAGTTGCCTTGGGGGTGTCGTGGCTGGAGTCCTTCTGCAGGTGTTTCTGGGGGGTGCGCTTGTCCTTCCACTTGTTCCTGGGTTATTCTGCTCTCCTTTTTTATTTCCTCCCATTCCTCCTTTCGTTTTTGCAGTCTCTCTTTCATTGTCTTCCTTTCGTCCTGTGTTCTGTCTCGGTCGAGGTACACACTCCGGAACTCCTGCTTGCCTCTCAGCCGTGCTTTCTCCTGCAGGATCATGGTTCGGGTTGATTCTGCCTTGAAAATTACTTTGAGAGGCCGATTCCTTTTCTTTGTGAACCACCCAATTCTCCAAAAATTTGCCACCTGGGTCATGTCCCCCTCGCCTATCACCTTCATGATATCTTCAATCGTGTGTGTGTGTGTGTGTGTGTGTGTGTGTGTGTGTGTGTGTGTGTGTGTGTGTGTGTGAAAGCGTACACTGAGTACAATTAGTGAGAGAAAGTACGTATGAGAGAGCGAGAGGGAGGGAGAGAGAGAGAGAGAGAGAGAGAGAGAGAGAGAGAGAGAGAGAGAGAGAGAGAGAGTGAGAGGGACAACTTTCACCTACGACCTACATAATTCACAATAAGCCTACCAGGCCTACAAACCTTTCCAAATCCTACCAACTGAGCCAGGTAGGATGATCAAGCTGCAAACCTGGGCTAGGAGCTAGAGCTTGGTGGTGGCAGTGGTGTTAATGGTGGTGGTAGTGGTGGTAGTGGTGGTGGTGGTGGTGGTAGTAATGGTGGTAGTGGTGGTGGTAGTGGTGGTGATGGTGGTTGTGGTGATGGTGGTGGTGAGGGTGGTGGTGGTGGTGGTGGTGGTGGTGGTAGTGGTGGTAGTGGTGGTGGTGGCAGTGGTGGTAATGGTGGTGGTGGTGGTAGTAGTGGTGGTGGTGGCAGTGGTGGTGGTGGTGGTGGTGGTGGTAGTGGTGGTAGTGGTAGTGGTGGTGGTGGCAGTGGTGGTGGTGGTGGAGTGGTGGTGGTGGTGGTAGTGGTGGTGGTAGTGGTGGTGGTGGTGGTGGTAGTGGTGGTAGTGGTGGTAGTGGTGGTGGTGGTAGTGGTGGTAGTGGCGGTGGTAGTGGTAGTGGTGGTTGTAGTGGTGGTGGTAGTGGTAGTGGTGGTAGTGGTGGTAGTGGTGGCGGTGGTAGTGGTGGTGGTGGTAGTGGTGGTAGTGGTGGTGGTAGTGGTGGTGGTAGTGGTGGTGGTGGTAGTGGTGGTAGTGGTGGTGGTAGTGGTGGTGGTGGTTGTAGTGGTGGTGGTAGTGGTAGTGGTGGTAGTGGTAGTGGTGGTAGCGGTGTTGGTGGTGGTGGTGGTAGTGGTGGTTGTAGTGGTGGTGGTGATAGTGGTGGTAGTTGTGGTGGTGGTGGTGGTAGAGGTAGTGGTGGTGGTAGTGGTGGTGTTAGTGGTGGTGGTTGTGGTGGTGGTAGTGGTGGTGGTAGTGGTGGTAGTGGTAGTGGTGGTAGTGGTGGTGGTAGTGGTGGTGGTAGTGGTGGTGGTGGTGGTGGTGGTGGTAGTGGTGGTAGTGGTGGTAGTGGTGGTGGGGGTAGTGGTGGTAGTGGCGGTGGTAGTGGTAGTGGTGGTTGTAGTGGTGGTGGTAGTGGTAGTGGTGGTAGTGGTGGCGGTGGTAGTGGTGGTGGTGGTGGTGGTAGTGGTGGTAGTGGTGGTGGTAGTGGTGGTGGTAGTGGTGGTGGTGGTAGTGGTGGTAGTGGTGGTGGTGGTGGTGGTAGTGGTGGTGGTAGTGGTGGTGGTGGTTGTAGTGGTGGTGGTAGTGGTAGTGGTGGTAGTGGTAGTGGTGGTAGCGGTGGTGGTGGTGGTAGTGGTGGTTGTAGTGGTGGTGGTGATAGTGGTGGTAGTTGTGGTGGTGGTGGTGGTAGAGGTAGTGGTGGTGGTAGTGGTGGTGTTAGTGGTGGTGGTTGTGGTGGTGGTAGTGGTGGTGGTAGTGGTGGTAGTGGTAGTGGTGGTAGTGGTGGTGGTAGTGGTGGTGGTGGTGGTTGTGATGATGGTAGTAATGGTAGTGGTGGTGGTGATTGTGATGATGGTAGTAATGGTAGTGGTGGTGGTAGTGATGGTCGTTGTGATTGTGGTAGTTGTAGTGGTGGTGGTAGTGATGGTCGTTGTGATTGTGATAGTGGTGGTGGTAGTGATAGTCGTTGTGGTAGTGGTTGTGGTGGTGGTAGTGATGATGGTAGTAGCAGTCTACTGAGGAAGGTGGTGGTGGTTGGTAATTGTGGTTGTTAGTGGTTACCTGAGGGTGAGAGGGTTAGTGGTTGGTTATTAGTGGTTAGGTGAGAAGAGGTTAGTAGGCTGGTATGCCAGGAGCTGTGACTCGACCCCCGAACAACCACAATCAAAAACAGTGCTGCTGGTAGGTTGGAATAGTAGTTGTTACTGAAGCATGGTAGAATGTTGGTTAATATCTTCCTATAACTACCTTCTATCATGACTTAGTCACTGACTATCATAACTTAGTCACTGACTATCATGACTGAGGTACTGACTACCTTCTATCATGACTGAGGTACTGACTACCTTCTATCATGACTGAGGTACTGACTACCTTCTATCATGACTTAGTCACTGACTATCATGACTTAGTCACTGACTATCATGACTGAGGTACTGACTACCTTCTATCATGACTGAGGTACTGACTACCTTCTATCATGACTGAGGTACTGACTACCTTCTATCATGACTGAGGTACTGACTACCTTCTATCATGACTGAGGTACTGACTACCTTCTATCATGACTGAGGTACTGACTACCTTCTATCATGACTGAGGTACTGACTATCATGACTGAGGTACTGACTATCATGACTGAGGTACTGACTATCATGACTGAGGTACTGACTACCTTCTATCATGACTGAGGTACTGACTACCTTCTATCATGACTGAGGTACTGACTACCTTCTATCATGACTGAGGTACTGACTACCTTCTATCATGACTTAGTCACTGACTATCATGACTGAGGTACTGACTATCATGACTGAGGTACTGACTACCTTCTATCATGACTGAGGTACTGACTACCTTCTATCATGACTGAGGTACTGACTACCTTCTCTCATGACTGAGGTACTGACTACCTTCTATCATGATTGAGGTACTGACTACCTTCTATCATGACTGAGGTACTGACTACCTTCTATCATGACTGAGGTACTGACTACCTTCTATCATGACTGAGGTACTGACTACCTTCTATCATGACTGAGGTACTGACTACCTTCTATCATGACTGAGGTACTGACTACCTTCTATCATGACTGAGGTACTGACTACCTTCTATCATGACTGAGGTACGGACTACCTTCTATCATGACTGAGGTACTGACTACCTTCTATCATGGCTGAGGTACTGACTACCTTCTATCATGACTGAGGTACTGACTACCTTCTATCATGATTGAGGTACTGACTACCTTCTATCATGACTGAGGTACTGACTACCTTCTATCATGACTGAGGTACTGACTACCTTCTATCATGACTGAGGTACTGACTACCTTCTATCATGATTGAGGTACTGACTACCTTCTATCATGACTGAGGTACTGACTACCTTCTATCATGATTGAGGTACTGACTACCTTCTATCATGACTGAGGTACTGACTACCTTCTATCATGACTGAGGTACTGACTACCTTCTATCATGACTGAGGTACTGACTACCTTCTATCATGACTGAGGTACTGACTACCTTCTATCATGACTGAGGTACTGACTACCTTCTATCATGATTGAGGTACTGACTACCTTCTATCATGACTGAGGTACTGACTACCTTCTATCATGATTGAGGTACTGACTACCTTCTATCATGACTGAGGTACTGACTACCTTCTATCATGACTGAGGTACTGACTACCTTCTATCATGACTGAGGTACTGACTACCTTCTATCATGACTGAGGTACTGACTACCTTCTATCATGACTGAGGTACTGACTACCTTCTATCATGACTGAGGTACTGACTACCTTCTATCATGACTGAGGTACTGACTACCTTCTATCATGACTGAGGTACTGACTACCTTCTATCATGACTGAGGTACTGACTACCTTCTATCATGATTGAGGTACTGACTACCTTCTATCATGACTGAGGTACTGACTACCTTCTATCATGATTGAGGTACTGACTACCTTCTATCATGACTGAGGTACTGACTACCTTCTATCATGACTGAGGTACTGACTACCTTCTATCATGACTGAGGTACTGACTACCTTCTATCATGACTGAGGTACTGACTACCTTCTATCATGACTGAGGTACGGACTACCTTCTATCATGACTGAGGTACTGACTACCTTCTATCATGGCTGAGGTACTGACTACCTTCTATCATGACTGAGGTACTGACTACCTTCTATCATGGCTGAGGTACTGACTACCTTCTATCATGACTGAGGTACTGACTACCTTCTATCATGACTGAGGTACTGACTACCTTCTATCATGACTGAGGTACTGACTACCTTCTATCATGACTGAGGTA
The DNA here is from genome assembly GCF_038502225.1 of Cherax quadricarinatus. Lineage (NCBI taxonomy): Eukaryota > Metazoa > Arthropoda > Malacostraca > Decapoda > Parastacidae > Cherax > Cherax quadricarinatus. Next base: position 26,192,986 of record NC_091334.1, on the reverse strand, counting down.
CTGACTACCTTCTATCATGACTGAGGTACGGACTACCTTCTATCATGACTGAGGTACTGACTACCTTCTATCATGGCTGAGGTACTGACTACCTTCTATCATGACTGAGGTACTGACTACCTTCTATCATGGCTGAGGTACTGACTACCTTCTATCATGACTGAGGTACTGACTACCTTCTATCATGACTGAGGTACTGACTACCTTCTATCATGACTGAGGTACTGACTACCTTCTATCATGACTGAGGTACTGACTACCTTCTATCATGACTGAGGTACTGACTACCTTTTATCATGACTGAGGTACTGACTACCTTCTATCATGACTGAGGTACTGACTACCTTATATCATGACTGTGGTACTGACTACCTTCTATCATGGCTGAGGTACTGACTACCTTCTATCATGACTGAGGTACTGACTACCTTCTATCATGACTGAGGTACTGACTACCTTTTATCATGACTAAGGAACTGGCGCGATGATTTGTAAACATAATTTTCGCGCGAAATTATGTAAACAAACATTTTTTCCCGGGAAAAACAAATGAGCAGCGCGAAGCCCCGTCAAAATAAGAGTGCACGGTTAGATTTCAAATTTGAAAACGAGTAGTAGGGGTGACTGGTGCTGTCAGTGCGGCTGTTGGAAACGGTAATTGTGGGAGGTGGTTAGGTAGACAGCTGGGCCGCCAGGCTATTAGTTGCTTGTCATTAACGACATTGCGGTCGTTAACAACGGGACTCCTGGGAATTGTTGTGGTTAGTAACGGGGTTTTGAGTTAACGGGGCCAGAGGGCCAGCTAGACACAGACAGACAGACAGACAGGCAGACAGACAGATAACCAGCCAGACAGACAGCCAGAAAGACAAACAGCCAGAAGGAAAGACAGTCAGACAGGCAAACATCCAGACAGAGACTAAGACAATCAAACAGTCAGACAGCCACTACGATCTTCACTACGGTCTGGAGGATGGGAGGTCAGGTGAAAACATCCGCCATGTGTCTGTTATAAGACACACACACACACACACACACACACACACACACACACACACACACACACACACACACACACACACACACACACACACACACACACACACATACACACACACACACAGGCGGGGCCAGGAGCTATGCATCGACCCCTGCAACCACAAATAGGTGAGTACACACACACATACACACACACACACACACACAAGCGGGGTTCCACAGGGGTCAGTCCTAGGACCTGTGCTGTTCTTGGTGTATGTGAATGACATAACGGAAGTGTCCTTGTTTGCAGATGATGTGAAGTTAATGAGAAGAATCAAATCGGATGAGGATCAGGCAGGACTACAAAGAGACCTGGACAGGCTACAAGCCTGGTCCAGCAACTGGCTCCTTGAGTTTAACCCTGCCAAGTGCAAAGTCATGAAGATTGGGGAAGGGCAAAGAAGACCGCAGACACAATATAGTTTAGATGGCCAAAGACTGCAAACCTCACTCAAGGAAAAAGATCTGGGGGTGAGTATAACACCGAGCATATCTCCCGAGGCGCACATCAATCAGATAACTGCTGCAGCATACGGGCGCCTGGCAAACCTACGGATAGCGTTCCGATACCTCAGTACGGATTCGTTCAAGACTCTGTATACCATTTACGTCAGGCCCATACTGGAGTATGCAGCACCAGTTTGGAATCCACACCTAGTCAAGCACGTCAAGAAATTAGAGAAAGTGCAAAGGTTTGCAACAAGACTAGTCCCAGAGCTAAGGGGATTGTCCTACGAAGAAAGGTTGAGGGAAATCGGCCTGACGACACTGGAGGACAGGAGGGTCAGGGGAGACATGATAACGACATATAAAATACTGCGCAGAATAGACAAGGTGGACAAAGACGGGATGTTCCAGAGATGGGACACAGACACAAGAGGTCACAATTGGAAGTTGAAGACTCAGATGAATCAAAGGGATGTTAGGAAGTATTTCTTCAGTCATAGAGTAGTCAAGCCGTGGAATAGCCTAGAAAGTGAAGTAGTGGAGGCGGGAACCATACATAGTTTTAAGACTAGGTATGATAGAGCTCATGGGGCAGGGAGAGAGAGGACCTACTAGCAATCAGCGAAGAGGCGGGGCCAGGAGCTATGACTCGACCCCTGCAACCACAAATAGGTGAGTACTAATAGGTGAGCACACACACGCACACACAAAACGAGTGTGTTTATGTGTGTGTGTGTGACGACTCTTGTGGGGTTCCACAAGGGTCAGTCCTAGTACCGGTGCTGTTTCTGGAATATGTGAATGACATAATGGAAGGAATAGAGTCAGAGGTGCTCCTGTTTGTAGACGATGTGAGGTTAATGAGGAGACTTCAAGTGGATGAGGATCAAGCAGGTCTACAAGGGAACTTGACAGGCTGCAGCCTGGTCCAATAACTGGCTCCTGGAGTTTAACCCTACCAAGTCATGAAGATCGGAGAAGGGTAAAGAAGACCACAGACAGAGTACAGGCAAGGTGGCCAAAGACTTTTAACCTCACTCAAGGAAAAGGATCTTGGGGTGAGTATAACACCGAACACATCTCCTGAGGCACACATCAGCCAGATAACTGCTGCAGGATATGGACGCCTGGCAAATCTGAGAATAACGTTTGAACACCTGAGTAAGGAATCATTCACGACACTGTACACCGTGTACGTCAGACCCATACTGGAGTACGCAGCACCAGTATGGAACCCACACCTGGTTAAGCATGTCAAGAAGTTAGAGAAAGTGCAATAGTTTGCAACGAGATTAGTCCCGGAGCTAAGGGGGCATGTCGTACGAGGAGAGGTTAAGGGATATTGACCTAACAACACTGGAGGACAGGAGAGATAAGGGGGGATATGATAACGACATATAAAATACTGAGAGGAATTGTCAAAGTAGACAGGGACAGAATGTTTCAGAGATGGGACACAGCAACAAGGTGACACAACTGGAAGTTGAAGACTCGGATGAGTCACAGGGATGTTAGGAAGTATTTCTTCAGTCAGAGTTGTCAGGACGTGGAACACTCTGGAGAGTGATGTAGTGGTGGCAGGTACCATACACAGCTTTAAGAAGAGGTATGATGAAGCTCATAGAGCAGGGAGAGAGAGGATTTAGTAGCGACCAGTGAAGAGATGGAACCAGGAGCTATGAATCGACAGCTGCAGCCACCAAGAGGTTGTTCTTCAGCTCTATATATCCTTGGTTAGGCCTCATTTAGACTATGCTGCACAGTTCTGGTCGCTGTATTACAGACTGGATATAAATGCTCTGGAAAACGTACAAAGGAGGATGACAAAGTTGATCCCATGTATCAGAAATCTTCCCTATGAGGATAGACTGAGGCCCTGAATTTGCACTCTCTAGAAACACGTAGAATTAGGGGGATATGATTGAGGTGTATAAATGGAAAACAGGAATAAATAAAGGGGATGTAAATAATATACTATAAATATCTAACCTAGACAGGACTCACAGCAATGGTTTTAAGTTAATATAAGAACATAAGAATGAAGTTATATTGCAGGAGGCCTATGGGCCCATTCTAGGCAGGTCTTTCTCAAACTGAAACCCACTTAAGCTGGAAAAATTTATATATAGAACGGATATAGGAAAGCAGTGGCTTGGTAACAGAGTTGTGGATGAGTGGAATAATCTCCTGAGTACCGTCATAGAGTTGTGGATGAGTGGAACAATCTCCTGAGTACCGTCATAGAGTTGTGGATGAGTGGAACAATCTCCTGAGTACCGTCATAGAGTTGTGGATGAGTGCAACAATCTCCTGAGTACCGTCATAGAGTTGTGGATGAGTGGAACAATCTCCTGAGTACCGTCATAGAGTTGTGGATGAGTGGAACAATCTCCTGAGTACCGTCATAGAGTTGTGGATGAGTGGAACAATCTCCTGAGTACCGTCATAGAGTTGTGGATGAGTGGAACAAACTCTTGAGTACCGTCATAGAGTTGTGGATGAGTGGAACAATCTCCTGAGTACCGTCATAGAGTTGTGGATGAGTGCAACAATCTCCTGAGTACCGTCATAGAGTTGTGGATGAGTGGAACAATCTCCTGAGTACCGTCATAGAGTTGTGGATGAGTGGAACAATCTCCTGAGTACCGTCATAGAGTTGTGGATGAGTGGAATAATCTCCTGAGTACCGTCATAGAGTTGTGGATGAGTGGAACAATCTCCTGAGTACCGTCATAGAGTTGTGGATGAGTGGAACAATCTCCTGAGTACCGTCATAGAGTTGTGGATGAGTGGAACAATCTCCTGAGTACCGTCATAGAGTTGTGGATGAGTGGAACAAACTCTTGAGTACCGTCATAGAGTTGTGGATGAGTGGAACAATCTCCTGAGTACCGTCATAGAGTTGTGGATGAGTGGAATAATCTCCTGAGTACCGTCATAGAGTTGTGGATGAGTGGAACAATCTCCTGAGTACCGTCATAGAGTTGTGGATGAGTGGAACAATCTCCTGAGTACCGTCATAGAGTTGTGGATGAGTGGAACAATCTCCTGAGTACCGTCATAGAGTTGTGGATGAGTGGAACAATCTCCTGAGTACCGTCATAGAGTTGTGGATGAGTGGAACAATCTCCTGAGTACCGTCATAGAGTTGTGGATGAGTGGAACAATCTCCTGAGTACCGTCATAGAGTTGTGGATGAGTGGAACAATCTCCTGAGTACCGTCATAGAGTTGTGGATGAGTGGAACAATCTCCTGAGTACCGTCATAGAGTTGTGGATGAGTGGAACAATCTCCTGAGTACCGTCATAGAGTTGTGGATGAGTGGAACAATCTCCTGAGTACCGTCATAGAGTTGTGGATGAGTGGAACAATCTCCTGAGTACCGTCATAGAGTTGTGGATGAGTGGAACAATCTCCTGAGTACCGTCATAGAGTTGTGGATGAGTGGAACAATCTCCTGAGTACCGTCATAGAGTTGTGGATGAGTGGAACAAACTCTTGAGTACCGTCATAGAGTTGTGGATGAGTGGAACAATCTCCTGAGTACCGTCATAGAGTTGTGGATGAGTGGAACAATCTCCTGAGTACCGTCATAGAGTTGTGGATGAGTGGAACAAACTCCTGAGTACCGTCATAGAGTTGTGGATGAGTGGAACAATCTCCTGAGTACCGTCATAGAGTTGTGGATGAGTGGAACAATCTCCTGAGTACCGTCATAGAGTTGTGGATGAGTGGAACAAACTCCTGAGTACCGTCATAGAGTTGTGGATGAGTGGAACAATCTCCTGAGTACCGTCATAGAGTTGTGGATGAGTGGAACAATCTCCTGAGTACCGTCATAGAGTTGTGGATGAGTGGAACAATCTCCTGAGTACCGTCATAGAGTTGTGGATGAGTGGAACAATCTCCTGAGTACCGTCATAGAGTTGTGGATGAGTGGAACAATCTCCTGAGTACCGTCATAGAGTTGTGGATGAGTGGAACAATCTCCTGAGTACCGTCATAGAGTTGTGGATGAGTGGAACAATCTCCTGAGTACCGTCATAGAGTTGTGGATGAGTGGAACAATCTCCTGAGTACCGTCATAGAGTTGTGGATGAGTGGAACAATCTCCTGAGTACCGTCATAGAGTTGTGGATGAGTGGAACAATCTCCTGAGTACCGTCATAGAGTTGTGGATGAGTGGAACAATCTCCTGAGTACCGTCATAGAGTTGTGGATGAGTGGAACAATCTCCTGAGTACCGTCATAGAGTTGTGGATGAGTGGAACAATCTCCTGAGTACCGTCATAGAAGGTAAAATGCTGTGACTGGAACAAAACTCTTCTCCAGACTGAGGGACTGATCACCCCACAACTACGTCTTCAAGGCTGAAGGACTGACGATATGGTCTTCACATCACTACTACTGTGTAGGCGCCATAACGGCACCAAACTACTGAACATAAGTCAAGCTTATCAAAAATAGGTTAGTCAAATACATGGATGGGTGTACATAGTGTCAACCTGGAGTGTACCTGGAGTGTACCTGGAGTGTACCTGTAGCATACCTGGAGTATACCTGGAGTGTACCTGTAGCATACCTGGAGTATACCTGGAGTGTACCTGTAGCTTACCTGGAGTATACCTGGAGTGTACCTGTAGCATACCTGGAGTATACCTGGAGTGTACCTGTAGCTTACCTGGAGTATACCTGGAGTGTACCTGTAGCTTACCTGGAGTATACCTGGAGTGTACCTGTAGCTTACCTGGAGTATACCTGGAGTGTACCTGTAGCATACCTGGAGTGTACCTCTAGCATACCTGGAGCATACCTGGAGTGTACCTGTAGCTTACCTGGAGTATACCTGGAGTGTACCTGTAGCATACCTGGAGTGTACCTGTAGCATACCTGGAGCATATCTGGAGTGTACCTCTAGCATACCTGGAGCATACCTGGAGTGTACCTGTAGCATACCTGGAGCATACCTGGAGTGTACCTGTAGCATACCTGGAGTGTACCTGTAGCATACCTGGAGCATACCTGGAGTGTACCTCTAGCATACCTGGAGCATACCTGGAGTGTACCTGTAGCATACCTGGAGCATACCTGGAGTGTACCTGTAGCATACCTGGAGCATACCTGGAGTGTACCTGTAGCATACCTGGAGCATACCTGGAGTGTACCTGTAGCATACCTGGAGCATACCTGGAGTGTACCTGTAGCATACCTGGAGTGTACCTGTAGCATACCTGGAGCATACCTGTAGTGTACCTCTAGCATACCTGGAGCATACCTGGAGTGTACCTCTAGCATACCTGGAGCATACCTGGAGTGTACCTCTAGCATACCTGGAGCATACCTGGAGTGTACCTGTAGCATACCTGGAGCATACCTGGAGTGTACCTGTAGCATACCTGGAGCATACCTGGAGTGTACCTGTAGCATACCTGGAGTGTACCTGTAGCATACCTGGAGCATATCTGGAGTGTACCTGTAGCATACCTGGAGCATACCTGGAGTGTACCTGTAGCATACCTGGAGCATACCTGGAGTGTACCTGTAGCATACCTGGAACATACCTTGAGTGTACCTGTAGCATACCTGGAGCATACCTGGAGTGTACCTGTAGCATACCTGGAGTGTACCTGTAGCATACCTGGAGGATACCTGGAGTGTACCAGTAGTATACCTGGAGCATACCTGGAGTGTACCTGTAGCATACCTGGAGCATACCTGGAGTGTAACTGTAGCATACCTGGAGCATACCTGGAGTGTACCTGTAGCATACCTGGAGTGTACCTGTAGCATACCTGGAGCATACCTGGAGTGTACCTGTAGTATACCTGGAGCATACCTGGAGTGTACCTGTAGCATACCTGGAGTGTACCTGTAGCATACCTGGAGCATACCTGGAGTGTACCTCTAGCATACCTGGAGCATACCTGGAGTGTACCTGTAGCATACCTGGAGCATACCTGGAGTGTACCTGTAGCATACCTGGAGCATACCTGGAGTGTACCTGTAGTATACCTGGAGCATACCTGGAGTGTACCTGTAGTATACCTGGAGCATACCTGGAGTGTACCTGGAGTATACCTGCAATATACCTGGAGTATACCTGGAGGTTGTTTTCGAAGTCAACGCCCCCGCTGCTCGGTCCATGACCAGACCTGATGGTGGGTTAGGGCCTCATCAACTAGGTTGTTACTGCTGGCCGAACCCAAACCAAAGTACGAACCACAGCTTGACTGGTCAGGTGCTGACTTTATGTCCATCCAGCTCTCTCTTGAAGACAACCAGGGGTCTTGAAGACAACCAGGAGTCTTGAAGACAACCAGGAGTCTTGAAGACAACCAGAGGTCTTGAAGACAACCATGAGTCTTGAAGACAACCGGGAGTCTTGAAGACAACCAGGAGTCTTGAAGACAACCAGGAGTCTTAAAGACAGCCAGGGGTCTTGAAGACAACCAGGAGTCTTGAAGACAACCAGGAGTCTTGAAGACAACCAGGAGTCTTGAAGACAACCAGGAGTCTTGAAGACAACCAGGAGTCTTGAAGACAACCAGGAGTCTTGAAGACAACCAGGAGTCTTGAAGACAACCAGGAGTCTTGAAGACAACCAGGGGTCTTGAAGACAACCAGGAGTTTTGAAGACAACCAGGAGTCTTGAAGACAACCAGGAGTCTTGAAGACAACCAGGAGTTTTAAAGACAGCCAGGGGTCTTGAAGACAACCAGGAGTCTTGAAGACAACCAGGAGTCTTGAAGACAACCAGGAGTCTTGAAGACAACCAGGAATCTTGAAGAAAGCCAGGAGTCTTGAAGACAACCAGGAGTCTTGAAGACAACCAGGAGTCTTGAAGACAACCAGGAGTCTTGAAGACAACCAGGGGTCTTGAAGACAACCAGGAGTCTTAAAGACAGCCAGGGGTCTTGAAGACAACCAGGAGTCTTGAAGACAACCAGGAGTCTTGAAGACAGCCAGGAGTCTTGAAGACAGCCAGGAGTCTTGAAGACAACCAGGAGTCTTGAAGACAGCCAGGAGACTTGAAGACAACCAGGAGTCTTAAAGACACCCAGGAGTCTTGAAGACAACCAGGAGTCTTGAAGACAACCAGGAGTCTTGAAGACAGCCAGGAGTCTTGAAGACAACCAGGAGTCTTGAAGACAACCAGGAGTCTTGAAGACAACCAGGAGTCTTGAAGACAACCAGGAGTCTTGAAGACAACCAGGGGTCTTGAAAACAACCAGGGGTCTTGAAGACAACCAGGAGTCTTGAAGACAGCCAGGAGTCTTGAAGACAACCAGGAGTCTTGAAGACAACCAGGAGTCTTGAAGACAACCAGGAGTCTTGAAGACAACCAGGAGTCTTGAAGACAACCAGGAGTCTTGAAGACAACCAGGAGTCTTGAAGACAGCCAGGAGTCTTGAAGACAACCAGGAGTCTTGAAGACAGCCAGGAGTCTTGAAGACAACCAGGAGTCTTGAAGACAGCCAGGGGTCTTGAAGACAACCAGGAGTCTTGAAGACAGCCAGGGGTCTTGAAGACAACCAGGAGTCTTGAAGACAGCCAGGGGTCTTGAAGACAACCAGGAGTCTTGAAGACAACCAGGAGTCTTGAAGACAGCCAGGAGTCTTGAAGACAACCAGGAGTCTTGAAGACAGCCAGGAGTCTTGAAGACAACCAGGAGTCTTGAAGACAGCCAGAAGTCTTGAAGACAACCAGGAGTCTTGAAGACAGCCAGGGGTCTTGAAGACAGCCAGGGGTCTTGAAGACAGCCAGGGATCTTGAAGACAGTCAGGGATCTTGAAGACAGCCAGGGGTCTTGAAGACAGTCAGAGATCTTGAAGATAGCCAGGGGTCTTGAAGACAGTCAGGGGTCTTGAAGACAGCCAGGGGGGTGTATTGGTAATCCCCCTTATGTATGCTGGGAGGCAGTTGAACAGTCTTGGGCCCAGGACACTTATTGTGTTGTCTCTCAGTGTACTCGTGGCGCCTCTGCTTTTCATCGAGGGAATGTTCCATCTCCTGCCGAGTCTTTTGCTTTCATATGGAGTGATTTTCGTGTGCAAGTTTGGTACCAATCCCAGGACCTTCCAAGTGTATATTATCATGTATCTCTCTCGCCTGCGTTCCAGGGAATACAGATGAAGGACCTTCAACCGTTCCCAGTAGTTTAGGTGCTTTATCGGACTTATGTGTACCGTGAAAGTTCTCTGTACACTCTCCAGGTCTGCAATGTTGCCAGCCTTGAAGGGGGACGTTAGTGTACAGCAGTATTCCAGCCTAGAGAGGACAAGCGATTAGCAGAGAATCATCATGGTCTTGGCGTCCCTATTTCTGAAGGTTCTCATTATCCATCCTGTCATCTTCCTAGCAGATGAGGTAGATACATTGCTGTGATCTTTGAATGTGAGATCCTCTTACATTATTACTCCCAGGTCTTTCATATTAGTTTCCGCTATATTCTTGGTTATAATTTGTTTTATACTCCGATATAGTCTTAATTTCCTCAAGTTTTCCGTAGAAGACTAATTGAAATTTGTCTTAATATTGTTTTCTGAGGCCAATTTAAATATTTGGTTGATGTCTACCTGGAGTCTAGCAGTGTCTTCCATGGTTGATGTCCACCTGGAGTCTAGCAGTGTCTACCATGGTTGATGTCCACCTGGAGTCTTGCAGTGTCTTCCATGATTGATGTCCACCTGGAGTCTTGCAGTGTCTACCATGGTTGATGTCCACCTGGAGTCTTGTAGTGTCTACCATGGTTGATGTCCACCTGGAGTCTTGTAGTGTCTACCATGGTTGATGTCCACCTGGAGTCTTGCAGTGTCTACCATGGTTGATGTCCACCTGGAGTCTAGCAGTGTCTACCATGGTTGATGTCCACCTGGAGTCTTGCAGTGTTTACCATGGTTGGACCTACCTAGCTTGGGCCAGTAAGCCTGCTACAGCGCTCTTTCTTTCTTATGTTTTCTGTCAACCTCGCTAACATAGGCCTACTGGGTATCAAAGCCGGGTAGGCAGGAGGGTACTCGGCCATGTCTTACCCAAACCTCTGAATGTATGTGTGCGTGTGTACTCACCTAATTGTGGTTGCAGGGGTCGAGACTCAGCTCCTGGCCCCGCCTCTTCACTGATCGCTACTAGGTCCTCTCCCTCTCTGCTTCCTGAGCTTTGTCATACCTCTTCTTAAAACTATGTATGGTTCCTGCCTCCACTACTTCACTTGCTAGGCTATTCCACTTCCTGACGACTCTGTGACTGAAGAAATACTTCCTAACGTCCCTGTGACTCGTCTGAGTCTTCAGCTTCCAGTTGTGACCCCTTGTTTCTGTGTTCCCTCTCTAGAACATTCTATGTCTGTCCACCTTGTATATTCCCCGCAGTATCTTGTATGTCGTTATCATGTCTCCCCTGGCCTTTCTGCCCTCCAGTGTCGTCAGTCCGATTTCCCTCAACCTTTCCTCGTACGACATTCCCGTGAGCTCTGGGACTAGCCTTGTTGCAAACCTTTGTACTTTCTCTAACTTCTTGACGTGCTTGACCAGGTGTGGGTTCCAGACTGGTGCTGCATACTCCAGTATGGGCCTAACATACACAGTGTACAGTGTCTTGAACGATTCCTTATTAAGGTATCGGAACGCTATTCTCAGGTTTGCCAGGCGCCCGTATGCTGCAGCGGTTATTTGGTTGATGTGTGCCTCCGGTGATGTGCTCGGTGTTATGGTCACCCCAAGGTCTTTCTCCCTGAGTGAGGTCTGTAGTCTTTGTCCACCTAGCCTATACTCTGTCTGCAGTCTTCTTTGCCCCTCCCCAATCTTCATGACTTTGCATTTGGCTGGATTGAATTCGAGAAGCCAGTTGCTGGACCACATGTCCAGCCTGTCCAGGTCTCTTTGCAGTCCTGCCTCATCCTCATCCGATTTAATTCTTCTCATCAACTTCACATCATCTGCGAACAGGGACACTTCAGAGTCTATTCCTTCCATCATGTCGTTCACATATATCAAAAATAGCACTGGTCCTAGAACTGACCCCTGTGGGACCCTGCTCGTCACAGGCGCCCACTGTGATACCTCTTCACGTACCATGACTCGTTGCTGCCTCCCTGTCAGGTATTCCCTGATCCATTGCAGTGCCCTCCCTGTTATATGCACTTGATCCTCCAGCTTCTGCACTAATCTCTTGTGGGGAACTGTGCCAAAGGCCTTCCTGCAGTCTAGGAAAACGCAATCTACCCACCCCTCTCTCTCGTGTCTTACTTCTGTTACCTTGTCATAAAACTCCAGGAGGTTTGTGATACAAGATTTGCCTTCCATGAACCCATGCTGGTTTTCATTTATAATCTTGTTCCTTTCCAGGTGATCGACCACTCTCCTGATAATCTTCTCCATGACTTTGCACACAATACATGTGTGTGTGTGTGTGTGTGTGTGTACTCACCTATTTGTACTCACCTATTTGTGGTTGCAGGGGTCGAGTCCTAGCTCCTGGCCCCGCCTCTTCACCGGTTGCTACTAGGCCCTCTCTCTCCCCGCTCCATGAGCTTTATGTGTGTGTGTGTGTGTGTGTGTGTGTGTGTGTGTGTGTGTGTGTGATATAGGTAACGTACACCGTCTGTTCTTGTTCGTGATAAAGAACCAGGTGTTTTCATGAGGTCCTGACCACTGAAGTGTCTTAAGTACCACTGTGTACAGTTATGTGTGTGTGTGTGTGTGTGTGTGTGTGTGTGTGTGTGTGTGTGTGTGTGTGTGTGTGTGTGTGTGTGTGTGTGTTGTGTGTATGTTGTGTGTGTGTGTGTGTATGTTGTGTGTGTGTATGTGTGTGTATGTTGTGTGTGTGTATGTGTGTGTATGTTGTGTGTGTGTATGTGTGTGTGTTGTGTGTATGTTGTGTGTGTGTATGTGTGTGTATGTTGTGTGTGTGTATGTGTGTGTATGTTGTGTGTGTGTATGTGTGTGTGTTGTGTGTATGTTGTGTGTGTGTATGTGTGTGTGTATGTTGTGTGTGTGTATGTGTGTGTGTTGTGTGTATGTTGTGTGTGTGTATGTGTGTGTGTATGTTGTGTGTGTGTATGTGTGTGTGTTGTGTGTATGTTGTGTGTGTGTATGTGTGTGTGTTGTGTGTATGTTGTGTGTGTGTGTGGTGTACATGTCATGTGTAAATGAGTTTAAATCTCTAGAGGATGAGTTGGGTTAGTTGAGTCGTATATCATGTTCGGTTAATGAGGGAAAGTTAAGTATGGTGTGTGGATATGATTTAAAACACACACACACACACACACACACACACACACACACACACACACACACACACACACACACACACACACACATCAGGAGGAAGACAACAGTCATGGACCAGGTAATCAGGCTGAGGAAAGAATGCGGGGAACTCAGAAGTAACGACCAAGAGGTATGTGAGGAGCTCAACATGAGATTTAAGGAAGTATTTACAGTGGAGACAGCAAGAACTCTGGGAGGACAGAACAGAGGGGGACACCAACAAGGAATATACCAACAAGTGTTGGATGACATACACACAACTGAGGAGGAGGTGAAGAAGATCCCAGGTGACCTTGATACCTCAAAGGCGGTGGGACTGGACAACATCTCTCTGTGGATCCTAAGAGAGGGAGCAGAGACACTGTATGTGTCACTAACCACAATCTTCAACACATCCCTTGAAACTGGGTATGGAAGATGGCAAATGTAGTCCCCATCTTTAAGAAAGGAGACAGAAACAAGGCACCAAATTATAGACCAGTGTCACTGACATGTATAGTATGCAAAGACATGGAGAAGATTATCAGGAGAGTTGTGGAGCACCTGGAAGGGAAGAAGGTTATAAAGGACATTCAGCAGGGATTCATAGAAGGCAAATCTTGTGTCACAAACCTACTGGAATTTTATGACAAGGTAATTGCAGTAAGACATGAGGTCAAGGGGTGGGTTGATTGCATTTTCTTGGACTGCAAGAAGGTCTTAAACACAGTTCTTCACTAGAGATTAGTGCAGAAACTGGAGGATCAGGCACATATAACAGGAAGGGCACTGCAATGGATTAGAGAATACCTGACAGGGAGACAACAACGAGTCATTGTACATGACGAAGTATCACAGTGGGCTCCTGTGACGAGCGGGGTCCCACAGGGGTCAGTCCTAGAGCCAGACAGGTCTACAAAGAGACCTGGACAGACTGGACACCTGGTCCAGCAACTGGATCCAAGAATTTAACCCGGCCAAATGTAAAGTCATGAAGATTGGGGAAGGGCAAAGAAGACCGCAGACAGAGTATAGGCTAGGTGGCCAAAGGCTACAAAAACCTCATTCAAGGAGAAATATCTGGGGGTAAGTATAACACCGAGCATGTCGCTGAAAGCACAAATTAATCAAATAACTGCTGCAGCATATGGGCGCCTGGCAAACCTCAGAACAGCATTCCGACATCTTAATAAGGAATCATTCAGGACCCTGTACACCGTGTACGTTAGGCCCATATTGGAGTATGCGGCACCAGTTTGGAACCCACACCTAGCCAAGCACGTGAAGAAACTAGAGAAAGTGCAAAGGTTTGCAACAAGACTAGTCCCAGAGCTAAGAGGTATGTCCTATGAGGAGAGGTTAAGGGAAATCAACCTGACGACACTGGAGGACAGGAGAGATAGGGGGGACATGATAACGACATATAAAATACTGAGAGGAATCAATAAGGTGGACAGAGAGAGAATGTTCCAGAGATGTGACACAGCAACAAGGGGTCACAGTTGGAAGTTGAAGACTCAGATAAGTCACAGGGATGTTAGGAAGTATTTCTTCAGCCACAGAGTAGTCAGGAAATGGAATAGCCTGGGTAGTGATGTAGTGGAGGCAGGATCCATACATAGCTTTAAGAAGAGGTATGATAAAGCTCATGGAGCAGGTGGAGAGAGAGGACCCAGTAGCGATAAGTGAAGAGGCGGGGCCAGGAGCTGTGAAGTGACCCCTGAAACCACAATTAGGAGAGTACACCCCCCCCACACACACACAGGGACAATGTCTAGCGAACAAAAGACCAGAACGGAAGATAAGTGAATAAATACGTTCTGACTGGTTAACTTTAAGGTGGGCAGAGGTGTGGGGTTGACTGTCTCAAGTATATGTACTCACCTAATTGTGGTTGCAGGGGTCGAGACTCAGCTTCTGGCCTCGCCTCTTCACCGAGTGCTACTAGGTCCTCTCTCTCTCTCTCTCTCCCTGCTCCATGAGCTTTATCATAACTCATCATAAAGCTGTGTATGGTTCCCGCCTCCACTACTTCACTTTCTAGGCTATTCCACTGCTTGATAACTCTATGACTGAAGAAATACTTCCTAACATCCCTTTGATTCATCTGAGTCTTCAACTTCCAATTGTGACCCCTTGTTTCTGTGTCCCCTCTTAGGAATATCCTGTCTCTGTTCACCTTGTCTATTCCACACAGTATTTTGTATGTCATTATCATGTCTCCCCTGACCCTTCTGTCCTCCAGTGTCGTCAGGTCGATTTTCCTTAACCTTTCTTCGTAGGACATTCCCCTGAGCTCTGGAACTAGCCTAGTTGCAAACCTTTGCACTTTCTCTAATTTCTTGACGTGCTTGACCAGGTGTGGGTTCCAAACAGGAGCTTCATACTCCAGTATGGGCCTGACGTACATGGTGTACAGTGTCTTGGACGATTCCTTTGAGGTATAGGAACGCTATGCTGCATATGCTGCAGCAATTATCTGGTTGATGTGTGCTTCCGGAGACATGCTCGGTGTTATACTCACCCCAAGATCTTTCTCCTTGAGTGAGGTTTGCAGTCTTTGGCCACCTAGCCTATACTCCGTCTGCGGTCTTCTTTGCCCTTCCCCGATCTTTATGACTTTGCATTTGGCCGGGTTAAATTCGAGAAGCCAGTTGCTGGACCAGGTGTCCAGCCTGTCCAGGTCTCTTTGAAGACCTGCCTGATCCTCATCTGATTTAATTCTCCTCATTAACTTCACATCCTCTGCAAACAGGGACATTTCTGAGTCTAACCCTACCGTCATGTCATTCACGTATACCAAAAATAACACTGGTCCTAGGACTGACCCCTGTGGGACCCCGCTCGTCACTGGTGCCCACTGTGATTTCTCATCATGTACCATGACTTGCTGTTGCCTCCCTGTCAGGTATTCTCTGATCCATTGCAGTGCCCTTCCTGTTATACGCGCCTGATCCTCCAGTTTCTGCACTAATCTCTTGTGAGGAACTGTGTCAAAAGCCTTCTTGCAGTCCAAGAAGATGCAATCAGCCCACCCCTCTCTCTCGTGTCTTACTTCTGATACATTATCATAAAACTCCAGAAGGTTTGTGACACAGGATTTGTCTTCCATAAATCCATGCTGGTTGGCATTTATACTCTTGTTCCGCTCCAGGTGCTCCACCACTCTCCTCCTGATAATCTTCTCCATGACTTTGCATACTATACACGTCAGTGACACAGGTCGATAGTTTAGTGCCTCCTTTCTGTCTCCTTTTTTTTAAAAATGGGAACTACATTTGCCATCTTCCATACCTCAGGTAGTTGTCCAGTTTCAAGGGACACACAGCATATCTGCTCCCTCTCTAAGGACCCACGGGGAGTTGTTGTCCGGTCCCATTGCCTTTGAGGTATCAAAGTCCTTTAGCAGTTTCTTCGCCTCCTCCTCAGTTGTGTGTATGTAATCCAACACTTGTTGGTATATTCCTTGTTGGTGTCCCCCTCTGATCTGTCCTCCCAGAGTCCTTGCTGTCTCCACTGTAAATACTTCCTTAAATCTCATGTTGAGCTCCTCACATACCTCCTGGTCGTTACTTATGAGTTCCCCACCATCTTTTCTCAGCCTGATCACCTGGTCCATGACTGTTGTCTTCCTCGTGATGTGGCTCAATGTGTATTTGTGTGTGTGTTGTGTTGTGTTGGTCACCTTGGCCTAACCTTGACTTTCCACTGGCCTTAAGTTGTATTCAGTTGGTGGCGATAGTGTTGCTGGTGGTGGTGTTGCTGGTGGTAGTGTTGCTGGTGGTAGTGTTGCTGGTGGTAGTGCTGCTGGTGGTAGTGCTGCTGGTGGTAGTGCTGCTGGTGGTAGTGTTGCTGGTGGTACAGCTGCTGGTGGTAGTGGTCGTGTTGCTGGTGGTAGTGGTCGTGTTGCTGGTGGTAGTGGTAGTGTTGCTGGTAGCAGTGGTAGTGTTGCTGGTGGTGACGTTGCTGGTGGTAGTAGTGTTGCTAGTGGTGGTGGTACTGTTGCTGGTGGTGGTAGTGGTACTAGTCCTCAAGACTCCTGGTTGTCTTCAATACTCCTGGCTGTCTTCAAGACCCCTGGTTGTCTTCAAGACCCCTGGCTGTCTTCAATACTCCTGGCTGTCTTCAAGACCCCTGGTTGTCTTCAAGACTCCTGGTTGTCTTCAAGACCCCTGGTTGTCTTCAATACTCCTGGTTGTCTTCAAGACCCCTGGTTGTCTTCAATACTCCTGGCTGTCTTCAAGACCCTGACTGTCTTTAAGACCCCTGGCTATCTTCAAGACCCTTGGTTGTCTTCAAGACTCCTGGTTGTCTTCAAGACCCCTAGCTGTCTTCAAGACCCCTGACTGTCTTCAAGACCAATGGTTGTCTTCAAGTCTCCTGGTTGTCTTTAAGACCCCTGACTGTCTTCAAGACCCCTGGTTGTCTTCAAGACTCCTGGTTGTCTTCAAGACCCCTAGCTGTCTTCAAGACCCCTGACTGTCTTCAAGAACCATGGTTGTCTTCAAGTCTCCTGGTTGTCTTCAAGACCCCTGGCTGTCTTCAAGATCCGTGGCTATCTTCAAGACCACTGGTTGTCTTCAGGACCCCTGGCTGTCTTCAACACCCCTGACTGTTTTCAAGACCCCTGTCTTCAAGACTCCTGGTTGTCTTCAAGACCCTTGGCTCTCTTCAAGGCCACTTGTTATTTTCAGGACCCCTCCTTGTCTTTAAGACCCCTGGTTGTCTTCAAGACCTTTGGTTGTCTTCAAGACCCTTGGTTGTCTTTAAGACCCCCTGGTTGTCTTCAAGACCCCCCTGGTTCTCTTCAAGAATCATGGCTGTCTTCAAGACTCCTGGTTGTCTTCAAGACCCCTTGGTTGTCTTCAAGACTCCTGGCTGTCTTCAAGACTCCTGGCTGTCTTCAAGACCCCTGGTTGTCTTCAAGACCTCCTGATTGTCTTCAAGACCCCTGGCTGTATTCAAGACCCCCTGGTTGCCTTCAAGACCCCTCTGGTTGTCTTCAAGACCCCTGGCTGTCTTCAATACACCATTGGTTGTCTTCAAGACCCCCCTGGTTGTCTTCAAGACCCCTCTGGTTGTTTTCAAGACCCCTGGTTTCCTTCAAGACCCCTCTGGTTGTCTTCAAGACCTCTGGTTGTCTTCAAGACCCATCTGGTTGTCTTCAAAACCCATGGTTGTCTTCAAGACCCTTGGTTGTCTTTAAGACGCCCTGGTTATCTTCAAGACCCCCTGGTTCTCTTCAAGAATCATGGCTATCTTCAAGACTCCTGGCTGTCTTCAAGACCCCTTGGTTGTCTTCAAGACTCCTGGCTGTCTTCAAGACTCCTGGCTGTCTTCAAGACCCCTGGTTGTCTTCAAGACCTCCTGGTTGTCTTCAAGACCCCTGGTTGTATTCAAGACCCCCTGGTTGCCTTCAAGACCCCTCTGGTTGTCTTCAAGACCCCTGGTTGTCTTCAAGACTCCTGGTTGTCTTCAAGACTCCTGGTTGTCTTCAAGACCCCTGGTTGTCTTCAAGACCCCTCTGGTTGTCTTCCAGACCCCTGGTTGTCTTCTAGACCCCTGGTTGTCTTCAAGACCCCTGGTTGTCTTCAAGACCCCTGGTTGTCTTCAAGATTCCTGGTTGTCTTCAAGACTCCTAGTTGTCTTCAAGACTCCTGGTTGTCTTCAAGACCCCTTTTTGTCTTCAAGACCCCTTGTTGTCTTCAAGACCCCTGGTTGTCTTCAAGACTCCTGGTTGTCTTCAAGACCCCTGGTTGCCTTCAAGACCCCTGGTTGTCTTCTAGACCCCTGGTTGTCTTCAAGACCCCTGGTTGTCTTCAAAACCCCTGGTTGTCTTCAAGACTCCTGGTTGTCTTCAAGAACCCTCTGGTTCTTTTCAAGACCCCTCGTTGTCTTCAAGACCCCTGGTTGTCTTCAAGACCCCTGGTTATCTTCAAGACTCCTGGTTGTCTTCAAGACCCCTCTGGTTGGCTTCAAGACCCCTGGTTGTCTTCAAGACCCCTGGTTGTTTTCAAGACCCCTGGTTGTCTTCAAGACCCCTGGTTGTCTTCAAGACCTTTGGTTGTCTTCAAAGCCCCTGGTTGTCTTCAAGACTCCTGGTTGTCAAGACCCCTGGTTGTCTTCAAGGCCCCTGGTTGTCTTCAAGACTCATGGTTGTCTTCAAGACCCCTGGTTGCCTTCAAGACTCCTAGTTGTATTCAAGACCCCTGGTTGTCTTCAAGACGCCTAGTTGTCTTCAAGACTCCTGGTTGTCTTCAAGACTCCTGGTTGTATTCAAGACTCCTGGTTGTCTTCAAGACTTCTGGTTGTCTTCAAGGCCCCTGGTTGTTTTCAAGACCCCTGGTTGTCTTCAAGACTCCTGGTTGTTTTCAAGACCCCTGGTTGACTTCAAGACTCCTGGTTGTCTTCAAGATCCCTGGTTGTCTTCAAGACTCCTGGTTGTCTTCAAGACCCCTGGTTGTCTTCAAGACCCCTGGTTGTCTTCAAGACCCCTGGTTGTCTTCAAGACTCCTGGTTGTCTTCAAGACTCCTGGTAGTCTTCAAGAACCCTTGTTGTCTTCAAGACCCCTTGTTGTCTTCAAGACCCCTGGTTGGCTTCAAGACTCCTGGTTGTCTTCAAGATCCCTGGTTGTCTTCAAGACCCCTGGTTGTCTTCTAGACCCCTGGTTGTCTTCAAGACTCCTGGTTGTCTTCAAGACCCCTCTGGTTGTCTTCAAGACCCCTGGTTGTCTTCAAGACCCCTGGTTGTCTTCAAGACCCCTGGTTGTCTTCAAGACCCCTGGTTGTCTTCAAGACTCCTGGTTGTCTTCAAGACCCCTGGTTGTCTTCAAGACTCCTGGTTGTCTTCAAGACCCCTGGTTGTCTTCAAGACTCCTGGTTGTTTTCAAGACTCATGGTTGTCTTCAAGACCCCTGGTTGCCTTCAAAACTCCTGGCTGTCTTCAAGACTCCTGGTTGTCTTCAAGACTCCTGGTTGTCTTCAAGACCCCTGGTTGTCTTCAAGACCCCTGGTTGTCTTCAAGACTCCTGGTTGTCTTCAAGACTCCTGGTTGTCTTCAAGACTCCTGGTTGTCTTCAAGACCCCTTGTTGTCTTCAAGACCCCTGGTTGTCATCAAGACTCCTGGTTGTCTTCAAGACTCCTGGTTGACTTCAAGACCCCTTGTTGTCTTCAAGACCCCTGGTTGTCTTCAAGACCCCTGGTTGTCTTCAAGACTCCTGGTTGTCTTCAAGACCCCTGGTTGTCTTCAAGACTCCTGGTTGTCTTCAAGACCCCTGGTTGTCTTCAAGACCCCTGGTTGTCTTCAAGACCCCTGGTTGTTTTCAAGACTCCTGGTTGTCTTCAAGACCCCTGGTTGTCTTCAAGACTCCTGGTTGTTTTCAAGACCCCTGGTTGTCTTCAAGACTCCTGGTTGTCTTCAAGACTCCTGGTTGTCTTCAAGACCCCTGGTTGTCTTCAAGACCACTGGTTGTCTTCAAGACCCCTGGTTGTCTTGAAGACCCCTGGTTGTCTTCAAGACCCCTGGTTGTCTTCAAGACCCCTGGTTTTGTCTTCAAGACCCCTGGTTGTCTTCAAGACCCTTGGTTGTTTTCAAGACTCCTGGTTGTCTTCAAGACCCCTGTTTGTCTTCAAGACCCCTGGTTGTCTTCAAGATTCCTGGTTGTCTTCAAGACCCCTGGTTGTCTTCATGACTCCTGGTTGTCTTCAAGACCCCTGGTTGTCTTCAAGACCTCCTGGTTGTCTTCAAGACCCCTAGTTGTCTTCAAGACCCCTGGTTGTCTTCAAGACCCCTGGTTGTCTTCAAGATCCCTGGTTGTCTTCAAGACCCCTGGTTGTCTTCAAGACCCCTGGTTGTCTTCAAGACCCCTGGTTGTCTTCAAGACCCCTCTGGTTGTCTTCCAGACGGAGCTTAACAGACACATAAAGTCAGCACCTGACCACTCAGGCTGGAGTTTGTACGTTTGTTTACGTGTGACCAGCAGTAACAACCTGGTTGATCAAGTCATGATTCACCACGAAGCCTGGTCATGAACCGGGCCGCGGGGGTGTTGACTCCCGAAACACCATGCAGGTATACTCCCTCCAGTTATCCTGTGGGTGCTCACACTACAACTCGGGTATCCCCCTACGTGCACACTTTGCGACACAGGTATTCCCTGAGTGTACACGTTACATCGCAGATATCCCCTGAGTGTACACATTACTACACAGGTATCCCCTGAGTTTACACATTATTACACAGGTATCCCCTGAGTTTACACATTATTACACATGTATCTCCTGAGTGTGCACCTTGCTACAGTTATCCCCATGAGTGTACGCATTACGTCACGGGTATCCCTCTGAGTGTACACATTACTACACAGGTATTCCTATGGGTGGACACATTACGACACGCGTATCCCTGTGAGTGTACACAGTTCAACACAGGTATCCTTCTGGGTGTACACTTTACGACACGGGTATCTCTATAAAACAGGTATCCCTCTGGATGTACACTTTACGACACAGGTATCCCTCTGGGTTTACAAGTATTCTTTCTGGGTACACAGGTATACCTTCTGGGTACATAGGTATGGTATCCCCTTTAAGTACACAGGTACCCTGGGTGAGCATGTATCCTACCTGGGTGTGTAGGTACCCTGGGTGCACAGGTATCCCCTCCGGTTACACAGATACTCTGGTTACACAGGCACTCTAGGTACACAGGTATCCCCTTGGGGTTCACAGGTACTCTGGGTACACAGGTACCCTGGGTATAAAGGTATCCCTTCTGGGTACACAGTTACCCTGAGTGTACAGGCATCCCATCTGGGTACACAGGTACCCTGGGTATAAGGTATCCCTCTGGGTACATTGGTACCCTGGGTACAGAGGAGTCCCCTGTGGGTACTGAGGTAGCCCCTGTGGGTATAAAGGTGTAACCTGTGGGTGCAGAGGTATCCCTCACAGGGCATACACAACACTTACCGTTCTCATAGCCGGTACTCTTCTAGTTCATGTGTACCGTTGATTGTACCGTTGTAGATCCGCGGTGCTGGAGTGAGGGCTACCTGTATGTATCCCTCCTGGAATATAACTACAGTCAGGAGGATGCTTCAACTGCCTTTATATAGCCGCTCCCTCGGCGGCCATCTTGTATTATCTCTCTCCCACCCTCTCTCCCACCCACTCCACTATATCCACCTCCATCCCCTCCATCCCTCTCTCCAGGTGGTGGATAGGTACCTACCCGGAGGCTCCAACAATCCGGGTGTCTCCTGGGTTCACAAAGGAGGGGGCCAGGGTTCGACTTCCTGGACAGACACAAGGGTATACCTGGAGAATACCTGGCGAGGGTTCGGAGTTCAATGCCCCGGCGGCCCGGTCTGAGACCAGGCCTCGTGGTGGATCTAGGTCTGATCAACCAGACTGTTACTATTGGCCACATGCAAACTGATGTACGAACCACAGCCCGGTTGGTCAGGTACTGACTTTAGGTGCCTGTCCAGTGACTTCTTGAAGACAGCCAGTAGTCTTGAAGACAGCCAGGGGTCTTGAAGACAGCCAGGGGTCTTGAAGACAGCCAGGGGTCTTGAAGACAGTCAGGGGTCTTGAAGACAGCCAGGGGTCTTGAAGACAGCCAGGGGTCTTGAAGACAGCCAGGGGTCTTGAAGACAGCCAGGGGTCTTGAAGACAGTCAGGGGTCTTGAAGACAGCCAGGGGTCTATTGGTAATCCCCCTTATGTATGCTGGGAGGCAGTTGAACAGTCTTGGGCCCAGGACACTTACTGTGTTGTTTCTCAGTGTACTCGTGGCGCCTCTGCTTTTCATCGAGGGAATGTTCCATCTCCTGCCGAGTCTTTTGCTTTCATATGGAGTGATTTTCGTGTGCAAGTTTGGTACCAATCCCAGGACCTTCCAAGTGTATATTATCATGTATCTCTCTCGCCTGCGTTCCAGGGAATACAGATGAAGGACCTTCAACCGTTCCCAGTAGTTTAGGTGCTTTATCGGACTTATGTGTACCGTGAAAGTTCTCTGTACACTCTCCAGGTCTGCAATGTTGCCAGCCTTGAAGGGGGACGTTAGTGTACAGCAGTATTCCAGCCTAGAGAGGACAAGCGATTTGAAGAGAATCATCATGGGCTTGGCGTCCCTAGTTCTGAAGATTCTCATTATCCATCCTGTCATTTTCCTAGCAGATGAGGTAGATACATTGCTGTGATCTTTGAATGTGAGATCCTCTAGCATTATCACTCCCAGGTCCTTCACATTACTTTTTCGCTCTATTGTGTGGTTAGTAGTAGTCCCTTCACATGACCACAACACTCCACTACATCCTTCTCCAGTCCCTCCATCCCTCCCTCCAGCTGGAGGATAGGTACCTACCCAGGTGCACCAACTATCCGGCTGTCTCCTGGGTTTCCTGGTGGAGCACTGGGTTCACACGGGAGGGAGCCAGGGTTCGATTTCCGGGTTGGTATAGCTAGGGTGAGAGTACGGTCGTAACAACGGGGTCTAGTTCAGCTGCTAGACCGACTGAGACCTCGGCAGCAAGAACTCTCTTTTGCACTCGCCTAATTCTGCATGCAGGGGGTCGATTCACCACTCTCAGAGCTCATTTTACTGAATAATTAAAGATATTTTGGGCAGTTACTTGAAAATACTTCTGTTTGTTTGTGGGCAAAGCCGGATTGGTGATGGAAAGGTGGTGGATATTACCAGGCCAGGAGCTATAGTTCAGCCCCCTCAGGCAGTGTGGGTGGTGACAACCAAAGGCTAATACACACACCCACACACACTCACCCAGCACTCACCTATAGAATCCCACAGTACACTGAAAGGCCCCCCCCCCCCACCCTCACAGACCCCCCAAAACACAGTGTTGGAGAGGAAACTGAAGGTATGATACACCAACACTGATGGAATAACAAATAAGTAGGAGGAGTGGCACGAAAGAGTCAAAGAGGCATCACCAGACATCATAGTTCTCACAGAAACCAAGCTCACAGGTATGTTAACAGATGCCATCTTTCCAACGAGACATCAGATCCTGAGGAAAGACAGAGGGAACAGGGGGGTGGAGGAGTGGCACTGCTGGTCAAAAACCGATGGGATTTTGATGAGCTGGAGAGAGGAGACAGTGGAGAAGCAAGGGATTACACAGTAGGAATGCTTCAGTCTGGAGATCCCAAGGTGGTAATTGCAGTGATATATAACCTACCACAGAACAGCAGGAGGCCAAGGCAAGAGTATGATGAGAATAATAGAATGATGGTTGACACACTGGCTGAAGTGGCAAGAAGGGCTCGTGTATGCAGGGCAAAGTTACTAATCATGGGTGACTTCAACTACAAGGAAATTGATTGGGAGAACTTGGCGCCACATGGATGCCAAGATACATGGAGGGCTAAGATGATGGAGGTGGTACTGGAAAACTTCATGTACCAACACGTAAGGGACACTACAAGAGAGAGAGGAGAGGATGACCCAGAGAGACTGGACCTAGTATTCACCTTGAGTAGTGTAGATATTGAAGACATCACATATGAAAGACCCCTGGAGGCCAGTGATCTTGTGGTTTTAAGATTCAAATACACAGTAGAGCTACAAGTGGAGGGGAAAACAGGAAGAGCCAGACGAATGAAACCACACTACAAGAAGGGGGACTACGCAAGAATGAAGAACTTCCTGAACAAGGTTCAGTGGGACAGAGAACTGACAGGAAAGTCAGTAAATGAGATGATGGAATATGTGACAACAATATGCAAGGAGGCTGAGGAGAGGTTTGTACCCAAGGGTAACATGAATAATGAAAAAGCCAGGATGAGCCCGTGGTTCACCCAAGGGTGAAGAGAGGCCAAAACCAAGTGTGCTAGGGAATGGAAGTAGTATAGAAGGCAAAGGACCCAGGAGAATAAGGAGAGCAGTCGTAGAGCCAGAAATGACTATGCACAGGTAAGAAGGGAGGCCCAACGACAATATGAAAATGACATAGCAGCGAAAGCCTAATCTCACCCAAAGTTGTTGTACAGCCACATCAGGAGGAAAACAACAGTCAAAGACTAGGTAATCAGACTAAGGAAGGAAGGAGAAAAGATCACAAGAAACAACCACGAAGTATGTGAGGAACTCAACAGAAGATTTAAAGAAGTGTTCACAAAGGAGACAGAAGGACATCCAGAAAGATGCAGAGGTGGGGTGCACCATCAAGTGTTGGATACAAAACATACAACCGAGGAAGAAGTGAAGAGGCTGATAAGTGAGCTAGATACCTCAAAGGTGATGGGACCGGACAACATCTCTCCATGGGTCTTGAGAGAGGGAGCAGAGGCACTATGTGTACCACTAACAACAAGCTTCAACACATATATAGAAACAGGGAGATTATCTGAGGTATGGAAGACAGCAAAAGTAGTCCAAACTTAAAAAAAAGGAGACAGACACGAAGCACTAAACTACAGACCAGTGTCACTGACATGTATAGTATGCAAAGTCATGGAGAAGATTGTCAGGAGAAGAGTGGTGGAACACCTAGAATGGAATGATCTCATCAACAGCACCCAACATGGTTTCAGGGACGGGAAATCCTGTGTCACAAACTTACTGGAGTTTTATGACAAGGTGACAGCAGTAAGACAAGAGAGAGAGGGGTGGGTGGATTGCATTTTCTTGGACTGCAAGAAGGCGTTTGACACAGGACCAAGCAGGGATAACAGGGAAGGCACTACAATGGATCAGGGAATACTTGTCAGGAAGACA
Source organism: Cherax quadricarinatus (assembly GCF_038502225.1). Taxonomy (NCBI): domain Eukaryota; kingdom Metazoa; phylum Arthropoda; class Malacostraca; order Decapoda; family Parastacidae; genus Cherax; species Cherax quadricarinatus. Next base: position 26,167,503 of record NC_091334.1, on the reverse strand, counting down.
ACAGCGAATCATGGTACATGGTAAGGTATCAGAGTGGGCGCCTGTGACGAGTGGGGTCCCACAGGGATCAGTCCTAGGACCAGTGCTGTTTCTGGTATTTGTGAGTGACATGACAGAAGGAATAGACTCCAAAGTGTCCCTGTTTGCAGATGATGAGAAGAATTCAATCGGGCGAGGACCAGGCAGAACTACAAAGGGATCTGGACTGATTGCAGGCCTGGTCCAGAAACTGGCTCCTAGAGTTCGATCCCACCAAGCGCAAAGTCATGAAGATTGGGGAAGGGCAAAGAAGACTGCAGATGGAGTGCAGTCTAAGGGGCCAGAGACTACAAACCTCACTCAAGGAAAAACATCTTGGGGTGAGTATAACATCAGGCACATCTCCTGAAGCGTGCATCAACCAAATAACTGCTGCAGCATATGGGCGCCTAGCAAACCTCAGAACAGCATTCCGACATCTTAATAAGGAATCGTTCAGGACCCTGTACACCGTGTACGTTAGGCCCATATTGGAGTATGCGGCACCAGTTTGGAACCCACACCAGGGCCAGACTCATGGAACTCCGTGTTCGTCAAGAACTGCAAGAAGCCCCTATCACGAGCCTTTACCATCCTATGGAGAGGGAGTATGGACACGGGGGTCGTCCCACAGGTACTAAAAACAACAGACATAGCCCCACTCCACGAAGGGGGCAGTAAAGCAACAGCAAAGAACTACAGACCGATAGCACTAACATCCCATATCATAAAAATCTTTGAAAGGGTCCTAAGAAGCAAGATCACCACCCATCTAGAAACCCATCAGTTACACAACCCAGGGCAACATGGGTTTAGAACAGGTCGCTCCTGTCTGTCTCAACTATTGGATCACTACGACAAGGTCCTAAATGCACTAGAAGACAAAAAGAATGCAGATGTAATATACACCTTCGACAAGTGTGACCATGGCGTAACAGCGCACAAAATGCGTGCTAAAGGAATAACAGGAAAAGTTGGTAGATGGATCTATAATTTCCTCACTAACAGAACACAGAGAGTAGTCGTCAACAGAGTAAAGTCCGAGGCAGGCACGGTGAAAAGCTCTGTTCCACAAGGCACAGTACTCGCTCCCATCTTGTTCCTCATCCTCATATCCGACATAGACAAGGATGTCAGCCACAGCACCGTGTCTTCCTTTGCAGATGACACCCGAATCTGCATGACAGTGTCTTCCATTGCAGACACTGCAAGGCTCCAGGCGGACATCAACTAAATCTTTCAGTGGGCTGCAGAAAACAATATGAAGTTCAACGATGAGAAATTTCAATTACTCAGATATGGTAAACACGAGGAAATTAAATCTTCATCAGAGTACAAAACAAATTCTGGCCACAAAATAGAGCGAAACACCAACGTCAAAGACCTGGGAGTGATCATGTCGGAGGATCTCACCTTCAAGGACCATAACATTGTATCAATCGCATCTGCTAGAAAAATGACAGGATGGATAATGAGAACCTTCAAAACTAGGGAGGCCAAGCCCATGATGACACTCTTCAGGTCACTTGTTCTATCTAGGCTGGAATATTGCTGCACACTAACAGCACCTTTCAAGGCAGGTGAAATTGCTGACCTAGAAAATATACAGAGAACCTTCATGGCGCGCATAACGGAGATAAAACACCTCAATTACTGGGAGCACTTGAGGTTCCTAAACCTGTATTCCCTGGAATGCAGGCGGGAGAGATACATGATTATATACACCTGGAAAATCCTAGAGGGACTAGTACCGAACTTGCACACGAAAATCACTCACTACGAAAGCAAAAGACTTGGCAGACGATGCAACATCCCCCCAATGAAAAGCAGGGGTGTCACTAGCACGTTAAGAGACCATACAATAAGTGTCAGGGGCCCGAGACTGTTCAACTGCCTCCCAGCACACATAAGGGGGATTACCAACAGACCCCTGGCAGTCTTCAAGCTGGCACTGGACAAGCACCTAAAGTCGGTTCCTGACCAGCCGGGCTGTGGCTCGTATGTTGGTTTGCATGCAGCCAGCAGTAACAGCCTGGTTGATCAGGCTTTGATCCACCAGGAGGCCTGGTCACAGACCGGGCCGCGGGGGCGTTGACCCCCGGAACTCTCTCCAGGTAAACTCAAGGTAAACACCTAGCCAAGCACGTAAAGAAACTAGAGAAAGTGCAAAGGTTTGCCACAAGACTAGTCCCAGAGCTAAGAGGTATGTCCTACGAAGAGAGGCTAAGGGAAATCAACCTGACAACACTGGAGGACAGGAGAGATAGGGGGGACATGATAACGGCTTACAAAATACTGAGAGGAATTGACAAGGTGGACAAAGACAGGATGTTCCAGAGATTGGACACAGTAACAAGGGGACACAGTTGGAAGCTGAAGACACAGATGAATCACAGGGATGTTAGGAAGTATTTCTTCAGCCACAGAGTAATCAGGAAGTGGAATAGTTTGGGAAGCGATGTAGTGGAGGCAGGATCCATACATAGCTTTAGGCAGAGGTACGATAAAGCTCATGGTTCAGGGAGAGTGACCTAGTGGTGACCAGTGAAGAGGCAGGGCCAGGAGCTTGGACTCGACCCCTGCAATCTCAACTAGGTGAGCACAACTGGGTGAGTACACACACACATACACACACACACACATACACACACACACACACTGGTGCTGGAAAACCTCATGCACCAACATGTTAAGGACACTACCAGAGTGAGAGGGGAGGATGAACCAGCAAGATTGGACCTTATGTTCACCCTGGACAGTTCAGACATTGAGGACATCACATATGAGAGTCCCCTAGGAGCTAGCGACCACGTGGTTCTGTGCTTTGAATACATAGTAGAGTTACAAGTGGAGAGAGTAACAGGAGTTGAATGGGAAAAGCCAGACTATAAAAGAGGGGACTACATAGGGTTGAGGAACTTCCTGCAGGAGGTTCTGTGGGACAGAGAACTGGCAGGAAAGCCAGTAAACGAAATGATGGAGCATGTAACAACAAAATGCAAGGAGGCAGTGGAAAGGTTTATTCCCAAGGGCAACAGTAACAACGGGAAGACCAGAACTAGCCCCTGGTTTACCCGACGGTGTAAGGAGGCAAAAACAAAGTGCAATAGAGAATAGAAAAAGTACAGAAGGCAGAGAACACATGAAAATAGGGAGATCAGTCGCAGAGCCAGGAACGAGTATGCACAGGTAAGGAGGGAGGCCCAGCGACAGTATGAAAATAACATAGCATCGAAAATCAAGACTGACCCGAAACTGTTGTATAGCCACATCAGGAGGAAGACAACAGTCAAAGACCAGGTGATCAGATTGAGGACAGAAGGTGGAGAACTCACAAGAAATGATCAGGAGGTATGTGAGGAGCTAAACAGGAGATTTAAGGAAGATTTTACAGTAGATACAGGAAGGGCTTTGGGAAGACAGCACAGAAGGGAACATCAAGACGGAATATACCAACAAGTGTTGGATGACATACAAACAACCGAGGAGGAGGTGCAGAAGCTGCTAAGTGACCTTGACACCTCAAAGGCAATGGGACCGGACAACATCTCCCCATGGGTCCTTAGAGAAGGGGCAGAGATGCTGTGCATGCCCCTAACCACAATCTTCAACACATCCCTTGAAACTGGGCAACTACCTGAGAAATGGAAGACTGCAAATGTAGTCCCCAAATATGGGGAAACAGAAATGAGGCACTAAACTACAGACCTGTGTCTCTGACATGTACTGTGTCCAAAGTCATGGAGAAGATTATCAGGAGGAGAGTGGTGGAACACCTGGAATGGAACAAGATTATAAATGAAAACCAGCATGGGTTCATGGACGGCAAATCCTGTGTCACAAACCTCCTGGAGTTTTATGACAAGGTAACGGAAGTAAGACACGAGAGAGAAGGGTGGGTTGATTGCGTTTTCCTAGACTGCAGGAAGGCCTTTGACACAGTTCTCACAAGAGATTAGTGCAGAAGCTGGAGGATCAGGCGCATATAACAGGGAGGGCACTGCAATGGATCAGGGAATACCTGACAGGGAGGCAACAACGAGTCATGGTACGTGAAGAGGTATCACAGTGGGCGCCTGTGACGAGCGGGGTCCCACAGGGGTCAGTTCTAGGACCAGTGCTATTTTTGATATATGCGAACGACATGATGGAAGGAATAGACTCTGAAGTGTCCCTATTCGCAGATGATGTGAAGTTGATGAGAAGAAATAAATCGGATGAGGATGAGGCAGGACTGCAAAGAGACCTGGACAGGCTG